>NW_005054479.1:591763-592757 GCF_000277835.1 Geospiza fortis | reverse complement strand
CTCGCGTGGCCAATGGGAGGGCGGGTACGGGCCGCGCGACGCCAGCGGGGCGGGGTAGTGCCCGCGCGCGGGGGCGGGTGCGCCGAGCAGGGGCCGTGAACTACTGGGACCGTCCGGGCGTGGGCGGGACAGAATAAAATAAACTAAAAATAAAAATCACAGAATGGGTCAGGTCGGATGGAACCACAGTTGGTCGTCTTATCCAACCTCCCTGCTTAAGCAGAACCATCCCAGAGCACGCGGCCCGGGATTGCAACCAGACAGCTCTGGGATGTCTCCAGTGAGGGACACTCCGCACCCGCTCTGGGCAGTGCGCCCCAGTGCTCGGTCACTGCGCTGTGGGGAAGTTCTTCCTCACGTTCAGATGACGCTCCTGGGCATCAGCTTCTGCCCCTTCCCTCTTACCCCATTGCCCGGCGCCACCGAGCAGAGCCTGTCCCTGCTCCGGGCACTCTTCGGGCACTGACAGCGTACAAATAAATTCAGACGCTGACGGACATGGATGAGGTCTCCCCTCGGTCTCTTCCCAAGAGCAGCCCCAGCTCTCTCAGCCCTTCCTAGAGTCCCCCAGTCTGAGTGCAACCCAGCACATTTTATAGCATTTATCAACAATTTACAGCTGTAACCTTTCACAGCTCGCTCATAACCCTTCTTTCGCTCAGAGCACTCTGAAGTTATTTTTATCTCATCCTTCAACCAGTCCGGCCAGATTTCTGATGAGAAAAAAAAATCGGCATACACCAGTAATGTGCACAAACAACGAGTTAAATCCACCTGGTGCGTTTTGTAGGAGACTTTAGTAACAGGCTTCAAAGCCCCCGGGGCGGAGGCTCGGTGTGAGGGGGGAAGGAGCGGGAGCGGGGCGGGCGAGAACTCTGGGTGTGTGAGGGACACCGGCTCCGGTGAGAGATCCCGGCTCGGGGCGGGAACCCGGCTCCGCTGCGGGCGCAGCCCCCGTGGGCGGGACCCGGCGCGGCCCCGCCCGGCGCAGCGT
>NW_005054479.1:589246-591691 GCF_000277835.1 Geospiza fortis | reverse complement strand
GCTGCTCGGCGAGAACCGGCCCCGGGCAGGGACCCCCTCGGTGCTCAGCAGGTGCGGCTGCGCGGCTTCTCCCTCGCGCCAAAAACCCTTAAGAGGGGTTTCAGCTTCTCTCTATATATCTTATATATATGTACCTAATACATATTTTTATTTGCATACCTTACATGCTTTAGATGTACTATATTGTTTCATATAAATATATATAATTTGAATTCCTATACGTTTCAAATATATATATGCATATATATAAAAACTATATTTTATATTAAAATATATTTATACATAAATACATTTAGCAATATATATTTTGTTCCACTATATATGCATTACATAATATGCAATATACTGTGAATTTATTCTGTATCCTATAATATATATAATTTATCATCGTGTGTATTAATATTATATTGTTAATATAGTCTATGTTATATTTAATAATATAATATGTAGTAGTATATAACGTATGCAATATGTGTAGTATATATGTTGAAATTCCTCTATATATATATATATATGTATATATGAATATTGTAGAATCATAGGCTGGAAAAGACCTCTGAGATCATGAGATCATCAAGTCCAACCCTTACTCCAGCACTGCCAAGACCAGCACTAAATCATGTCCTCAAGTGCCACATCTGCACAGATTTTACAACTTGTCCATTGCCCTGGACAACCTCTGTCAGTGCTTGACAACTCCTTCTGTGAAGAAAGTTTTCCCTAGAGTCAATCTAAACCTCCCCTGGCAAAACTTCCTCTTGTCCTTTTTGTCCTTTTGTTTCTTGGGAGAAGAGACCATCCTCATTCCCCATATAGATAGATAGATAGATAGATAGATAGACACATGTATAATATATAAACCTCATTCTGACACTCTTGGGCACCTTTTCACCCTGCAGTAGGTCTGTGTTAGCCCCAAAGCCTCCCACTTCAGTCACCATTAATGCTTGAAGCAGGAGGTAAATTAGGATATTCTTTGCAGCCATATTTTACAATCACTCTTGTAATCACTGCTGTTTCTCTTGCTGCTAATCAGTGTTGGACTAGATGATTTAATGAGGTCTCTTCCAATTCAAACTATTTTGTGACTAATATTTTAAAAGTAATTTCTGAATCCAAGTAACAGCTGAATATTGGCTTCTGAGTGTTTGACTGCTTTTAGTAGATGAAAAAAGGTGCTCTGTGTGGAATAATAAGTTTGAGCTGAATTTTGACAAGAGTCCAGCCCTGATGTTGGTATTCTACACCCATTAGGTGCTGTGCTGTAATATTAGAGGAGTCCTTGTTGCCCTTCAAACAAGCCACAGCTCTTCTGATCTATGTGTGATAAAGGCAGTGATTTCTTTTAGAAAAAGGTGTTTCATTCCTGTTCTGTTTCCCTCTCCATTTTGGGGTTGGTTTGGTTTTTTTTAGTGTCACACCTCTACTTCCAAGTTTACTCCAGCAGCCAGTGAGGACCCTCACCTACTGCAGCCTACGGAAAGGAAAGAGGAAAAGTGTGAAATCTGTGGTCAAAAGGTTCCTCCGGCTGCACAACGGCCTCTGGGTTAGGAGAAAGGTGAGATTTTTGCGATGAGAGCCTGTTCTTTACAGTCAGGGTAAAGTGTAATTGTTTTCCTTCACTTGGAGGGCAGTGGCTGATGTGGAAGTTAAAAAAAGCTCTGTAGAGAGACTCCCATTTTCCCAAAGTGAGGGATTTATCCAGATCTGCTGAGCAGCGTGGCTGTGTTTGTGCATTTACAGTGACCTACTAAGAAATGGGGTTTTTTTGGTGTGTGTTTTCTCCTGACAGTCTGGTTATAAGAAGAAGCTGTGGAAGAAGTCAGCTGCCAGGAAGAAGCGTTTGAGGGAGTTGGTGCTGTGCACCAGGACACAGTGTAAGCTCCTGGATAAAATGACCACTTCCTTCTGGAAGAGAAGGAACTGGTACATTGATGACCCCTACCAGAAATACCACGACCGCACAAACCTTCGTGTGTAGAAATCTTGGCTTTGCACATCTCTGGTCGTGTGCCATGGTCTGGGTTTTGGAGCATACATCTCTAATGCCTGTACTTTTTAAAATAAAAATCTGAGCAGAGTTATGGGAATCAATGCCCACAATAAAGGAATACTCGAATTTACCCTCATCTGCTGTTTGTTTTATTTAGCAGAGGTCAGGCTGGTCACCTACACATTCTGATGTCTGGTGGTTTCCTGTGATTGTCTATCATGAAGGAATACACTAAACAGCACTAAAAGTGAATAATTCAACTTCATCTTATTTTTTTAAATAAATATGTTTAAATAACCCCAGAGTCTATTTTTTCTGTATCCATACTAAGTAGTGGCTCACTAAATGGAGTCTTCTGGGGAAGAGGAAAAAGGAGAGCAGGGTCAATCTTCGCATTGTTGCCTGTCCCAATAACACACTATTGCCTTGTGTCCATGCTAGAAACTGTAGGG
>NW_005054479.1:542685-589209 GCF_000277835.1 Geospiza fortis | reverse complement strand
AAAAACTAAAACCCAAACCAGAGTTTCATAGCTACATGCTGGTTTTATAACTGATTTTAAAATGTACTGGCCACCAGCTTTCATTACAGGACTCACCTTTTGTGTTCTCTGTTGGGTTTTGAGTAGTAGAATCTATTCTCTGTGTCCTGCACAACATCCTCAAGCAGACAAGTCAGAGTAATTTCTTGTTTTTTCCTTTAAGTCTAAATAGACCTCATAGTGCACATTCCTGGTCACACATAAATAGAACAACCCCAAGGGTTTATCATGGGGTCTGTTTGGAGTGAGCAGATCAACTAGACCCTGGTTTTGCTAAGGCTTGGATCAGATGTTTTGTCGACAAAGTTGATACTCCAGAAAGCATATGAAAGCAGTACCTTAAAGCATTCCCTGGTCACCCATTTTTGAGCAGACAGTCCCTGGTCATCAGCCCCAGAGCTGCCTGGATAGCAGAGGTGGTTTGCTGTATGAGGCTGTAGCATTGCAATGAATTCACTAGTTACTCAGAGTGTTCAGTAGCTGTATTTTGTTCTTTTTCCAGTTCATGATACAGAAAGTTCTGAAGGACATGCAGCACTTAGTGAATACATCTATATACAGTCAGCCAGAATTCAGATAAAAATAATACAGCAATCAAAGTGATTATTCTGGCCTGCCAGATACATTGAACAGACTAAAGATGTTTGGTTTTGTTTGTTTTTTTTTTTAATAAAGAAAAGATTAAGACTTTATTCAAGATGTATATCAAGCAGTATAACAAAACCAGCAAAACATCAAACCTTTGGAATACTGTTGTAATGGCCGTCCTTGTGAGGCATCGAGTGTACCATTGTATCACAGACCTTTTCTACCCATCACAGGAAAGAAATCACACCAAGTGCACAATTATGAGCCTTAAATAGTTTGTCTAAACGCAAATCCCGACGTGTTCTCTGCTAGTTCAAATGTGCTGGATGCAAAACAGGAACCTGAAACTAACAGCAAAAGGGAGACTGTGGGTGAGGAGCACAAGGGTTCATCACGACACGAGGACTTGCCAGCAGCCAGAGGCAGCAGGTTGTTTACAGGAGGAGCATTGTCTCCAAGCAGCTTTCTCCCTCCTAGCAGGAATAAATTGCCTGATTCTCTTTCCTTCTGTGCTGGGTTTGCACTTCCATGAGGTTTTTAGGTTGATTCATTCCAGGGTGACAGGGACACATGTGAAGTCTGTCTTGTTTTTGGTGGGATCCTGATTCAGCAGTTGGTGACTGCTGGAGCTGCGCTGATGCTGACCCCTATGGCAGGAGAGGGGGCACAGAGGGGAGCACTGGGCTGCTCCAGGCTTATTTCTTCATAACTGCATGAGTTATGGTAAACTGGGGAGGTCATTCACAGGCCTGTTTACCACAGACCACCTCCAGCTGCAGTTTCCCTCCCCTCAGCCTCAATTTTATGTGATTAAAATAATGCACGTTTCACTGGAGCCTTGAGCTGGGTAAAGGCTCTTTCCTTGGGATGGCCTGTTCTCTTCAGAGTTCCACTCTCTCAGCCCTCTCTGAGACATCAGGAGGTGCTGCCTGCCCTACAGGACTGATGGTAGGGGCCAGCTGCCTGAAAGGCCCCAAAACTGGGCTTTTTAAACTGAGCCAGATCTGCTATTTTAAACCATCAGCTGAAAGATCGCTTGATTTTAGGAGGGGAGATCTGGACGTGCTCAGCCAGCCTGCACACTCAGAGCTGGAGCGGGAAGGGAGCTGAGAACTGCTCCTTTCCAACCCATGCCTAGAATCCATCCATCCATCCATCCATCCATCCATCCATCCATCCATCCATCCATCCCTCCTGCACACCCCGGTTTGCCAGGAGGGGTCAGCAGCAGCGCACGAAGGCGAATCACCGAACGGGGCTCTCTCCTTGGCAGAGGCTCCAGAGAAAAGCTGGAAGAAAAGACTTCACGGGTGGTGTTTATCCGGAACGAACACAGCAGCTGTGACACCGAGCTGACAGGCTGGGGCAGCCCCTGTAAACAACCTGTGCGGGAAGGTGAGGAATGAAAGCGAGTGGCTGCTCTCGTCTGTACAGAGCACTGGAGCACAAGGAGCACGAGTGCACGAGGTCAGGCATTCACATTTCTGTCTATCTATATGCAAATATACAGCTCCGTTGATATTACAGTTTTTCTTTTCCAGAGATATGAAAAGGTTTATTTTTCTCATTTATACAGTGAATGTTTTGAGAGATATAAGGCAACTCCCTTGTCAACATTTCACCTCAGCACTTAAGAAATGCTAAACAGTCAAGTTTACAGTAAAACAGCAGATTAGACGCACATTAAATAGTTTTAGTGAAAATCAATGTTAATACAGCATGGCTGAGATTAGAACTTGTCAGATGTTATGCAGCTCTATGTTGTTGGGGTTATTTGGCATAATTGAGTGCAAACTTGTCAGCTTCTTTTTTATTTTACAGCAGCCCATTGCATAGCAGGGAAACATGGCTTGCTTGCAACAGGATTTTATTTTCTGCTAACAGTGCAGGCAGTTTTCCTATTTCTTTTTAATGTTAGCCAAAAGAAATCAAATAAACTCTAAAGCTGCTTAGAAGTAAAATACGTAAGCTTAGCTTCTCAAAGCTTTTGCTGAGTATCTTCCAGGGACCAACTGTTCTGTAACTGCTCTTTAGACAGGTTTATTTGGGTTATTTTTTAAAATTTACTTTCTGAAGAATTTTTCAAAATTTGCAAAATATGACTGAATCAGCATATGGAAATAAAATTCTCAGGTAATGAGGCCAAATACTGTGGCAGACACAGGAAACACCTGCTTGATTTTCCATTTCCTAGCCAGGTCAGATAAACACTTCTGTGTTCATGTAATTTATTTCTTTCTGCCTCACACATGTAGGAAGCAGTGGGGGTGACCTCAGGGATTCACCAGATGGGCAGCTGGGACATGGATGCACACCTGGCAGAGAAATGGTTTCAAAGGCCACTTCAGAGTTACCTCTGAGCCTGGCACACTCCAGCTGGCTTTTGGCACCCTGGGCTGCTGTACCTGAGCCAGAGGAACAGTGACACCATGGAGCCCCTGTGCTGATCCACTGGTGATGGCACATCCTACATAATGCTAAATCCTTTTCTAGTCTATGTGACAGGTCCAAGAGCAAACACAAAGGGTCACGTAATTTACTTATGTGTGAATCTCACATGCTCAACACTTACAAGAGACACCAACTTGAAGCACAAATACACAAACCCTACCATGTCTTCCTCTTCTTTTATATTCCCCATTTATATATGGATACAAATAAACCACTCCATCTGGTTCTTGTGGTTCTAACCAAACTCCATGCTACAGGAGAAACTCCAGGCTTCAAAGAACAGCTCAGACCCAGCACTGTCCTCTGCTCATGCCAGCAGAACAGCAGCCCCTCAGCAGCAGAGCAGAGTGCTGGGACTGGCACTGTTGTAGCAGGGGAGAAAGGTGTGTTTTCCCCTGGAAATGCATCACTAAAGCAATTCTAATTTCTGTTGCTGCAGCTTGCTCAAGCCTGGCTTGCTCACACTTTAAAACTTGCAGTAGAACATTGGCCACAAGTGGTGGGATTTAGTTCTTCTACACATCATTTTCCACAAAATACTCTCCTGGCTCAGGCTAATCGAAACTAGGACTCCCCCTTCATTACATCATTGAAACCATTTTTTTTCTCTTGCACATCACTTCCTCATCCTCTGTAAGTGGTTCTGTCTCTGTGGGTTTAGCACAATGGTTTTCTCAGAACATGTGATTTACTTGCAGAAAAACGCAGTTGCAGCTCAGCTTTCGCTAACAAATCTTGGACATTTTGTACAAAGTACTTTGACATTTGTTACATCATTCACAGTCTTGAGGAGGAAGGGAGGAAAGAGAAATCCATGGGTTCTGCAAATCCACGTCATCCATGATAAAGCCATAAATAAATACACTGTCAATGTAGCATCATGAGTAACTGATTATTGTTTCCTCTGGGCATTCACAGAGCAAGAGCTATGCAGACACAAATGAAACTGTAAATGTACACTGTGGGTGGGTGCACACTCTGCAAACCAAGCCAGGACCCCTCACCTGCAGGTACCTGCCAGACTGTCCTACCCACAGCAGGGACAAACACCAGCATGTGCCACAGAAGGATGTGGAGAGAGGAGGAGAAAGGCCATGTCTACAGTGCTGTACATCAAAGCACATCCATCCCACTGCTGCTTCCTAGGTTATGAACGAGTAGCTCTTTAAGGCAGAAGAGAGACATTCTGTGGATCTTGGTGCTATTGGCTCATTGCACTCACATTGTTTCAGTGGCAGAGGACGAGGTACTTTTCTTCCTGAAGCGAGGTCTAAGAGTCCTAGGCGGTGCCTGCAGAGAAACAAAACAAAACTTCAGAGGCATAGTAGGAAACATCTTTTTTTCTTTCTTACAACACACCCATCTTTGGGGGACCTCTGCAGCAAGGATCCTGTTCCACTCATGAAGTAATGCAGAAGTTTTGGCCCTGAAGATCAGTAATGAATGGCCAGCTGAGGACTAATCTCTTTAAGAGACCTGTTGTATACCCAGGTGTAATTAACACATTCCCCTCTGGTCCTTGATTAGAGGAGTGGCTAAGGATTGCTAATAACTCAACAGCTGAAAAAGCCAGGTCTAACTGGTGCCATTTACAGCAGCTCATGGACCTAGAGATCAAACTGGTGGCAGGGAGCCAGCTCTGGTGTCTCCCAGCCCATCCTGCTCTGTCCAACCCATCCACAGCTCCTTGGAGGGTACAGCTCATGGCATTACAAAGCTGAAGGGTTTCCCAAGATGGAACACACCAGGCCTGTAATTCTTATGAAGTAGAACTCTTTAAAATCACCCTCTTGCTTGGGAAAGAGGCCAGACAAAATCTGTTTGAATTATTTTAGAACCCAACTATTGGAATTCTGCCTTGTAGTCAGCTGGTGCAGAGCTTTTACAAGAAGCCCTGACTGCCCAGGAGGAGGCAGACCAACTCTAGGAATTTGGTTTCCTGTGGTTAACCCTGTTCTCCAGACTCAGACAGACATTAGTCAGGCCAGCAAACAAATGAAAGAAAAAGCCCTAATCTGCTGTGCCTACTTCTCTCAGAAGAGTTCTGGTGTGGCATTGTGTCTCATGAGCTTCACAACAAGAAATGGTTACCAGATGTTGTAACAGGGCATGGATTCTCAGTGTGGAGGCCTGTCACTGCACCAAGTAACACTGCAAGGTGTGGTAGGATCTTCTATTTCATTTACATAAACATCCAAAGCCTTGCTTTCTTAATAGCATTAACCTTGTTTTCTTAATAGTATTAACTCATATTTACCTGTAAGGGCCTGACAGGACCAAAGCAAGGACTTTTCTGTTTTACAGGACTTTCAAACCCAAGACCATGCCATGCTTCTGCATTCCCATGATGCAGCAATGTATAACTATTCATAGAGACAAGGGACTGCAGCACGGTGAGGTTTTGTTTAGATTATACCTATATCTCCATTTTTTCTAGCTTGACCATAAACCAAAGTAGTTTCTCACACAGCTGGGATTAATCCAACACTTTGCCCCATCTTCCAATCTTACCCCAGGTCCCTGCAGTGAATCCCCAACAGCACAACAGATCTGGATGGGATGGCTGTGCCCAGAAAGCACAGCTGGAGCAGAGGTGAGGAGCAAACCCGCTGTGTACAGCAGCAATGGATCCCACACCACACCTGACTCCACAGCTGCTGCCTCCCAGGAGCCCAGGGACACAGCCAGACACCTAGAGCAGCACCTCCTGGGAGAAGGCTGCTCTTGGGGAAACCGTGTGGCTCTTAAAGCAAAGCTGTCATTAACTGCACAGCCAAGGCTCTTAAACGGGGCATGAACAGCTCTGCCTCCTCTGGGAGGCCACTGGACAGCTCTGGGAGTAGCTGGAGAGGCTGCACCTTTCCATGGCTAGAACAGAGCAGCGCAGACTTTGGTGACAGCCCCCACAGGCAGGACAGCCCAGAAGGGATTGCAGCTGCTGGCCAAACCACAGAGCTCTGCTCCCTCACACTGAGCCAAGGGAAGGACTTGGGAGGGAACAAACCCAGCTTCCCACAGGTGGAGATCTCAGCTGCTGGCTGTGGCTCCATCCACCCTGCCCAGATCTGCAAGGAGTCTTTGCCTACAGCATCTCCCACAGAGGTTTTATTTCCTCCATAAGGAAATGTTGCTAAAATTTTGGCAAATCACAGTGAGGTCTGCATTTCCTTTAGTTCTTTTGTTTCCATGAAGCAACTTAAAGTGTATTTAGTGAGTTTAGACCAAAGAGAGGTATTTGCTCAGTTGAAGATTCCAGCTGAAGAATCAAGGAATGTCATAGAAGGAGGAGTCTTGACAGTATGGAAGTACCTCAAGGGGTGGATCCTTCTTTTTGGGCCTTTTGTTCATGGATGCACAATCGTTCTCTTCATCATCTGAGAACACTGAGCCTTTTGTTTCACAGTTTGTCTCAGGTGGCTTCTCATACCTAATGTCCACACTTAATTCACCTATTTAACACAGCCATTTGCAGCCTAAATGTGAAGACAGGGGATGAGGAAATCAGTGATGGTTTGATTCACACAAACATCACTCACTACAAAGCCATGCATCTTCCAGGATTAATAGGCAGAAGGGTCACACATCACACTCTAATAATAGCAGCTGTGGGGTTAGAAATCAGTAGGCTCTTGTTTACAAAGCCATAATAAAGTCTGTTTTGATTATTTTACACAGAATTGAGACTAAATTCACAGCTTTTGATGTCTGGGAGGTTGACACTAGAAAGAGATTTTTTGTTTGTTTGTTTGCTCAGGGATAAATAAAATAACTGATTTCTTTAATTGCTGGTTCCATCCATAGCTGCATTTACTGCTTCCTCTAGAAGACTCCAAATGGGTGTTGAAGTCCTCTGGTAAGCACAGAGAGAGCTGCCTGGGATGCAGAAATAGGAAACACAGCAGCACTTACACACTTCAAATTGAAAGGGGTCAAGGCAAGCACTCAGTCTGAGATCCACTGAAGTTCTCAAAAAGCTTCACCAGGCATTGAGTGGACCCTCATCAAGTGGGTGTGTTGCTGGAAAACCAGTGCAGGGAAAAGTGTCTCTTCCATCACTCTGGAGTAAATGTGGTGGAGCACTGGCTCTGCTGATGCTCCTGAAGGCAGTTTAGGGCCTCATAACTTCAAACCACAAACACTTGGTCGTTCTTACCCTTGTAACTCATGGCACAATCTTTGTGGGACTGGTTGTGCTACACAACACAATCCATTTGCTGCCTAAATACACACAGTAAATTTTTAATGACCAGCCCAAAGCAAGAGGTACAGAAGAGGAAACTCAACATGACCAAGTTTCCTGCTCTCCATAGTTTCTTACCAGCAGGGCTGGAGGTTTCTCTGTTTAACTGAGAGGGCTTTTTTTATTCTAAAACATGGTAGGAGTGGAACTATTTGCTGTTTAGGTGGCACTAATCAGAATTACTGGGTCTATACTTTGTTAAATGAACATACATAGAAATAATGTTCTGTGCTTCTTGTCTCAGCCTGTGTAAGAGTCTGCTGGACCAAAGACTGAACCCCAAAGACTGACACCAAAGAGGATTCTTCAACACCTAATACTCACTAATCCCTTTTGATTCTTAAAGCCCAAAAGAACTGAATTCTTCGACAGCTCTTCCAGTTGGGTAACAGACAGAGGGGAAATGATTTGGCTACAGCAACACCACAAGTCATGAGCAGGTCACTGGGGCTCTCCCCAGGGCCAGATTAAAGTCAGCAGCTAATCACTCTCAGCCCACGGGATGCAGCTGCTGCTCAAGACAGCAGCCTGTGCACACCATCCTCTGCCCACTGACCCTGTGCTTCTACCCCTTTATCACCATTCACATGGGCAGGCTGGAAAACACCACTGCAGGTTTTCAGGAAGAGCTGGAAGTTGACTTTTTCCCCAGCTGTACTGAAGATGTTGATAAGCATGTTGCAGAGAGGCCAGGGATAATGCTGAAATGTTTTTGGTTTGTGTATAGTGTGAATACTGCACTGTGGGGAGAATTAAATGTTCTCTAGACCTCATGGCAAAAGAGTACAGGAATGTTATGGGATAAAATAGTAATTTTATTCCTCCACTTGGGAAGTGATCTACCCTGGAGCAGGTTAGCTCCTGCCTAAACCAAATCAAAATTTAGTCAAGTTTAGTAGAAGTGGCTCAGATCATCTTTTAATGGCCTCAGTGAGGTTTGCACAGTGGCCCAACACCACACCCCCAGCCATGTGCCACTGAGGGGCTTTCACCAGGGGCTTTCACCAGGGAGAAAGAGCTTGGAATGGGACAGGATGGAGGGGTGTTGGAGACCCAGAGCTGGGGTGGTCAGTGACCAGAGTGAGGAGACACTGGCTGCTGAGGCTGAGGGAACAGAACCATGACAATGTGCCATGCTGCCATTCTACAACCAGCCACTGGAAAAGGAGCCAGAAGGAGCTGTCAGCCGGACAATGCTTCTGAAAATCCCATGGTTTTGCAGCACACATTGCTTTCTTCATTAGTGTGCTCTCTCTTAAATCAGATGCTGGGTAAAAAAGATACCCAGTGAGCTCTGCCACCCATGTCACCTCCACAGCAGGGACAGTCTCCTGCAGGTTTCTCCATTCTCCCCATTAGCCCCAGCATCACATCCCTGTCCTGAAGCTGCTTCCATGAAGACCAACAGGAGAGCTCAGCCTCCAAGCTGGTGCATCCTGCTTTGATCCCTGAAGCTGAGAGGTCTGTAAAGCTCACTGGAAGTTGGGCTGGTGCCCTTTTCTTCCCTGCTCCGCATCATTGTGAGTGGGACACTGAAAACCACCCAAATGGGAACCAGTTTGGCTTCAGCCTCACTGAACTGGAAGAAGGAAGATGGGCTCTCCCAGGCTTTTCCACTACTTTGCTGGCCATGGATGAGAAAAGATCTTTAATACACACAGCACTTTCCTTCAGACCTGGAACAAGAAGGGAGGACTCCCTGCCCATCCTGCCTTGGGAAGGACATCTGTATTGTGAGCAAGCCAAGCTCATATTGATCTGCCAGACTTTGGGGTGCCAGCCTCTGTCCCAAATTTGTGGGAGCATTCTGCTGTTGTGGGATGGCAGAGAGCTCATCTCCAAAGAGCAGCTGCTGTGTGAGCCCCAGCTCTGAAATTGTTATTTTTTCTGAATATGGTGATGATATGATAGAAAACTGATTTTCTGACACCAAGAGAGTGAGTAAAAATGTAATGCAGGGGTTAATCAGAAGAACAAACACACATGTGAGGAACTGCTGAGAAAGGAGATGGAGGTTTAAAGTGAATGAAAGGGTTCTGGGACACCAAGAGTTGTTACCAGAGAAGGTAAAGATTGAGGAGCTAAACATTGCCAGGGCTGGAGTGTGCATTTTGAGGACAGCACTTGGCCTTGGGTGACCTCCTGTGTGTTTCTAAGAGCCATTTTTATGATCCGAGGCTGTGGGGCCTCAGGTCACTATCAGATGTCCCCAAAGCAGCAGAGTCAGCAGTGTGTGCTGCTCCAGGGAACAGCCAACAACCCCAGGGCCTGTCACAGCCAGGAGGTGGCTGTGTAAAAACATGGATCATACACCAGACCTTTGCCCTGGCTCTGTTTGGGAGACTCTCACTGCCCATCCCAGGGTGAGCTGTGTTTTAGGGGTCTCCACCTGTTACATTTATGGCTCCACAGTTCCCTTAATTCCAGTTCCTATCATTCATCATAATTCCTCCCAAGGGAACTGATACAACCAACACATTGAGTGGGAAGTCCTGAAAATGGGCACATTTCAAGTTAAAGCAGACATTGGAGTGCTCTGCAGAGTTGGGATCTGAGCTGTTAATGCACCTCATGGAACAACACAGCACAGACCAGGAACTGTAGGGCCAGACCATTGCAATCTTTGATCTCTATGATTCAACAAGGCTGAGAAATTTCACTTGCAAAACTCTCTACAGCAGTATCTGGGATTCAGTAGTGAGCTGGTTTAGCAATCACTTTGATTCAGACTCTGGTCCACGCTACCATGTAAATCTGTACCAAATTCCTTTGGATTTTCTTGAGTACAACAGAAGTCAGGACCTGGCCCACTCTAAGGGCAAGAGAACAAATTACTTTGATCTAGATCCTCTAAAAATCTGGACACTTAAGTACAGTTACAGTGGGAATCAGGCAACCTTGACATTGCACCTCCCCTTATTTTGCCAGGCACAATATTTCTTTCTCCCATCACTTGAATTCCTCAGGAGCAATGGGGAAAACCACAGTCACAGACTACACAAACCAAGAGTGATGTATTGTATAATTGTAATGGAAGGTGAAGTCACTCCAAAGTTAAGCCTTTCCAGGGCATCATTCATACAAAGAGGTTTGCACACCACTGAATAAGCACAGGAGAACAGATATTTATTCTACGATGGCCATCAGCTGCTTTCCCCTGCAACAAAGATAAATTCACCATCATTTCCAAAAGACATTGACCCAAGTCCTGTACTTCCCCAGCAGTTTTCATTGCCAAACCAAGGAGTTAGGAGCAGCCAACTACACCAGCACACACTGCCCAGGAGCCACCAAACAGAGGCAGACATCCTTTCCAAAGCTGGAGTCAAATGCAACCAAAACAAACAAGCCTAATTACATCAACAAAGTCATCCGTTAATGAAAACACATCCCACAAATGAGTGAGTTGTTAAGTGCTAGTCTATTCCAAACACCTCAGAGGAAAATTCATGCAATCTGTAACACTTACATCAGAGTCCCATAATATTTACATAGAGAAAAAGAAAGAATAAACTGTTAGGAGAAAACATTTGGGTGCAGAGGGGAAAGGAACATTGTTTCAGGACACAGAAATATTCATCTTTGCTTTTATAATATCCGTCATTCAGCTGAAGTTTATTAAACAATAATTAATGTTTTCACTTTCTGCTGGTACAATGCAAATGTACTTAAAAAATACTGATTTTCTGTGAATTTTTTTCTTCCCTGAAGTAACCAAAATACATCTGAAACTATTTTTAAATCTCAAAAAGAAAATCACAAATTGCTATTCAGAAATACCAGCGCAAAGTGATGCAAACCAGCCCTGTAAAATTTTGCTTTAGTATTTAGTAAAAGGAAATTTTAAGGAACAAAATGCCTAGAGCAACAGAAAATTACTGTTTGTTCTTTAAGTTCAATAAGGTTAAAAAAAATCATCCGAATAAGAGCTGGAAGCAAAACTGGCTAAGAACCAAAATAAAACCACCTACACCATTTAATTGAATTAGTTCAGAGATGTACAATCAGCCCCCTTGACATAAAGTCAATTAGTGTTTTTAAAGCACTTTCCACTGTAATAACTCATGTGCACTTCTGAGCACACCACAAAGGAGGGGCTGGATTCAGCTAATAGACCAGTGAGGTGATTATTTAAAGCACAATTAAGTGGATGTCCCATCGAGGTCCTTGGTGAGCTGCACTGCTGGTTGGGTGTGATCTGTCACCTTGTGGAGCAAACCCTGCAGGGCACACCCAAAACAGAGCCATTCATCACAAATGTCCCTGCACATTTCTTACACTGCCTAAGGCTTCTGATCACCATTTTAATATTAAATGCCCCCTCAAATACTTGCAGTCCCAACAATTCTCCTGATATACAGCTGATTCTTCAATTAATGAGAGACATATTTATTCTCTGCAAGAATTAAAATGGTTTCTCCCTCTCAACCATGCCTCAGGTCTTTGCAACAGCACCTAAGAGACATTAGTTGAGAGAACACCACCAAACATAATTTTGTTACTTCTTAAATGCTGGTCCCAAGCAAGACTGTTTAATATTGAGCAGCCTTTAAGCAATTGCCAGGCACTGCCAAAAGACAAACAGATATCCCTGGAGATTTTTACTCTGTCCTCTCTGAAAGGGAAAAGGAGCTTTTACATAATTGTACCATTGCTCCTGAATGCTGCAGCCTGACTTTCCACAGAACACAAAGGAGAGAAATCAGAAACTTGGGTTAAAACCTGGAGGGAGTTCCACCAGCAAAGGCCTGGCCAGGAACAAAAGCAAGAGGAGCTGGCATAGGAGCTGTCAAAAAGATGTGCTGGAGTACATCTGTCAAACAGGCTTGTGTTTTAGTGAAGCTGCCCAGAGCAGAGGAGGATGAATGTCCTGAATTGCATCAATGCTTTGTCATGTGCAGACTGTGAGGCCAGTGGGAGTGATCCAAATGGGCAGGAAAGGGCTCTCCTGTGGAGCCAACAGCTTCAGCACAGAGAATCTCATCAGTGCTGACAGGGACAGACCTGCTCCAGAGCAGAGGAGCACATCAGCTCCCTGGGGTGGTGTTCACAGGGGTCCCAGGACGAGGGAAGAGATGAGAATCTTGACTCCATGTTTCAGAAAGCTGATTTATTATTTTATGATATCTATTATATTAAAAGAAAATGATATATTAAAACTATACTAAAAGAATAGAAGAAAGGATTTCATCAGAAGGCTAGCAAGGAATAGAAAAGAATGATAATAAAATTTTGTGACTGACCAGAGAGTCCCAGAGAGCTGGACTGCGATTGGCCATTAATTAAAAACAACCACATGAGACCAATCAAAGATGCACCTGTTGCATTCCACAGCAGCAGATAATTATTGTGTACATTTTGTTTCTGAGGCCTCTCAGCTTCTCAGGAGAAAAAATCCTAAGGAAAGGATTTTTCATAAAATATGTCTGTGACAGCACCCAGCCCAGCTCCACTGCTGAGAGGGACAGTCCTGCTCCAGAGCAGAGGAACCCATCAGCAGCCAGCCCAGCATCACTGACACGGACAGCTCCAGCTCAGGGGGCTCAGGCTGTGCTTCAGGCTCTGCAGAAATGCACACCCCGTGGCACCTGCAAGGTGTCATCCTCCTGACACCTTCTCTCAGGGCATCATCTAGGGAGCAGAATGCTTGGACTTTTGCTCCACCAGCCTGTGCTCTCCTAAGAGCTGAGGAGGTTTCTGTGAGTTACAGAGTGAAATAATAGAGTTTTACCTACAAGTTTCACCACAAGAGTGAAATAATAGAGTTTTACCTATTTACAATAGTAGAGTTTTACCTGCAAGAGCATTAATGCAACTGCTCCTGTCAAAAAGACAGCACCAAGGCTCTAAAGCAGCTTTTAATATCCCTGCTTGAGGAAAGACTTGACTACCTGCCCATTTAGATTATAAACTCTTTGGAAATGAGAGCTGTTAATGATGGGACTCTGAAATTGGCTGCACTAAAGTTTGCACCAAGAGAAGATGAGTGCCAATAGCTCAAGGCAACGTAGCCCTAGCTAAACAAAATTAGATTCTTTCTTTCCCCAGCTTTTTGTGGCGCTGAAAAATGTTCACATGACGTAGTCAGCTCTCCAAAGCTACCAAAGATGCACTTACAAAGGAGCATTTTGATGGCAGGGCAGTGCCTGAGAGTGCATTAATGCATCTATTGCCTTGGAGACAGAGAAAGGGCAGCCTGTGGAGACAGAATGAACCCTCTATGACACAGAGCCTTGGCACATCCCTATTGACATGGTCTAAGGGAGTGGATTATGCTGGAGAGGGGGCAGGAATAGTAAAACAAGCTGATGTGAAAGATAGGGGATGCAATTTCAACAAGGTCCAAATTACTTTGGGTCCAATTCATAAACATATTGGACTGATTGCTGCTTTAGCATCCTTAAAAGACTTTCCTAAGATTACCTCATGACTTTTAAGCCCATGAGGATTCAGTGATTCTTTTTATAAATAACACTTTGAAGTCAAATCCATAAAATAGGTTTAGGCTAAAATTAGAAGAGTTCTAATAAAATGCTCTGTGAATACAAGTGCTGTTTCAACAGATACCACCTTAAACATGCTTCCTTGTCCTGCACAATGGCACACTCACCCTCACAGAAAAGGAGGGGTAACAAATCAGATACGAGGGCGGGTTTGCCACCCAGGCAGGGTGCAAGGAGGCTGTGCCAGGCTGGAACCATCAGGCTCCGAGCAGCAGCACTGCACAGGGCTCTGGGGCAGCACAGGCTGCAGCACTGTGATCCTTTAGTCCTTCTGCTGCTGTCTCCAGGTTGATTAGTGTGCAAAATACACAAAAAGCACATGAGATGAGAAGAAAAGGAGTTTACAAAGGTTTTTTTGCTTCCACCAACATGAGACACTGCCAGTCTGCATTTCTTTTTTCTCCCCAGACAAGCTGCTTGGCAGTCCCATCCTCTGGCATGCCCAAATTGGAGTTCTCCCACTCCTTTCATCTGCCACTGGGAAAAAATGCAGAAGTGACATGTCTGGGCTCTTAGCAACCCAGCTAAGTGGCACAGCACTGAAAAGACCACCAGCAGCTAAACCATTCACTGCTCTCCAACGTTTGTAAACACAATAAATGCTGGGGACAGTGGGGACATTTTTCAAAAGTGCTTCTGCCAGAGACTGAATCAGGGAGAGTCAGCTCAAGCCTATTTTGTCTTACCAGGGTCTGCTGCTGGGATTTGCTACATACCCTGTTCACCCCAAACACAAATGTCCTCTCCACCAATGGAGAAACATGTGCCAATCCTTAGGGAACACAGCAAAACAGGGCTGGTGAGGTTTTGCTCTTGCATTCCCAGTGGATTTACATCAGCACTAGGGGCAGAGGAGTGACACTGCACAGCAAGGACATGGCACATCCTCTAGAAGAGAAAGGAATGAAGTTTTTCTCCAGAGGAACAATCCCCATCCTTGGGTAGCACAGGTCAGTACGGTGAGAAGCACTGAGATTCTTGCCATGAGCACACACACAGCTCCCAAACCCACTCACAGCCTGGCTTTGCCCCCCTGGTGTTAGGAAACCCAGTGAGCAAGAGCATCAGGAGCAAGCCAGGCTGGGGAATGCAGCCATGCCCAAAAGGGATGCATGGATACCAGGGCACAGGAAATCCAGCACTCACCTCTGAGGAGTCGGCACACCGAGCAACACGTGCACACTGGAAGAGGAGCTGAGAGTTAGGAACTCATTGTGAAGCCACTCACTCTTAGAAAGCACCTGGCACCACTTTGAAGTGCACTTCAAGGCCCTGGTGTGCACAGGGAGATGAGCAGCATGGAGCACAGACTCAGGAATGTGCCTCACCCCAGGCTGTGTCCATATGGGTGCTAAGGATGGGGTTAGGCTCAGCTCCCTGGTGCTGTTCTCAGACCACTGAACAGAATTAACTCCTGAGTGGAGGGATCTGGGAACGTGGACAAGCAATGGGAGCATGGATGCACAACCCAGTGCAAAAGGCTGTATGATAACAAACACAGGGTGCAATGCTGGGATTTGTAAGGCTGTGTGCCTGGATTCTTCCAGCAGGTTTAGAATTCTTGTCAAAGTCTACAAGAATTCTAGAATCTACAAGAAGATTGCTGCAACCACTCACACAGCCTCTAAAGAAATTTTCCCACACATCCCTGATCTTCCTAAACCAGGAGATTAATATCCTGATGGAATTGCCATAAGAATGAAAGCAGTCTGGGGAATTGCATTGCACCCTTCAGTGAAAGCAGGTGATTCATAACTGTTCATGAACATGTGTGAAGTTCACAGCTTCCTCTTGAGCACAGTTTGTGTTCCAGGAAACAGCCTAAATTTCCAGTCTGAGCCTTTCAATTTAATGCTCACAGTGGCAACAATGACTGCACATTAAAGAAGAAAAGGGTTTGAGCTCTGTGTGATTTTTTTTAGTTATGATTATCCTGCACTGGAGACACTGGAAGTTCTATAGTTTCACAGTCATTTTAAAGCAGCACCATTGAGAGCAGATGTCTCACTGTCCCTTGCACTCTGGCCTCCACCTCCTTGTCCCATTGCTGCTGCTCTCCACTGGCTTGAGGATCTGACCCAGGTCAAGAGCAACCTGGAAGCAAGAGAGCATTTAACTTGAACCAATTCCTTGACTGGGGTCAGCCCATAAAATAGGATTTAAATGTATCCAAAGGAAAAGAGAGATGAGCCAGAGTCCAGCAGCTGGGTTACACCTTTTAGTGGGAGTGCTGCCTCACATTGGCTGGATGCTGCTGTGGAACTATGGGCTTCCTCAAGAGATCTGCTGTGGGTTCAGCCTCTGATCTCACACAGAAGGAAGCTGATCACAGTTTTATGACAGTTTATTCTCTGGGAGTTCAGACAACATATATCTGGGTTGTTCTCACACATCTTTCTAGGTTGATGGGCACTGAATACCCAAACACATCCTGACTGCTGATGTTCCCCCACCTTTGTTCTGTACTGCAAAGCTTTTGGTCCTTCAGCACAAGACCAAAAAAACAGCTTTGATTCTCTCCTGCTCAGAGGAATGGAGAGTATCAGAAAGCACACTATCCATTTCTGCTTTGAAATCATTCCAGATAATAATGATCTTAGCCTGGGACAAGTTTAAGCAGAAAGAACTCTGGGTTTGGGCAATACAGAGGATGGCTGCATTGTTTGTGATCCTCTGCCCCAGGCAGCATCAGCTCTGCACACTGACTCTCCTGTGATGCAACAAATTAAGGTAATGCTATAAAGTTAAGAAGTGCAAAAGCTCCTGTTAATAAAGACAAGTCTGTATGTGCATTGTTACTGGACACTTGCCAGAACAACAGGATTCCCTTGAAAAATATTTGGAGATATTGTTCTGGAATTTAGAGTTTTCCATAACAATGCACAGCCACATGACATTTACAGTTCCCAAAGGAAAGAGACAGTTCTGCCTGTGGAAAGGGCACAGGTTGGAACAGGCACTGAGTAAAATGTCACAGTCCATCATCTGAGTGCCAGGACAATAAACTGAGAAATGCTGAACCAAAAGTGAAGTGAAAAATCAGATGCAGAGGTGTTGGGCCTGCTGTGTGGAAGAAGGGGCTCATTGTGTGCCCTTGGTGCCCATCAAAGGAAGGTGTGCACGTTTCCCTGGAGCTGTTTGTGGGGTCAGCAGCCACCCATAAATCATGGCAAAAGCAGCCTGTGCCTCTCCATGTTATCTGGGTGTGGCTTTTGAGTGGGTGTGAGGAGGAGGAGAAGGGTCTTTTTGGGATGAGTGGGCACACCTAGAGCCCACTGTGCGCTGAGCAGTCCCACTCCTGCAGAAGGACCATGCTCACAGCAGAGCTGCACAATGGACAGGCACTGACTGCCACTGAAAGGCAGCAAAGACAGAAAAAGGTAAAGCTGTCTCAAGGCAGCTCCTGCTTATTCTATTTCTTGTCCTCATAAGAAACTCTTCAGCAGGCAAAAAAACCCCTTTGCTGTATCTGCATGAGGTTGTTACAAAATGGCAAACTCTTCACACAGTACTTTGTGTCAAGAGGGGATTCAAAGAATCACAAATCCATCTAAGCAGCACCATTCACATGACAAAAATAACAGCAGTGGAAACAAAACAGGACGAGTGTTTGTGCAGCCTGGTCCTGCAGCCAGCTTTTGGCCACAGCCACAGCCCACTGGTGTCAGGAGAGCCTTTCCTCATGCTTCAGTGGGCTTGGAAACATGCCCAGGGGTGTGAAACCAGACCTGAACCACTGCTGGTGCTCACAGGGGGCTGGGGGGTTTAATACCAACAAAACTGAATTTTATCACTCCCTTCTGTGCAGGGAAGACAACAGACCACTCCCCATGCCCCTGTCTTTCCAAAACACTTTATTTCAGATGTCACATCTGCTCTTAAGCACAACAGTCACACAGGAGGATTGGAACGAACAACACCAAGTTCCACCCCAGGTCTGGCTGTGTGCCCACTGCTCAGGGCATGGGAGCCACATAAACAACTCTGAGCTCATCCCAAAGAGCCCTCTCTGCTCTCAGGTGGGGTCAGCTCTCAGCACCCCCATGCCAGGTCCTGTGTGATGACAGGGCTTTAGCTTTTATTGGCTAATTCAGTTCACATGCATTTTTATGCTCAGACATCATTGTTCCAGCTATACCTTAATTGTAACCATGGGAGTTTCAGAGCTCTCATCAAAAAGGGATGGTGGTTTTGTTTCCTGAGTGCTTAATCTAAAATTCTATAATAGCAAGGCTATTACCTCTCAGAAACTGAGCTCTGCTGTCTTGTCAAAGAAACCACACCAGGTGAGAACGTGGCTCTGTGTTTTTCACTGTGAGCATAACCTGTAAGTCCAGCCCTCAGCTAATCCCCTTAATTAGTGTGGTCACAAAGAGATCAAGGAGCAGGCACAATTCTAGCTGGCAGCAGTCAAGGACAATCAACATAAGCCTCCTTTGAATTATATAAAACTTTAGGTTTTGTTTTGGGAATCATTATCCTCCTATTTTAAGGCTTCTCTTGGAACACCAGGAATGAAGTATTTACAGAAGGAAAGGGTAAGAGGTTTCCTTTTTTGTTGGTTCTTTTATTAATGTTGCTAATATAATTTGTGGATTTGCAGTGGGACTAGGATGGAAAGAAAAAAGAGAGGGAATTACCTCTAAAAAGAAAAAAAAATCAAAACAAAATTATCTACTTTAAGTGTTTGGGCGACAGGCTGCTGATGTAAGAGGTAATAGAGCATCAGGAAAACAGAAGTACAAGGCAGGTTCTGTAATTCACAAGAAAAGTTGTCTATTTAAAATGTGAACACCTTCATGCCAAACATAGCCTGGGTCATTTTTGATGACTCCATCTGATGTCAAATTGACTATGTCCCACTATTTCTAAAGCAGGTAAAAATCAGAGGAGTTCAGTGTTTCTGTGAGGCAGTGGGGACATCTGACAGGGACATTTATGCCATCTGAGGGCTTTGAGACAGGAGACAGGGCTGTGTGCCTGCTGTTCTGCAGTGACTGCTCACACCCATTCTCACACATGCATACATTCCATGTATATATAGCACATAGCACGCTAAATGGGCAGAGGCAAATTCTGTCTGTCCCTTGCTGATGTCCAACTCTCCAACTAAACAAATATGAAAGGTGGAGTGATGGAGCTGTGTCTGGGCTTAGTGTGCCCAGAGCAGTGCCATCTCAGCAGAACATGGCCCCCAGGATGTGGCACAGTGCGGTTGGCACATCACAGTCTCACACTCACAGACACACATGACAGCTGACTCTGATCAGTTCTCCCCTCCAGACATTCTGGCTACACACAACGGTGCCCACATGAAGCAGCACAAGGACTGCAGAGAGCAGAACTGGATCTTTCCCTTCCTGTGATCAAAAGTGAGAGCAAAGCTCACAGCTGGAGTCTCCCACCACCTGCAGGAGGAGTCTCTTTGTATTCTCTGCAGGTGGAGAACGAGGCACCTCAATGAAACCAACAAATGAGACGGCACAGATAGAGGTCTTGGAAGATTTTGCAAATTTGTGCAGTTTCCGTTTAAAAAAACTTAAAATCAAAATATCAAATTACTTGAATCCAAGATTTGTGATAAACTCTTAGATTGAGTTAAAAATATCTACGAACAATTTTTCAGAGATTCATTCTGAGAGATCCTTGTGCACTATGGACACAAAACCAGACCAAAATAAAAAACTCTAGGGTCTTGAGATAGGGGTTTGTGGCCAGGTGAGCTGACTTCACTGTCTCAAGAGCAAAACTACAAAGGCTGCTCTACTCAATGTGGAACTAAGATAAGCAAATTATGGTTTATTTGTGTCATTATTTATTTTTGTCTACATATGTGACTTTTTAAAGACTTTTATATTCTGTGTGTGAACACTTTATTTTCAGACTGATTACATTAAGAGAAGTGTACTCAAGGCCTTATATAAAGATGAGAATAAAACCACTGTGCACCAACATTTCCATTTACCAATAAAGAAAATGTATTCAACAGATAATAGTAAAAAAAAAAGGAGAAGTCTGATTGACAGAATTTGTAAAAGGCTTGAAGGATACTCTTTAGGAAACATGAGACAAGACATTTCTAATACCATTCCAAAACTAAAGCAAATTAGAAGGGGTTGCAGCTACCCAGGTTTGAAACAGTGCAAGTGTTTGCACAGACCTCAGCACACACAAGTTGAAACTGCTGAATTTCTGACTTGCCAGCATATGTTTCACAAGCTCCCAAGTGCCACACGCCTGCAACTTTCCATGGCTTCTCATCACAGCCCTGGAGCTGAGTGATCCTTGGTGGTGTGTGGGAATCCCAAAAACCATCTGGAGCCACCTCCTTGGGATAACCCTCCATGTCTCATTTTTTGAGATCTAATCTGCAAAGCTATCTCCAATGAAATGTTTTGGATTTGGACTCAAAAAGATTTCTTTAACCAAGCTTACAATACATTTTTTAACTGAATCCTCAAGAATGGATCTTATTTACAGCATGATGCTTCTTCCTTTTGTTCTTTCAGAATTAGAAAACAAACTATTGTCCTTAAAATAATTTTTTTACCTGAATCCTCAGAAATGGATCTTATTTGCAGCATGATATTTCTTCCCTTTATTCTTTCAGAATTATAAAACAAACCATTGTCCTTAGGAGACACAGTTTTTTCAGCATGGCTTGCAGCCCTCAGCCCAACTTTCCAGCTCAGGTTGCAAAGACTGAGTCTGGCTTCTCTGCACACTCAAGTCTCATCCTCAGTACCAGCCAGGAATAGTAACCATCAAATGATGATCTTTTTTTTTTCTCCTAAGTGCCAAGAGACCCAAGAGCACGTCTGTGTCCTGGGAATTCTGGTATGTGCTGCCTGCAGTGTCCGTTTCTCTCTGTCCCTGCCAAGGGCATGACTTCACTGAACAGTGTGATATTCCAGAGAGCACAGCACTGAAAATAACACTGGCACTTACCTGAGCTGCCAGTGCCTTCTGATGCACTTCTGGATGGTTTTGGGTGGCTCTGTTTGCTGCTTGTCCGTACAGTGACCGAGGGAGGGACGGTGCTGCTGCTGTCCCCACGGATGCTCGACAGGTCCTGCATGCTGAAGCTCCGTAGCCTCTCAGACAGGGCTCCCTGTCCCTAGGGAAACAAGCAAGTCAATAACACAAAGTCAAATCCAATATTTTGAGACTTTTTCTCTCTTTCTCATTGAAATCCATCAGGACAATAGGAAGAGAAAAAAATTGTGTGGTCCAGTGACCTAGAGATGACAAAAATGTGTTGCTAAAAGCATCATTCCCTCTCTTGGCTCTTCCTTTTGGAGTGGTTCTGTGGCAAACAACTCTGATTCTTCATTGCAGTGATGTGAGCACAGAGCAGCCTTGGCTGTGTGTTGAATCTGCAGGCAACCCCAACGAGGAGAGAGATGAGTGAATCTGATTCCATGTTCTTAGAAGGCTAATTTGTTATCACATCATATCATATCATATCATATCATATCATATCATATCATATCAATTTTATTATAGAATGCTGTACTAAAACTATACTAAAGAATAGAGAAAGGATACAGACAGAAGGCTTAACAAGAATGATAATGAAAAACTTGTGGCTCTCTCTTCCAGAGTCCTGACACAGCCTGACAGTGATTGGCCATTAAGTTCAAACAATTCACATGAAACTGATCAAACAATGACCAGTTGGTAAACAATCTCCAAACACATTCCAAAGCAGCAAAACAGGAGAAGCAATCAGATAATTATTGTTTTCATTTTTCTCTGAGGCTTCTCAGCTTCCCAGGAGAAGAAATCCTGGCGAAGGGATTTTTCAGAAAATATGACAGTGACAGCCATGTGTAAAGGAGCAGGGTGTTGCTTTATCTTTCCAGTAGGTAATTTCCTTCCCTAGGAATGAGCCAAACAGATGCTTGGATTCAGAATCACAATTAAATGGCCTGCATCAAAATAACTCCCTTTTAAAGTTAACCATCTATGATGATATTCACCCAGCCACTCTCAGCAATACACAACATTTCCAGAACACAGAAAAATTGAAATGTTAAAGTAATTAAAAAATATTGTTAAATTTCAAGAAAAATAATAATGCTTTTTTCATGCAGCTTAAGGAAGAAATTAACTAATGCAATATTTTTCTTTCTTTTTACACTAATTCTCAATCTGACAACAAATATATTCCTTGGTGAAAGGAATGTAACTGTAAAGGATGGGTTGGTTAAGTGACACTTTCCATTAAAACTGCATTACATCAAAAGGTTGACTGTAAGTATTCTGTAACTCTCATACTACACCACAGCCATAAAGTAGGAACACCAGAAAAATCAATTCATACAGAACTTTTGAGCTACATTAAATGACATTCAGAATATAAACTGCATAAGTGATTACATAAATTACATTTCTATTTTAACATTTTATTGAGGGGGGAGGATCTGAAAGATACTTCATGGCACATAGCCTTGAAAAAATACTAAAGTAAACACAGAGAGCCTGATTCTAACATTCTTTCTGCAACTGTAAATTAGGAAAAATTCAACTGATTGATTGACTGAGATGAAATCAGAAAGAAGGCAAATAACAGACAGTAAATATTGTCATGTTTAACAAAAAGATAAGGCAGCCTGTAGCAATTCACCCACCACTTTCATCTAGATTTGTATTTGTCCAAGCAGCACAGCCTGACCACTGCCCCAGGACAGGGCTGGGCTGGGCCAGAACCCAGCACTGCTCCCTTCTGGGCTGCAGCTTTGACATCCTGACCCAGGGTGCAGGCAAGGCCAGTGGAGAGCTCACTCTGGAGCTGCTCTGGCAGAGAAAGGTTCAGGACTCATCCTGAACATCCACAATCAAAGCAAGACTGGACACATTCCAGCTAAAGCTGTTGGGCAACACTGCCTGTCCCCTCTGCACTGATCCACTGGGAAGGCAAAGCAATAATTTACCTGCTGATTTATCAACACCACTTCAGAAATTCTGCATGCACAGTAGAGGAAAATCAGTGCCTCTACCTCATATAAATTCCTCAGCACCTTATTTTTAGGGTGTCTAAGTAGAGAGGGCATCAGGTGCTGATCCCTCCAGCCACGGTGACAGTCTGCACTTTTTACATTCAAGAAAAGAGACAGACCAGTAATCTCCAACTTTTCAGCCTGAAGCTTTTTGTACAAGAAAAATGAGTTCAAATTTCCTTCTCAACTCCACATTTAGCTCTTTCCCACCAGCCTATTCTACTTTTGAAAGTATTTTAAATTAAATTGATGGGGCTTCTTTGCTTAAATACCAAGACATATTATGTTGCTGATTTTATAGGCATGGCAGTGGAGTCCTTAGAATTTATATTTTGCTAAACTCTCACCTCTGTCCTTGCATTCTCTAGCATGGCACAAGAGTTGGTGCCTGAATTTTGGCTACTCCTGCCAGTGGCTGAACCACTCTTGGGGTATGTTCTCACTCCAGGAGGCATCTCCAGTTAATCCTCTTGGGCCAGTGCAAGCTACATTTACTCTGCAAATGTTTCTGGGCTGGTAACTGGAGTTGCCTTGCATGGCTGCTCAGCTGGGTGAGATCTCATCTGCCCAGACTCAGTGCAGCTCTGGATGGGTTTTGGAACCTGCACTCAATTCCTGCACAGACACCAAATTCTCAGTGACTGATTCAAAGCCAACACAAGATATCCTACCCTGCAGCCTGATTACAACAGGCAGATCTCCAGTGAGAGCAAGCTGACCATTAAATAACATTTTGCTATTGCAGAATGACTGGGCCAGCAAAGCCAGAGGGTTAGCAACTGATGAGCTGTAACTCGAGAGCTGTATTCCTCCCTCACACCCAGCTCAAGTGTCAGCAGGGCTCAGGCTTTTCAGCTCCCCCCAGCTGCTCTGCTCAGCCAGCTAACCCAAATTCCATTCCATTCCAGCCAGCAATTCATGTGTGCGGACATGAGTCAGGTTAGAGATGAGATTCATGTGTCAGACCAACCTGGCAGGGAAGACGACACCAGCACACTGAAAATGGAGAAGATGTGTTAATATTCTTGCAGTGCACCTTGTGACAGAGCAGCATGGAATGATCAAAGGGCCCAGGAGAGCTTTGAAACAGGGACCTGAGATGTGCCTGTCATCTATGGGTCTGTTACATCAGTGGTAATACAGAGCCTTGAGCACAGACTGAAGCAGCTGAACTAAACAACTTTGACTTTCTCCAGGAAAAAAAGAACTAAAATTGCCTTTTCTTAATTTTTGCTTTAATTTAACCTGAGTTTCTAAAAGCAACAATAAAAATTGTTTATAAAACAGGCTATAGCAAAATATTACTGTTACTGTTCATAACATTCTATGAAGCAATTTTCCAAATATCAGAAATGGCAAGAACAGCAAAGGCTTGGGCTGAGTGAAGGCACTGAACACCTGTGAAAACCTGCAGAGTTCCATTTTCCTTTTTTTGGCCTTTGTAGGGATAGACTTGATTTATTTGCTCCTAGAATACAGTGTAACACTCACAGTTCTTTCCCAATTACCATATTTTTACTTGACCCCAAATAGAAATGTGACAGAAATTATCACAGAATGGGGATGGCTTCAGACTAATATGGAAAATTTTGTTTACCAACCTTTATTTCTCTGCCACATAAGCAGCTGGTGTATATGAAATCACAAACATTTTGAAAAGCCAGCATGGTGAGGGTTTGCAGAGCTGAGACTTTATCCAGATGTAATGTTTATTGTTCCACAAAAATATTTCTCTTTTATTAACAAAAGAAAATAACAAGTTAATAGCTTTATTTCTCGACAGAATAAATTTAGCACAGCCCATGTTTTGGGCTGTGTTTTGTTAAAACAATCATGTGGAAGATGAAGAGCAGCTGTTTGGGGGATTTTTGTTTACTGTTGTGGCCATGATCATGCAGATGCTCTTCCAACTGCTACAGACATGAGAGATATCCCAGAAATTTCAGCACAGACAGGGGATCCAGCTCCTGAAGCTCTGCCTGTGCTGCAGGCCAGAGCATGTTTGCAGCACATCCCTATAGATTTGGGCTAGTTTTATCCTAGAGAGCGTGACAGCATCATGCCAGGAGCTGTAGTAACACCATTTCTGCGTCAGCAGAGAAACAGCTCAATGTTATTACAAAGCCTCCTAAAAACTGTGACTGGGAGGGCCGTGGGACTAAGGATGACACCACCTCTCTCTCCTCCTCACTGAGCACCAACAATTGCCAGGATGATTGTGCTGGCAGGGTGGGACCTGTGTTTTGGGGACTTTAGAGGACACAAGCAAGAAATGGTGCTGGAAAAATGAGCTTTAACTTCCCTGGGCACAAGACTCTCTGCCTGGACTCAACTTCTCATCCAGCTTCTCTTCAGACGTGGACCACTCCTGTGGGCATGGCAATTCTGATTTTACAGACAGTGAGGTTCTGGGGAACACAGGTGGGAACAGAGATGTCTCTGTTCCCTGATCACTACAGTGCACTCCCCAAATTTATCTGATCGTGCCCATAGGTGAAGGTACAGCACAGACTGAAAGTGGAGCTCTTCAGGCTTCCTTTCCCCAGGATCTACCAACCCCACAAGTTCTCTTTTTACAGGGAAGAGCCAGGGCTCAGTGCTACTGAGTAGGATAAAAGACAAATACTAAAAAGGACATGGTAATTTCCCTGCCCAGTCACTGCTATCACTTGATATTAACCTTATTTAGATTCATGATTGCACCAACAGTTTGAAGGCATTGGCCATCAAGACAAGCTGCAGAAGCTCATTTTTGATTCTAAGTGAAATTAAAGCTCCCATCCACATGGCAAAGTAATTAATCTAAAACTAATTTAAGTATCAAATTTAATTTGGTCAAAATGGCAGTAGTATAGACATTGTTATCTCACCCACATCTAGCACATTCTCTCCTTTTTGCTTTAAAGACTATGACAAAACAGTATTAAAACACTGAGCTTCCAGAGCCAGCAACCTGCACACTGCCTTCCTCTTCATGTTGCAGATATCACCATCATCATCTCCAAAAACAAACATCAACCTCTCTGGGTGCAGAGCACAAACACTGATGCAACCAGTATTTGCCTGGAAGGATCAGAAATACTTTCAAAAAGCTGACATCTGCATTGTGACAAGCACTGTAAAAGGCACTCCATCAAAAAGAGCTGGGACTGTCTTAAATTTTTTTGCCATTTTATAATGTCTCTGCATTCCCATTTGAAGTTTTTAAAGGAAAATTTAGGAGTCTGGGAAAAAATGGGTTTACATTCAATGGAATTATTCATTATAAATACTTTGTGTATGTAGGTAGTTAAAGTACATAAAAATAAGCACATAATTTAAAAATCTGCAATTTATATAACAGTCCCATTGAATATGATCTAAATATAAACAAATAACAGTGTCTAGATTTTATCATTCCTTCAGTCTGAAAATATGAAAGAATTCTGTTAACATTATTTAGGCTTCAAAACACCTCTAATACCTACAAATTCCATTTTGCAGCTCTGAAAACTATGACACAGCATGACAAATCAGGAACCCAAGACTGCCAAGTCACAAAAGAGAAGCTTTTAATACACTCAGTGTTACTGCAGGATGGCACCTCCTGGCCTTTTGTCCCTTAGGATCAGCAGTTAATGGACAAGTAAGGGAACACTAAGTCACACTCAGCACACTTCCAGCACAATCCTCAATCTGTTAATGCTCTCCTCTCTTTTTGCTGTGACTGTGGTTAGCAGTTCTCCCCCACAGATGTCTGCATGCACGTTGCAGCCTCCATCCTGCCCACACAAGGTGTAGAGCACATTCCCAGGATGCCAGCTGGGGCTGTGGTGTCAGCAGGACTGCCCCAACCACACCTGCCAGAGATCCTTCAAAAGCTCCACTGCAACCCCAACCATCCTCACAGGGACCCCAGCACAGGGAGAGAGGCTCCCTTCATCCATTAGTGAGAGCACAGCAGCACACACAGCAGCAATCAGCCCAGTTAAATGAGTGTTCCATGTAAAAGCTCCCTGCCTGGAGCTGGAATCTCTTCCACTGCCAGCAGAGGACTTGGAAGGCAATTTGCTGATGACATCAAGGACAGGCTTTTAAAGCTCAGCACGCAGGATCTACCCACTGGAAGCAGAGCAGACAGCATTTGGCCTCAGACCAATCTCAGCTGAAAACAGTCCAAACTAGTCTAACAACTAGTCTAACAACTAGTCTAACAGGGAGCAGACATTAGTTAGGGGTTAGTAAAAGCACTCAGCAGATTACCTGCCCTTTTTTCTGGTCCCAATACAAGTGTAAATGGAGTAGCTGAGAGACCTAGCAAAGGGAAAAAAGAGAGCCATTGTGGCAACACACATAAAGGCTTTGAGAATAAGATCTATTTGAAGCATAAGTAATCGAGGTGAGACATGAGCATGACACTGGGCACCATGTGCAGGGACTCACATACACATAAAGAGCAGGGACACCCACCTGTGGACAGAACCTGAACACAGGTCCTCCCTTCCTCAGCTTCCCCAGAGAGATATGGAGAAACCACTCCACAACCCCAGCTGACAAGGTGTCACCTAACATGTGTTTTTAAAGATTAAAGCAAATTATAAACACAATGGGCTGCTACTCCACTCCTTGCACTTGATTGATGCTTCCCACTGGAGAAATCCCCAGTGTCAGGCCTAATGACTAATTTAGACACAGGATTATGTGAGGGACACGTGGCAGTCATTTTAGTGACTGACAGTTCTCCTGAGCAGTAGGGTGACAGTGGGGAATTGCTCAGTGAGCAGGAGTTTGCACACAGAAGCTTCCTCATGTCTGGCTGCAGGCAGGCCTTGAGCAGAACCATCAGCTTTATGGGCTGAGCACAGACATGAGTGAAGGAGTAAATTGCTTCTGCCACCATATGAACACAAACATCCTACAAGCAATATCCTTATTTATGGCCAGGGCCTGCGTGCCATGCCTAGTCTGGAAGAGCTACCTGCTTGGAAATGTCAGACAGTAACAAAGACTCAAAGGGAAACCAGCTGACGTTAATGTTGATGGTGGAAATGTAATTTCATCCACCCTTTTTGTTTGTGCAGTTAATTTCCTCTCCAGGGAACTCTTTGTTATTGTTTCTCCCACACTTATCTCTCTGTATAAATTTATTTTTTGGTTCTGCTGTCCTGTGCATTCAGTGAGTGTTGTTTGCTTGTTGGAGACACCAACCAAACAGCCATGAAAGAGAAACTGGAAAGAGTTACCTGGATTATAACTTAAACAGCATTGGAATCCTATAGATTTGTGAAAAACAGATTCTTAAAGACTTCTGAATAAAAGATGCATCACACATGACAGGAATACTTCACAAAGTACTGTAATCAGTGGCATGGTACCATATATTTTAAGAAAGCCATTTGTTGTTTCTCTTTATTGGTGTAAAATAGCTCCAAGATCTTTGATTTTGGATCTCAAATGGAGATCCTTTTAAAAAAGCTACTTTCAAAAGCAACAAGCTCAGCCCCTCTGAGATCACAGCAAAGTGTCCCCAGAGGCTTCTCAGATGTGAACTCTAAATCACTGCTGACCTCTGCAGCTCTAGGCCATGGTACTGATGAGGGCACATGATGGGCCCATCACAGATGTGGTGCTAAGCAGATTGGTCAGAACTGTGCTCCCATGTGTTTGCTCAGCAAAGGAGCACTCTCCCTCTGAGCATTGGGATCTAATCATTACAAAGAGGCTTTATCAAGCATCTTAAGGGAAAGGATGCTCCCCACCCCTGCCTCCCTCTCCCAGCTCAAGTAGAAGTGCAGCTCTCCACTGTTCTGTCACAAAAGGCAGCATCTCTCCCCCACACAAGTATTTTCCTCCCAGTTTCCACAGTAAATAGGTCTAAAATCACATGGTAAACTAGGGATCTAAATATTGATTTTCAGGCAATTGCACTGGCTACACCAGCTGGATACTAGAAATTATTTAAATGATGCTGTTTGTCTAAAGAGGATAAAGCCTAAATCATCACCAGCATTTCCCTCCAAGTGTCCTGGTTTAAAAACCAGCAAATGCACTGAAAAACTTCATTATTAATTTTTTGGGTGAAAGGGCCTTAAGGTAATGAAGCTATAACCCTCCAGGGGAAGGTGAGCCCAAGGGTGGAAACAGAAATGAATAGAATGGAAATGCCAGCCCAGACAGGTGGTTTGGGAGCTGCTGAGGCTGCACTGCAGGGCATTGGTTGAGCAGGTGGGTGCACACCCTGAGCCCCCCTGCCTGTGTGTGTGCCTGCTCCTCTGAGCAACACACACAGTGACTGCTGGCTCCCCACATTCCCCACCCATCAGAGGCTCCTGGGCTGCTTCTCACACTTATTAGGCACAAATGGGCTTTTCACTGGCACCAGTCATGTGTGCCTACTCCCTCCACCTCATTTATCTGCTCCTGCCAAGGCTCTGCACCCACTGCCAGCACCACGCTGTGCCCCTGTGGAAAAGCAGGCACGCAATGGGCACAGCAGCAGCTGCTCTGCCACCTCCCCTACACCAGGGCAGGAGAAAGGCAGGGGGAGGTACATTGTCAGAAACCTCTGCAGTACACTGATCTGCTGGCATGGGATGTTTTCTCCAAATCTCTTTTGAAAAGCAGTGTTGAGGCTGCAACTCAGGGATGGTTAAGCGGTTGGGAGCAGGGTTTGTCTTCAAGTGGGGAAAGATGTGGGTCTGCTTGGCAGAATTGGTTTGTTCAAGGTGGGGAATAAGGATACATCCAAACAGGATCTGGGAAACTCAGCAGCTTGAAAGAGAGAGTGAGAGAGCTGGGGGAGAGTGTAAAACTGGTGATGTGTGTGGGTGTGTGTGGGTTGTAGGAAGACAGGAGGCAATGGCAGGGCTGGGCAGGGATAGAGGAGTTGGGACTGGGGACATGGCAAAGCAGCAGGTGGTAGCAGGCTCAGGGTGACAGGTGGAGGATAAGGGCTGGGAGTGTGGTGACAGCAAGGGAGTACATACAGGTGTGCTGGGGAAGGCTGGTGCTGCTTCCAAGCCACTGGAGCCTCTCCTTGCTGCAGCCATGTGTGTCCCAGCTGCTCCCACTGAATCCTGACTGGTGGCAGTGAAAAGCCCACTTATGGCCAGGATCCATCTGATGGACGCACTGCCTGGCCAAGGCCTTGCAGCAGCCCAGGGCTGGGGCTGTAACAGCCCTGCTGCTGCTGCTGCTCCCTTCTGCTGTGACCCAAAAGCAAGCCTGTTTTCTCTCCACCAAGGTGAGCTGGAAAGATGGTGGTGGTCAGGGCTCTTCAGGAATGGAAATGGCTGAATTAGCTGGAACTAATTGAAAACACACAAAGAGCAGCAGGATTTACTGCCTGGTCATTTAATCCTACCACTTAGGACTGACCCACTTGAAGTCAGCACATGTGACAGAATCACCAAGTGATGAGGACAGGATTAGAGCCCCAAATGAGATTATGCTCCTTGGTGGGGGTGTGAGCTGCTAGGGGCAGGGAAAAGATCTGTGTTGAGCACCTAGCAGGGGCAATAAACCAGATATCCAACATTCTGCCTGCCTAGTGAGCATCAAAAGTAAACTCTCCAGAGAGAGAGAAAACACCCAAGTGAGCCAGCTGGGCAGACCCAGGGTGCTTGGGGCACTGACAGCTCCTCAGCCTGTAAAATGAACTGGCACAGGCTTGTGCCAGCATTAGCACAACTGTGGCTTCAACACAGAACAGAGCAGGGGGAGGGGGAAGGACAAGCCTGCAGTTGGCTAACTAAAACCATAGGGATTTAAGATAAAAAAGGGAAAGGGACAGGGGATCAGAGGTAAGGAAGGTGTGGCTGTGCACAGCTTGCAGCATCTTAGCCTGCAGTAAATATACAAGCAGCAGCCTGTCACACACCAATGGTAATCAGAGAGGCAGATGCATTGTACTGCACAAAAAAAAAAGATTATGGATAAACAGGATGGATTAAAAAATATGATGGACAAAAAGAATAGATTAAAAAAATATGATGGATGAGAAGAATTAAAACATGGGCCTTGCCCAAAGATCTTCTCATGAAAGACAAAAGACCATGATGGATCACAGCTCAGACAGAAAGGACAGGGCTAGGCACAGCATGAGACATGCTCTCTCTCAGGTATAGAAGCCCTTGGATTTCAGCTAATTTACTGAAAACAGACCTGTACAGAGTCCCTTTGCAGCCCAGCAGCTCACTGTGTATTGCCACTATGTGAAGTTGATTTGCAAAGCCTGAAGGTCCATTTCTGCATACAAAAGCATCTTTTCCTCACCCAGTAATCCAAGTGAAGCAGTAAATAATCCTCACATTCACTTGCTGGAAAAAGCCATGTTTTCCATGGAAGGTGCAGGAGCTCAGTGCTACTGAATAAATCATCATCTCTACAGGTTCCAGTTGTAACACAATCCTTTAAAGGCTGAAACCAAATGAACTCACTTCCCCACTACACTCAACACTTATCACAGACTAGCTGGATACCCTTAAATCTTGGCATTGGGAAAGCCATGAGAGCCTTAGAAATAGTATTCTCTTTCCTCCTTCCCTGGAAACTTCCCCCTAAGGACAGCACTGCAGTCTGGTGTGGCATCTGTCTGTTCAAAGTGTTTTCCAGATAATTAGTCACTTACACTTCTCTGAGGCAGGATAATCTGGCTCAGTTATACCTTCTCAAGTGAGCAAGGAAGGGCGTTGACACGGAGTTGACAGCAGCCGAAATCCAGGGCAAGAGAAACAGCTCCTGTTGCACCACTCCTCTCTGGGGAACATCTCCCTCCCCAGCAGCAGGGACAGCGACATGGAGACACATCCACACCCCCCAGTCACATCCTGGATGCCTGAGGAGCCCCAGCTCAGCACCCCTGCAGCACACCAGGCTGGAACTCACAGCAGCTGTATCTCACAGCAGGCTGGAATTCTCACCAGGCTGCTCTCCCTGCCAGAACAGTGGCACATTCCCTCTCAGAAGGGCAAGGAGCTGCTTTAAGCATCCCTGGATATTACACTGGGAACAGATTGGGGTGTACTCCCATGGACAGCACAGCTAATCTGTCTGCTTCCCAAGACCAGGAAGGGATGATCTTGCTTTCCTTTCCTCTGGCCATGCTCCTCACAATGCAGTTCAATCCCTTTCCTTATGTGGCTCAGCCACTCGAGGTAAGTTTGTGGGCTCAAAAGAACAAACCCCTTTATTTTTCTTTCAGGACTAACTTTCTGATAGATTAGAGATAACCTGAGTAGGTCCAAAATGGTGGTGCACCCTGGGAGCTGGAGCACCACCCCATTTTGGAGAAGGAGAGCTGTCAGATTGGCTCACACTCTCTGTTGGAGCTGCACCCTTAGGCACACAGAAACAAACAACTTGCTGGAGGCCACAAGCCAAAGTAGCCAAGGAAACCAGGGATCCTATTTTTCCCTCATACATTCAGAGAAATTTAAATGTCAAGGCTGAAGGAAATACTTGAATAGTCCTCGCTTTGTTGTAAAAATCAACCAATCTATTAAATAAACCACCTCTGAATCTTATTAACAAATCCTTTTCCCCCTCCCCAAAGTAGTGTGCAAGAAAGACTCTCCTGGCCCATTCACAGGTTGCAATATCTTAACAGTTTTCTCTCAAGTTGTGTTGGCAGATGTGCAATACAGTAATACCTCATGAGTCACAGAGTTGTTTTCTTCCACCACTGAAAGGGGAGTTTCATCAACTATGAAAAACAACAGCTTCCTTGTACCATGGAGACTCTTCCCTCTCTTCCCCATTGCCACTGGAGCCACATTTTAAGGTGGAGAGAGTCTTAAGAAAAGCAGCAGAAAAGTGGAACAGTAGGAAGAAAAACCATGGTGCTGGCTGTTCATTCCAGCTGAACAGCTGATGCAGACACTGTTGCAGTCCTGATGGAGGAACAGGTTGGCACTGTGGGTTTGGGTTACTGTTGAGCTTCTCATATTCAGGAGCTACCTAGACAGGAGCCAGAATTCCTTTGGGATTCACACACAGCTTCTCACTGTGTCCTAAAAACAGCTCTAGCACAGACAGTCGGCAGCACCTTGTAGCAAGGGGCTCAGAGCAAAGGCAGTGCTGCAAAACTGGCATTCCTAGAGCCTATTTATGACTCTTCAGGCTTACATGGCAGCAGCAAAAGTGTTAAGTGTCCTGGAGGCATCACAAAAATGTTATTTCATTGGATATACGATACACAGCACTGCCCTAGCTCCACATTTATCCCAGGTTTCAGTCCAAATTTGGTTTATCTCCCAGTCCCTGGGTGAGAAGAGTCTCCCTACAGAAGAACAACAGCTCAGAAGACAGACCTGACAACATAGTCTGCACAATGCTAGGCAGGGAAAAAGGAGACAACTTTTGGCTCTAGCATATCCTTGTGATCCCAAGTGCATGGCACACCCTTTGGGCTCTCCCCTTCTGTAATACCTTGCTTTCAACAGGCTTTATCAGCTTTATGGTATTTGGCCTCCCAAGGATGCATTTTGCATTTTTGCAGGAAGTAAGGCCAAGGCATACTAAAGTGATGTACTTTAGGTCATAGGAAAAGCATTTGGCAGAGGAAAATAACTTCCTTCAACTCCCATTCCCATGTTGTTCCTACTACCAGTACCCTCCTTGTCCATATGTTTCTAACTATCCTTTTGGCCTGGTAGCCAAGTCTCACCTCCAAAACACACTGTGCACATCGACTCTAGGCCCATGGCCAGAGGGCAGGAGCCCAAAATGCAGTTATCAAGTCCTTGCAGCTTTCATGCAAGAAAAGGAACAACAGATAACAGCTATTTTCTGGGTTTGGCTCTAAGCCAGGAAGAGAGCATAGGATACACCCCTTCAGATGAGACCCCTCATCCAATAACCACTCATCCTGCAAAAGCAACTAATGGCACTTCCCATTCACTCTTACACAACATCCCAGCAGAGAATTACACACCAGTTATGTTATGTGTCTGCCTTGCAGAAGAACTTTTACCCTTCATGAGCTTCATCTTCTTTCCTGTCACTACACAAAATAATGAGAGAACCCCTACTCCCACCATCTCTCTCCCTCCACACTGTGGCTGCTGCTGGCAGTGGAGGCAGAGAAGATGTTAGGGAGTCCTGAGATGTTAATCCTGAGCTGCAGCTTTACCTTTGAAGCTGCCATGACAGCTGCCGTGGCTGCAACGTTCAGCCCCCGCTTGCCAAAGTGCACCAGGGCGTCGTAGCTCCGGTCTTTCGCCTGGATGAGGCAGTCATCGATCTCCTGCCAGAGCAGAACACAAAACAAACTATTAAAAAGCACAAGAAGGACAAGTTCAGGCTTATGCTCCCAGCCTCAGACTCTTGGCAGAGTCAGGTCATACTTTATGGAGGTAGATGTCCTCCATCTCCTCCACTGTGGCTGGAAAGAAGTTCACAGCCAACATTTGCAAAGGGGAAAAGTTTGCTGGGAGGCAATAACTCCTATTGCAGGATTGGAGAACCCTTATTCTACAGATGGAAGATTGGGACCCAAAGTTGGGATCCTGGAACAAGAGAACTCTGCCTAAGCAACATGGACTGATAGCCATTTGCAAATCGTGCGCTCCAAAGACAAATGGGATTGCCTCATAGTTAAAAATACGCACATGATGACACTGGGCAGCTGAAGCTGCACTGCCCTGTGGCCAGGACAGGTGGCCTCAGAAATATCTGGGATATCTCTGCACATCACAGCAGTGCCCAGCTTCAGATGCCCATGGAACTAGTAGGCCCAGAGCTTCTGGACTTTGATGCTGCTCAATTTACAGTGAAACAGTTGGGGAGCTTCCTGCCCTTATTGTCCCTCCCTCAGGACACTGGGGTCTGCATGATAATGATAGCAAGGACTTCTAGCTCTCAAGCTGGTGGATGTGCTGGGTTAGTGGGGCCTGGAGGCTGTGAGGAGCTGCTGGCTGCTCTCCCTATTGCCCATAGGTAAGAGCTGGCAGCTCAAATTGCTCGAGCCCTACTTGGGAGAAGCACAAGCAAAGGGAAGCAGAGACAGAGAATTGATTCCCACTGTCCTTCTTGGACAGGACTGAGATCCAAATGCTCCTTCACTGCCTGTGACTAAAGGGAGAGCTTTCATCTCCAAGTTGCCAGCGCAGGAAACAGTTACTCACTCAGCAGTTTTCCTGTTGGTATGTGACAATAGCTGCTCTTGGTCCATTTATTCTCATGAGCCAAATGGATCTGCCTGACACTGTCCCGTTCACAGCCACAGGAATCTCCCAGGCAGGCAGATGATAGCCAAGTTGTAATGTCCCCCTCCCAAAATTAGCATCTTTAATTTGAGCAAGACATTTTTTAATCTAGGACCTCAACAGGCTACATGCCTTTTTTCACCACACTACACAGCTAGGCATGTGCTTGCTAAGCCCATTTTAGACTGCCTGGGCTGTTTGTCTCTGCTGTACAATGTTTTAGGCAGAACAAAGCTGAGGAGTCCTGGCTGCCAGACCAAGTTTCTCTATTTGTTATATCCAGCCACAACAGAGCACTCCAACTATAATCAGTCAGTACATGCAAAGTAGCTCAGGAGGTATTTTTATTCCCCTCCCTCCCACCTTCTCAACTGCACCAAAATGAGTTAATAAGTGTGAGTGCACTGAACAGATGCCAGTATTTAAAAACACAAGAACCACAAAGAACAAAAACATCAACCAAAAAGAGGGGATCAAATGATAGAGGAAGAGAATCAGCAACTCTCAACCCTTCAATGGAAATGAATGATACAGGGACTGGAATAAACACACCATAGTTCTGTTCCACCCAGAGAGGACCCAGGCACTTGTGATTACCTTTTCTTTTGAAGACAGAGTTGGATGAACAAATTTCCTGTACAGGAGGCTGGAGCCTTTTGTGTATGGAGACAGCAGCCAAGCTACAAAAGCTATTTTGAGTTCATAGTAGAATGGAAACCTAGAAGAAAGAGAGGGTTACTGTCTGCTCCCAATTTAACCACTGCCCTTAATTAGAGATGCTCAGCACAAGTAGGGATTTGCCAGCCTAGCTCAAGGCAGCTTTTGCTTGCCAAAAAATCTAAGGATTAAAGTGTATTGACTCAGTTTTGAGCACATCTCAATGATATGGGTGAATCCTTACTTGGTTATCAGGACCATTATTTAATGGTCTGGAAGAAACTCTGACATGTGATAAGAGAAGCTTTCTATAAGCAAAGATCACAGGTGCTGCCTTCACAGTATCCCCAGTCACTGAAAGCAAAGACCAAACCAGCAAACCAATATTTCACTGATATGTATTTATACACTTTCCATCTCCTCTCAGCTTTTAAGCTAACACTTACATGACTAAAATTGAAATACAAGAACCTTTGTTGTCCAAGCAACATAAAGGTGCAGATCCACACTGACTTTCAGGTAGGGCTGGAAAATATGGAGGACATCAACAGCAGGACATGCTTTAGCTGTAACAAGCAGCCAGGCACATCCTGAGATTAAATTATCCAGACTCTTTTCTGCAGGACAGAGGCCAGAGCTCAAGACTGGCCACCCAGCAGCATCTTCATGTGGGCAGGCATGTTGCTGCCAGCAGTGTGAGGAGCAATTGTTACTCTTTGCAAGCAAGAGCAGTGCAGAGGCCTGTGATGGCTGCCCCAGACAGGCTCCTGCTGTGCCACACAGTGCTGTCACTGAGCCAGCTGGGCCAGCCAGCACCCAGGTCTGACACCACGGGCCTCTGCAATGCTCTACTCTGAGCATGGATGTGCCAGGTTGATCTCCCACCTCACTGAGGATCTCTACAGCACACTTGATTTCACAGGCTGGATGAGCCCCCTGCCATTTCTCTTGGCAGACCCACATAATTCATCCTCCAAAAAAAACACAAAGCTCCAAATGAACACAGGAGAGGTAGATCTGCATGCATATTAGATGGACATTAATGTCTTTTATCTCCTTTTCAATAGATCTGACATGTTGCCAAGTTCTCCTGATTTCCTTCATCTGGAGGACTCACTCAAGGCAGGCAGTGCTGTGCAGGAACAGGCTGTAGGGACCATGCACTACAGCCACATTTTCATCCTAAATCTACTGATTTCTGGTAGAAAGGCCTTGTTGCCAACCAAGCAACAAACACTTTCAAACCTGAGCATCCAAAAACCACTGAAACTGAAAAATGGGCATTTATGTGCTCTTGTCCTGACAGAGGTCACCAGGAATCCTTCCACTGGCACTAGAGAGCCACATCAGTGTTGACTGTCACTGTCCTCCATCAAACCAGAAACCCAGCCTAACCAGGAATGTGCCAGGCAAAACATCCCAGGAACAACCACCCACACAGCAACCTACAAAGTCTTGGGCTGCAGGGCTGTTTGCACCTGATCCACACTCTGTGTATTTACTGTAGGATACAGCCAGGCAAGTCTAAAACTCAGCCTGTAGCTCAATCAACTGTTATTTATGTGATGACCTCTGCAGCATCCAACTGGGCAGTCAGCTGTGCCTCTCTGACAGTCAGGGCTGAGACTCCAGTAATGATTTCCCACTAATGAGATACCACTGAGCCTTTCCACTTCTTTCTTTTCGCTGTGACAGCACTGAGAAAGGAAGCATGTCTCCTGCAGACAAAAACCCTCTATGCACTTGAAGCTGCTGAAGCCCTGTACAGGAGTCAATGCACCTTTTTGTGCCATTTTTTCCCCTTGTAAACATTTCCATTTTCTTTTCATCTCATGCCAAAGAGCCTCTTCCCCCTGGTTCTTACCAGCAAAGAAAGATATCCGTGAACGTCTCTGCTGTCGTGAAGAGCGCGAATATGATCCAGTACATCATCCACTTGACCTGGTAAACAAAAACAGTCTCAAACTATCTCTTACAGGCACAAGTGCACAGAATAACTCTCACAGAAAAAGAAACTCTTACCCTCTCACCCTCCCCACTGTGTATTTAGCAATTACTGTGGACTTGAAGGTGCCAGTTTGCCCCACTTCAGCACATAACACGTGTCAGATTTACACAGCCCTTGGGAAGGTGACTGTGGCCTTCAGGATTGGTCTCAGGAAAAGAAGAGCAGCCTGACTCTGTCCTTACAGAAACTCCACTGGCCAGTAGAGCATGACAGCCCTATCACAGAGCATTAAAAATCTCACTTGGCTCAGTTAATAGCAAATGTTAATATAAGGTTGTTGGCCAAACTCCAGTTAAGACAAAATGTAACTACTTACATAATACCTACAGCCAGCAAAAGGTAAAGAGGTAACTGCACATCCCATAATTCAGGGCTCAGGAGAACAATCAACTCACCACAACTTACTGACTCAGTGGGCAGCCCTGGAGTGGCTGTGCCTGCTCCCACCCATACCCAGTGCAGTGACAAGGGCAAGAGTTTAAATCCCTTCCCTTGGGCTTAGGGGGGAATGTTTTATCTCATACTGGTAGTGAAAGCATGTGCTGTGCTCTCTGTTCAACTGGAGAAACTCCACTGCCAGATGATGGTTTCCTTTGGGGTGACAGCAAGAGAGTCTTTGGGGATGGTGACTTGGTCAGATAAACTGCAGCACCCCAAGTAATTCAGGAATTTGGAAATTTTTGTCACTGAGCACTAAATGGCACCTAAAAGCACAGCTCAACTATTCTGAAGTATGTAGTATTGGTTCTTCTTAGGATGGAAAAAGATGGTGAGACAAAGGTTGTTAATTTTACTGACAACAGTTGTTTAATTAGGTGTATTTGAAAATTGAGATCTCTAAGCAGCTTTGCTGGAATGTTAAAAAGCTTAAGGAAGTAAAATCCATGAAAATCCATGAAAATCCATGAAAATCCATGAATTAGAGAATTGGACCATGCTAGCTAAGGCTGGTACAATTGCAATAGGCTAAGGAAAGGCTGGAGGGAAGACAGCACAAGAGGGATACCTACAGCAGGTGCTGCTCTGGGGAACGGAAGATGGAGCCATCAATAAATCTGGATCTCACCAGATTGGAAATTATATCCCCATCTTCTCCCCCAGTCGGTGGGACAGTAGTGATAGTCTCCATCTCCCTGTAAGTACTGGAATGATTCCCTGAGCACCTGTCACTCTGCTGCATAATTGCATTCCTGGGATTTATATTTATGTGCATATTTATATCTATATGTAGTGTTACAACAATAATGGCACTGCCAAATGCCTGAGAGCATCATCTTCCTAGTGCAGCTTCTGCCAGACTTGTTACGTAACTGTGACTCCTCAGAGCCTCAGTGCCAACGTGGCTCTCTCACTTAGACATTACTGCCAGCAAAACTTTTAAACACAAACCAAGACCTGGTGTGGATGGGGTTGGAGCAGCCTAAAACATTCACCAAAATTACTATTACCAAGCAGAAAAAAAATACTTTAGAGTGATATAAGTTTTGATTAATAAGAGAATGTTCCTCCTGTGTCAGTGTAAATTATTACTTCATTTATTATTTTTTTTAGTCAGGCCTTAATGGATACATTGCCACAAGTGCTAAATTAAACTGAAATCAATTGTAAGGGCAGACCAGGTCAGATCAGCTGTTCTACACTTGTGTCACAAGCACATGTGTCTGATGTGAGTTCCTCTTTTACAATTCAATTTCCAACAGGAAATGGAGCCTTCAACAAAATACCTTCCAGAAAGGGACTATGGAAACATTAAGTATCAGTGGCAGACACTGCTTGGAGATGCTTGTGCACATCTTCAGCATTTTCAGGCAAAGAGGCCCTGAGAAACACAGCTGTGCCAGGGCTGCAGAGACATTTTACCTTAAGTATCTGTTGTGTTCTGTAACACTTATGATTCTCAAAATACCCAAAACCATTTTCTGAAGGAGGAAAATTATAAACAAAACTCTTAGCAGCCACAGTGAGTCCCAGATTGAGTTTGCACTAAAGATTTAATGGGATAGACATGTATGCTTTTATCCAGATGAGGAAATGGTCTTGTTATCCTTGGGATCTTGAGAGGATTGAAGAGTCAAGATCTGGAGGCTGAGCTGGGTTCAATGAAGTTAAAAGAGCTCAGGTTGTGAAGGGCACTACAAATCCCACAGGACCCCAACAGCATCCAAGTGCTTTTGATTCTCCCTCATTTCACTTTCCCTTATGGCCCCATATGCCTTTAGAAACCAGGGCCCAGGGAAGATTTTTCAGCAAAAAGAAAAAAGAGAGCACACCCAGCTGCCAGACCTGCCTGTAAATAGGTCGCTCTGCAAGGAAGGATGTTTCTGTCTGAGGATTCAGTCATATGCACTTCTAGTTGCCTCCTCTTATCCTTGTTTTGAATGAGCAGTTAAAGCTTCAAGGCTTTTTGAAAAGGCTTTGATTTATGCTGCTCTTCAGAAACAAAGAAGAGCACACAAAGCTCTGGATGCCAAATGCCTTTTAAGTCTGCTGTGCATCTCACCACCAGAGGAGCAGCATGCATTTGTCAAGGAGCACATCAGCTCTGCACTGGAGCCAGGAGCACAAACCCAAGGCTCATTTGTGCCCAGCAATCAACCAGCCCACCTTCAGGCCAGTCTGTCCCTTTATGAGCTTTCCCAGAATACAGACAACACTTTTCCAATGTGGTGAGGAGCAATCTTAGAAAACAACCCTCCAGCATAGCCACAAACCTCAGTACTCACATATTCTTTGATGTCCTTTGATTTCACGGCTTTGTAAGAATAATATGCAGGGTAAAGTGTGCCAAATATAAGCCTGGAAAAAACAAACAAACAATAAATGGATTAAATTGATTTCCTGTCACAGGGAAAGATTTTTTTTCCCCCCTGTGTTTTAAATGTGGGTTTTACACTGGTAAAAAGTGTTGGGATTTGATTTAAGCTTGAGTGCACTAAGTACAGCACAAGAGTGATTTTGCATCACTGAATTCAGAGCAGCTATTGCCAGTGACTTGAATGAAGAGCAGAGATTCAGGTTGTTTTTCATTTTGCAATGGTTTCCAAAGCTGTACCTTATGAGTTACACACAAAACAAAATAACCAAACCAAACAAAAAAGGCCAACACCACACTTTCAAAAGGAAATTAAAAGTCTGATCTTGAAACAATCTACTGCAACACCAGGAATATGGGAGTATTTCTTTCAGAGAGAGAATTATTTGTCTAAAATCCCTTCCACCTCTATTCAGTACTCTGAAAAGCTGGCAGATGATAAACCAGGATTCAGGTTCTACTGGTGCAAGGGTTTGGGTGCCTTATCCTACATTAAACCTGGTACAGGGAAGGAGCTTGCACTGTTCAGTAAAGTCAATTTGGGCTCATGAAAGGAGAAGGAATCTGCCCACCAAGATATGACAACAAGATTAGGCTTAAAAGTCCTAGCTCTGCTGCTCTTTCAGACAGCTTCCTTTCATTTTCAAGCCTGAAAGGGATGCTGTCACCTTCAAGATTTCATGTAAGAAAGAAAGAGGGATCTGTAAGTTAAAAATAGCACTACTGAGAAAAACACGTGGAGAATTTTTTATCCTAGGTTCTCTCTGCATCACTGCCTACATGCTTATTCACTTGGATTATTCTGGACGTAAGCATAGGCTTGTCAAAACCACTTTGCCCTGCCCAGATTTCAGTCAGTTTTATTCAAAGCAGGAGGATGATGCTGCAAAGTCTAAATTTAATAGATTGCAGGGTAATGTTTATTGGCTTGCAACTACCCATCCTTCTGTTGAAGCTTTTGCTTTTAATTCACACAACTGTTTCCTCTGCTCCTGGGAATGAAAATGATCAATGTTTCAATCCCTAATTGTGGAGCCACATGGACCCACAGTCATCTTTTTCCACCCTGCCAGCAGTGACTGTGTGCCGAGGGACTCGTAATTACAGTCAAGTCCATTACGTGCATAAGACATTAAAAATTAACACTCTGGGATATGGTGCACCATCATCCTTCCTGGAGCTCAGGAAGGTATTTATGAAAGAATGGGGTGAGCCAGCACACATCTTGATTTCCAAAGCACTGACCAAAGGCAATCTGCCTGCTATTCATCATGCTCACTGTAGCATGGCTTAGCAGAACCTGAAGCACAGTGCAGACTTCAGAAAAGCAGCTACTGAGAGAGGAGATTCAACATTTCACAGAGGCTTCCCACTGGTTTCAAAAAGCTTTGCTGGTAGCAGTCAGCTCCAAACCTATTTCATTCAGAGGGGCTGGTGCTATCTGCAAGGATCAGATACAAACACTCAGAAAGATCCTGGGAAACCAAAAGGGGTTCTGTCCCTTGTAGTATCCCACCAAACAGCAACATGGGTTAAGGCAAGGATGAACACACACACGGTAACTTGATCCTGAGATATAATAACAAATATTCCAAGTTCAGTGGTAGCAGGACCTAATCCAAAGAAGAAAGAGTTCACAAAAGGAAGAAAGCTACAATACTCAGAAAATAACAGCTGAGCACATGAAAAATATTTTTGGCTCTCCTTATAAAATGCACTGCAATGCTGTTCTTCCTTCTTGGCCTAGACTGGCTGCTATCTCACACTTTTATTTCCTGCAAATAATCACAGAATGATTGATATTCACTTCCTCAGCTTGTGCTGGTAACAGAAAGTCACTGGATCCTGAAGAAGCAAATGGTTTATAGGAATACCAGAAAATAATTAGTTGCAGACGATAAATACTTGGGAAAAAAATCCTGTGAGGGAAGGAAATTGCAATAATTTTGCATGTTTAAAGCAAGGGACAGTTAATAAGGCGACATGATCTCCCTAAACTGGAGATTGAGAGTTTCACTGATTTGCCTTGCAGTGTGTTGTGTGCATATATGGACATTTATTACTGCTGTGGTTTACCAGGCTGAAAATTGTTTTAAGGAATGTTGGAAGCCAGTCTTGTCATTGCTGTGGCTTACTAAGTGGCTTGGGGTCACAATCTCTGGGTACACTCTACAAATGGAAGACAAAAGATGTTTGGGCATTTCTGAAAAGCATATTCAGGGGTTTTAAGACAAATATTTGCATATAGAGATATTCCAAAAAGTCTCTTGAAGTTACTGTCTTCACTTGGCTTTGGATCAGGGTTGAGTACAATTGATTTAATTCAAACACACACATTAATCCTGCATCTCTTCCCTCAGTTCCTCTACCCTGCTGAAGACAATAATTCTCACTTCCCCCTCATCCAAGCTTCCTGTGTAATTAAAGTTATTGTTGATTCCTGCCTTCCTTCATCTCCATGCTCAGAATGCTGCCAAATCACCCCTTCTGCACGCTACACACAAACCTGAGGCTGACCCTTTGTCCCTCCTTTGTCCCTTGAAAGCCATAAAGTCTTTCTTCGTCCAAGTCTCCTTTCCACCTCTGTGTGATCTCTACCCCACCTGGACACACCCATGTTTAAACCCTTCTCCCCTGTCCCAGTCAGCCTCACTCCCAGCCTAACAAGCTGAAGTAACTTTGCTTTCCATGCCTGAAAAACGTTGTTCCTAACCCCTGTTGGTTTGCTCTTTTATCACATCCTACCTCGGTCCCTTCTCTCCTTTAATGACTGCAGTGCCACCACCCTCTTCCTCTGCTGTTCTCTGTATTTATTCTCCCACACCCTGGAGCTCCTGTGCTCCTTGCTCTCCCACTGCCCATCAGTCCATTGCCTCCAAAACAAGCTGTTCCCTGGCACTCATCCTGACAGCCCCCAGTCTGAGACTGCAGCCCAATTCCAACCACACCATTCCCCAGTCCTCCTCATCTCTGTATCCTTCTTCTGCCACACTTCTGATGTTCTCTGAACAGATCACAGGACTTTCAACTTTCTTCCCACCTCCCCAGAATCACAGGACTGCCCCTCAGTTCCCTCCCACAGCTGCCAGCTGAGCTGGGACTCAGATGTGCTGTAACTCTTTCTGTGTTATAGGCACTGTCTGTCTGTCTGTCTGTCTGTCTGTCTGTCTGTCTGGTGCTGGCCAGCCAAATTAATGACCTACCTATGGAGTCAGCGCTGCAGCTTTTACCTCCTGGCAGACAATGCTATAAATAATCTCCTATCCAGCAGCTAATTCTTAGGAATAATGTAGGAAATTTATATTTGAGACCTCTCTGACCCATTTGTTTTGGCCACAACCACTTTGCAGATCCAAAAGTTTTGCAGCAGTGGAAAAACAGACAACTTAAGTCTCATTTCCTTAGGAAACCAGCATCAACCCACTCCCCACCCATTTCCATCTTTCAAAGCTTCTTTGAATGAGCTGTGTACCCAAGAAAGCCTTGGCCCTTTTACCTTCTGTGCAGAAGCAGATATCCTGATCATCAAACCTCCCAGAGCTTGATGCAGAAGAGCTGCTACATTTAAAGCTACAGAAATGTTCTGCAGTCCGGGCTAAAGACAGCACACACCCTCAGGGTACAGAGAGAGACAAGGAAGTGGTGACATCCATCAGTGAGCCAGGAAAAGCTCACTTGCAGCACTAAACAAATAACCACAACAACCTGACAGTTCTTACACTGCTCTGTGCTGGAGGTCTACACCAATTACAATCACCTTGAAAAAGGACAAAACAGCAGCTGTAAAGAAATCACTGAAGAGTCAAATAATTGTGCAACAGGAGGCAAAAATCTAAGTAAAAGGTTAGTCTGCCTAAAGAATAGGATAAGGATTACTGCTGAAAATCCTATAATCCTATTAGGCACTTCAGCAGCAGCAATCCCCAGCCTGGATCATTACATGTGGTTCTGGTCATTCTTTGTCAAAAGGGAGACACAAAGGCAGGAGGGGAAAGAGAAGGACAGGGAAAGTGGAAGTGCACTGGGGAGGATCCATAACAGGGACTGGAAAGGTTGTAATTGCTTCTTTTGCAACAAAGATGGATAACTGAGGTTATTTACTCCTCCTGATGCAGTACAAGGATGCTCAACTCAATAAAGAGAACAAAGGCAAAAGGAGGAGAGAAACCCCCTGTACCACCAGGAGATATTATGTGGAATGGATGAACTTAATTTATTAATATAATTACATTATGTAGGATTTGGGGTTTGGGTTTCATTATTCAAGTTTACCATTAAATGACACAGGAAACGATGAAGCTTCTCATGGTGTGGGGTTTCCTGGTTGTCAGGGGAATAGTAAAGCAATTGAACTGTTGGCTCCTCTTTAACAAACCCTGTCATATTCCAGGGGAGCAGCTGCATCATCACCAAAGCTCCTTCTGTCTCCACTTACCAGGACAGCCACAGTCAGACCTGGCTGTTATATCCTTCTGTTCCTTCTCTGGATCTGCTGGAGCAGTGGTCTGACCATCACAGAGCACAGGCTATCCCAGATGTGACAGTATCCCTGACAGAATCCATGCTACAGTCTGGGGAACAGCCTCAGAGCTGCTACCATGACCTGGGAGGCTCCCACAGGACATCTTGGGCTCTGATTTGGTGATGCTGCTTTCCTCACGGAGATGTCATTTACCCACAAAATTAACTCTCATGCTCCATAAAGACGGAAAGGCTCTTAGTGATTCTCAGGAGTTCTTGCCAGGACTCAGGTTACCTCCAGAAATGCCTGCACATCCACTCCCTTGAGCACTTTTAACCACAGGGGTATTTTCTGGGTAGTAACCGGCTGTTACAAATATACCAACGTGGGCTATCTACATCCCAAGGCTCCCAAGTTTTGCTCCTCTAGTTACCATGCCACCAGCAGTGTTTGGGCTGCCCAAACACTTAGAACATTGTACCATCACAACACAAATAGAACAGCCCTTATTTTGCCCATAAAAAACAAATGTTCCCATTTCATAGCACACAGCAGCCAAGACAGCAACTTCTGTGCACAGGGATGGACACATTTAGGATTCATTGAGATATTTCCTATTTTCTCAACATGTTTACTGGCTAGTAGTGCGTGCTTCTGTCACAGACAGCAGAAGCTGAGCTGGCACCATGCCAGCATTCCTCAATGATACCACCAAGAAGGGTGCCAATAGGTTTGTGTTCCTTATTATCAGTCCTAATTAATGTCCCCACAGTGCCACAGATTAAAAATGAACAGCACTAAAGGTTCCTGGTTGAAATCCAGCAGTCAAGGATGTGAAAATAAGCAATGTACAAGGTAAGGGAAAGGGTTAATTTGAGTCCCTGGACAGGCCAAATGCCTGATATTCAAGAAGGGGCTGGGGTGGAGGAAGCACCAGCTGCAGAGGAGCTATATTCCTATGTTCCCCCGGAGGTGGCTCCTGCAAATTCTTTGCAGTCACTGTGCAGCAGAATGGTGGCTCCAGGGAAGCCAGGAACTCGCCTGCTCACCCTCAGGGTGACAGCTGACACCATCCCCACCTTGGCCCCAGGAGATGCGGATACCTGACCATGCCAGACTGACACCCTGATACACCCTGAGAATACTTATGACAAAAATATCTCTCAAGGAAAGCACTGGGTCCTGATACCCCTGAGACAGATCAGGGTCACTTCAAACTCCACTTGCATCAAACATCCTCGTGGGGCTGCTTCAGCGCCCAAGGACAAACGTGCAGGTGTGCCCATGTCACTCAGCCAGTCAGGCACTGCCTTTGCAGGCAAAGCTCCACTTGCACAGCCACCCAGCACATCCCTCTGCTTTGGGAAAGTTTCCTCTGCACCTCCTTGGTGACCTGCTGAGCTCTCCTGGCCTGCTAGGACCACATCCTCACGTCCACACTTCCAAAGCACACACACACTCACGCCAAGGGAGCAGAAGGCACTCCCAGGAGAGCTCTAACACAAAGATGCTCTGCTTTCCATCCAGATCCACCTCTGACTTCTCAGCCAGGTTACTACAGAAGCAAAGTGAAACTT
>NW_005054479.1:523898-542656 GCF_000277835.1 Geospiza fortis | reverse complement strand
CTCCTGGTTTGACTGCAGGGCACAGGGACACGGCCTGAGCAGTGCTGCTTCTGGCCTTCCAGCAGAAACAGCAAGTCAAGGACTGTCCTTGATGCTTCTAATTTAAGCAGCCTTCATCTTCCCAAAGCAGCACACGTTCCTCTGCAGTTGCCATGACCCTTTGTTGTTTTGCTCAGCCAGGGCACTCCTCACACAGGAGCTGGCAGATGGCCAGGCACAAACAGGTGAAGAAACAGCAGTGGGGATGGGTGGAGAAACTGGCCTTGGCCAGCCTGGGGCTGTCACACAACTACACTTGGGTCACAACAACCCCAAGCATTTGGGAGCAGGGTGCTTTGAGAGGCTGCTCAACAGAAGGAGACCTAGGGGTGCTGGTTGAAAACCAGCTGGGGATGAGCCAGCAGTGTGCCCAGGGGGCCAAGAAGGCAAATGGAATTCTGGCCTGTATCACCAATAGTGTGGCCAGCAATTCCAGGGAAGGGATTGTCCCCCTGTGCTGGGCATTGGTGAGGACACATCTCAAAGTGCTGTACTCAGTTTTGAGCCCATCACTTCTAAAAGGATGTTGAGGTGCTGGAGCATGTCCAGAGAAGTGCAACAAAGCTGGTGAAGGGCTTATAAGACATGTCCTATGAGGAGCAGCCCAGGGAACTCGGGTTGTTTGGTCTGGAGAAAGAAGAGGCTCAAAGAGACCTCACTGCTCCTTAGAGGTTGTAGTCAGGTGGGGTTGGTCTCTTCTCACTGTAGTGAAAGGCTGAGAGAAAATGGCCTTAAGTGCCACCAGTGGAGGTTCAGATTAGATATTAGAAAAAAGAATCACTAGAAGAGTGGTTAGGTATTAGATTAAGTTGCCCAAGGAGCTGGTGAGACACCATCTCTGGAAGTATTCAAGAGGTGTCTGGATGTGGCACTTGGGGAGATGGTTTAGGGGTGACTCTGGCTGTCTGGGGTTGGCAACTGGACTGGATGATCTTGAAGGTCTCTTTCAACCTCAGTGATTCTGTGAACTATTATGCTTATTCACATTGAAATCCTACATTCAGACTGGTCTAAACAAGACCAGTCCCCACTGTTCCCTTTTCCACACTTCCTGTAACAAGATAGAAATGCTTAAATAACTCTATTACTGATGGAGAGACCTTGTTAAATATTGGGATTGTTATGACAGTGCATGTGATGCCTACTAAAGCCTGACATTCCTAGAAAATGTGAAGAACCCTGTGAAGACCCTTCACTACGAGCAGTGAAGGGTCTTCACAGGGTTATGTTTACATGGGTACCCTTGAGTATCACATTTAAAGTCCATTCAAGATTAGGCAGGTACTTAACCCTTCCCAGGGTTACTGTTCCAGACTCTCCTCAAACTCAGGCAGAATTTATCAATTCACACTCAAGCCAACACTTGAAAGTTCTCTTTCCAGTCCTTCAGAGCAGAGAATGCCTGTGTGGCTGCTATAAAAATACTCCACAGCTCTGCAGCTATTTTAGGAAGCAAATTCCTTGCAGGTGGAGGTTTACTAAGCTGCTGCTCTGTTCTACTTCACACTGCCGTCAGCGGAGCTGCTGATGAGAGAGAGGAATTTGCTGTCACCCAGACAATGTTTGAAAAGGGGTCTGTGTGGGGCTGGTGTGGGACCTGTGGGAAGCTGCAGTAAACAAGAACACAGTGGCTGGCACAGCCCAGGAGGCTCTGAGCAGCTGCCTGGCAGAGATAGGGTTTCGTGGGCCTCGCCAGGGGCATTTGTGCTGCTGCTGCTCCTCCCTCTCCTGCTCCAGCTCAGCAGCACCATGGCAGAAAACAGCCCACGGCCCCAGCTTACAGCCAGTGCCAGTGTGAAAAACACTAATCACTTGGTTTTAAAATTTTTTTAAAAAGTTTAATACTAATAAAATGGTTATCAAAATAGTAATACAATTAGAGTAATAATTTCAATTAGGACAATATGAGACAATAGAAACAAGGAGTTATGGACGTCTGGGTACCTTTTTCTGGGCAGCATAAGCCCCAAAAAGGACACAGGTTAACAGAGGATTAACCCTTAAAAACAATGGCCTGTTGCATATTCATAAATCTCATACATGATGCAGAAATTCCATTCAAACACAGGATTCTCTTTGCTCAGTGTCAACTTCCTCATAATCTTAACAGCATTGTCTTGCTCGAGCAAGGCAGGAAGAAGTTCATTTCTCCTGATAATGGAGCAATAAATTCTCTTTCTCTGAAAGATTTAGGTGTCTTGCGACCGCTATCTCAGTGTGAGTCCTTTCTTTAGGAAAAAAAAAGCATTTTACATAGCATAGTTTCTATTTTAACCTTTTGTTATAACCTAAAACTATATTTAACACACTACTTAAGAGAATTAATACGGCATTGCTTTCTAACACAACACATATAATATTCATTTTCATATTTGCGAAAAGCCAATAATAAAATACGCATTTTTCACAGCTGGCACAGCCCACGGCTTCATCACTCTTCTGGGGAAGAAGAAGCAATCAATCCATCAAAATGTGATACCAAGGGAAATAAAATCAGTGTCTTTTAGAAAAGAAAACATTCCTGTTCTGTGACCAGGTCAGATCTTCACCCAGCTCCACTGTTCCAGAAAGGCAGAGCTCAGGGTCTGTGTGCCCCGATGTTTTCCCTGTCCAGTACTGATGTTGTAATTCCGGCTTTGAGAGCTTTGTTTTTCTCCAAGCCAGATAAATGGCAATTTGAAAACTAAATGGTATGTTTTAGATGGGAAGGGCTGCTTTTCCTGACTCTGGAGAGGGGGATGTTTATGTGGGAAAAAGCTTTTTTAGAAGCACTGATATTATATTCCAGAGATGACAGATGGTTCAAAATCTGCATTGTGAGTTGGCCTACAGATTTATGGTAGGCTCATGATATGAAAAGGAACAGAAAAACTTATAACCTAACCAAACTGATTTCTAGGCTAAAAAAAGTATAAACTATGGATTGCTTATCAACAGAGAAGCTCCACATTATTTTCATAGAAAACCACATCACGTTGAAAGTATTATTTTGGAACTATTTTGACTGATACTATATGAATCACCTTTAAGAAAGTGTAACCACATACAGAAATCCTAATTGAGAGCATAATCCTACTACATTCTTTGTATTTGAAACCTCAGTTCAGGTTATGGAAGACTTCCACCATCAAACCATAAGTGCTACCACTGTCTGAGGAAGTGGTGAGGAACAAAAGCTCCTGTTCATCTACATCTCACTGAAAGACAGCTTTAGACTTCTTGTGGTGTACTCATGGGGCAGAAAACAGGAATAAAAAATTAAATTAAACCATAACACATCCAAATCAATTGCAACATAACCTCCTTAGAGTATTGTTACTTTGGCTTCCCAGGGACAGAACATTACTAGAAGTGCTTAACTAAATGCAAGGAGTATTTCAGCTCAATGTAATTTCAAAATTAAACCAGAAAAATCTCTTTGGCCCAAATACTCAGCTAAAGCAATGAAAAATACTGACTTTCCATGGATTACCAATGACTCAATCTGCTGTAACAGATCAAGCAGTCTCTAGGCCTTGGAGCTCTCCAGAAGATCTCAGAAGAGGACAGAAACCCAGGGCAGATCTCTGCTAGCCAAGGAGAGCAGTTTGGTCCACAAACAGGTGTCAGGCATAGTCATGGCCAGCTTGGTGCAAAACAGCCTGAGGTGAAATCTTACTGCTGTTCCAACCCCCTGCCATGGCCAGGGCCACCTTCCATGGTGGATATGGTAGATGCTGGTAAATTAACAGTAAGCAGCATCTTACTCCTCAACTTATGCTGGTAAATTAACAGTAAGCAGCATAACTCCTTCCATCAGGAACTGACTCTCTTACCTCTTTGAGGACTCTAGAACATTAACCAGAAAACCCAGAAGACCAAACATTTTGAGGGACCAGACTCACTGAAAACATGTGGGACCCAACTCAGCGTAACCTCCATGTTCCAGAGCCAATGTCTACCTCTTAGTTAAGTAAACAAATAACCTACACACATCTTTAAAACGTTTCTTCTCATTTTGATAACACATCTCAAAGGAGGATTTCAAAGTGCAGTATAAATATTATTGATGTGAATATCAAAGCTGGTGGCATTACTACTGATTTCTGATTATTTCTATTTAATTAGTGGTTTATGTCTATTTTAAATGATAAGAAAGTGAGACATTAAAATCATACAGGAAGAATCATGTCAGGACATGAACAGTGCTCAGTTTTCAACTCCAGTTTTAAAGCAAGAGTGTAAGAAAGTTAAGGCAAGATGATTCTACAGGTAATTTCAGAATATTCAGCCCAGCTCCATGCTTTGGTTAGCACGGGTATCAGAATGCCACATGCTAAATATAACAGCTGCAAAATTGCTGTGAGTTCACAGGCCATGCAGACCAAGTTTCTCCTTCTGGCCCACATACAGAGATTGGTATTTCTTCTGGGTACTATAAACATTTTAGGGAGTGGCTGGGCACCTGCTTTCGTACTAGGACCTGCATAACTTTATTTTAAAACACAGGAAAACAAGAAACTGTCATACAGCTTGAAAAAGAAAGTCTTTTCTCACAAGTATTTGACTAGGGGTTCTGGTGTCATTTTAATAGAGTTCTTTCCTCCAGGGTCTTTTGTCATTTCATTCATCCTTTTTAATCCCTCCATTTTATACAGCTAATAACACCATTGTAATGAAATGCATGGTGCAACGGAGATAAACATGAAAGCAGAGCTCTCCAGCTGGAGCTGAACTGATACAGAGCAGCCTCCAGACTAACCCAGACATAAGGGAGAGGAAAGCAGAAGGAAACACGGCTCTGTTCTGAAGCCATGGAGCACTAATGAATAATCAATCAGATCTGCGGGCTACACCTCTGAATTCAGCTTCAACTACCAGGACAACCCTTTGCCTCTAATTAAAATAAATTAGATGAAAAATGACCATTTAGTGGCTAATCCTAAATCATGGTGTTAGGATAAGTGGTACAAAACAGCAGCTGGGCAGCCTAAATAACACCCTGACCCTAACAACCTCTCAGGGCTGTCCCAGGGCAGCATCAGCCCCACAGGGTGACACCCATCATGACAAGGTAATGGGAGAGGCTGCCCAGAGCACTTCACAGGCTGGGGGTGGTGAGTACCTACAGGGGCATGAGACTCATTATGGGATACATGGGCAGACAGTGGGCTTGGGCTCACACACAGAATGAAAAGCACACCAAAATGACAGCCCAGCGGCACCTCTTGTTTCACATCTTCTCCTTCACATACTCACTCACAATGGTCACAATGTACCTACTAAACCTCTGGAGCTCTCCTGGAGAACATTTGGGACAGCCAGCACCCAGCACCTGGGCTCCTGAGCTTCCATTGATAATGCTCACTGCAGAGCAGAAGCACTTCCTCCAGGGCTGAATCTGGAGAAACCAGACTCACCCAGGAACAAAGGAACAGCACCAATCCCCAGCCAGAGATAAGTCATGAGCCCCAGGCCCCGTCCAGTCAAATTTTCAGTATCTTCATCTCTGGACTCCTGTTCCTGCTTGCTTACCCTCGCTTTGAAGAATTATTTTTTATATATAATCGGAATTTCCTTTGCTGCAACTTGTTTCCATCGCCTCTCCCTATTGAAAACAGGGAACCCCTGACACAGGGAATGATTGGCATCTGACTCCATGATTCAGAATGCTGAACAATTGCTTTAATAAAACTATACTACATTACATTAATACTATATTATAACTATACTAAAGAGATACTATACTATACAAAAGATACTAAAGAATACTAAGGAAAAACCTGTGACTGTTTGTCACAGCTTTGAGCCAATTGGCCAAGGAATCAAAACAATCCTCAGCAGAATCCAATTGTCAAATCACTTCAGGTAAACAATCTTCCTAATACATTCCACATGTGCAAAAAACAACAGGAGCAGCAAGTAGAGAGAAGAATTGTTTTCTCTTCTCTCTGTGCTTCTCCAGGAAAAATCCTGAGAGAGAATTATGTCTCTCTCTGTTCAGAGAATGTGAATGCCACATCTCCCCCTTTTGCTGCGCCTCCACAAAAAGCCTTCTCTGTAACAATCCTCCACATTTTAGAAGACAGCAATGACATCTCCCCTTCACCATTTTTTATTAAGGCTGAACAAACATCCCACTCATCTGTTCTGGTGCACCATGCACTCCAACCCTCTTCCAACTGGACTCATTGCTGCCAGGGCCCTCCTTCTACCAGGGAAAATCAAATGGGATACTCTACTCCAGCCAGCAACCGTAACATCCCCCCACAGCTGCAAAATAGAGGAGAACAATCACTTTCTTCAACCCGCTGGATAATTCTCTTGCTAACCTAGCCCTGTGCTGAGATCTGGAAGAGAACAGCACTCCATCATTCCTATGGTCAGAGGCACAGCAGTGCCAGGGATCCAGTCCCTGAATGACAAGGAGATTCTTCCCTGCTGCTTGGAGAACCTTGTTCCTCAGCCCCAGCACTCCCTTTCCTTTGCAATTGGTGCCGTCCCCAAGGAGCCAAGCTGGGGAATATCCACTGGATTACCAAGAGAAGCATGTGGAGAATAGCCCCACACTGTCTTAACTCTGGGACTTCACACAGAACGGGTGCTGTTAGCAGAGCTTCAAAAAGAGGGGCAGGGAGATTAAATTAATATTTACAAACAGTGCTCTAATTCTCTTGCTTAGCCATATTTGGTGAGCTAGAGGAACAGCTACATTTCCCTTATCTCTACAGCCACACACTCACACACAAGGCTTTGTGTCATTAACTGTGCAGTTTACTATAATGGTTTTATGGTAATGTTGTTGCATGATCTATTCTTACACAAAACCATGAGTAGAGAGGTCATTAGCAGCTTATTTACCCCTATGCTAAACACCATGGCCCACAGTACGTATCTGGAGATAAAATGACACAACCTTTCTTCTGCTGGAGCTGGGAGCCTCACAGGGAAAGTGAATTACCCACACATGGTTAATACTCATGCTATGATAATTTTTTAAAAGATCAAGGGCTGCAAAACCTTGATCAAGCTAAAATTGATTTGAAGGGCTTTCTTAAATGACAATCTCCTCCAGAGCCCCTAAATTCATCCTTTAGAAGTTGGAGAACTGTATTTTCAGGGTAAATGAAGAAAGATTAAATTAAACTGCTCCTAAGAAAAGTTATATTTAGCACTGTTGAAGGGTTGACCTATGTTAGTAAAAGGACAAATACACACTCCGGGGTCCAGAAAACTTTAATTTTTCTGATCTAATAATTCTAAAAGGCTTTTCAGGGCTGTACTTAAAGACCCAGCAGTACCCTGGGCACAGAAATACCAGCACCTCTGTAAGCCTTCACCCTGTTCAATCAGTTCTCTCCAAATCCTTGGGAAACAGCTGAGTTCTCAGATCCCCTCTGTACATTTTGTACATCAGCCCAGATGAGCATTCCCCTGCTTGGACATCCATCATGCAGCGTTGACACACAAAAGCTGCATCTGTTGTGCCTTTAACTTGCTTGGGTTGGGCAGGATACTGTCACTGTTTCTGGCTCAGAGCTTACCAGCACACAGTGTGGGTGGGCTAAGATAGCCCAGGTGGAGATTCAGTTGCCCAGCCTCCAAAATTCCTGCCCATCCTCTCAGTGACACTTGCATATTGCCCAGAACTGCAGCTGAAGTTAAATATTTCTGACTTGGAATTCACTGGGCAGGTGCATGGGACAGATACAACTCACACAATCTGTACAGAGCGTTCTAAATATCTTTGGTTTTGCTCAGCAAAGAGTATAAATGTAGTGCAATACTGGAACTTAGACACATTTCCTTAGCCACTCTGGGATGTTTCTTATAATGCAAGGATTCTCTTCTGAACTTTGAAATCTCTCTACATCTATTTAGCTTTCCTACACCATGATTCACCTCACAAGTGAATAGACTTCTGCTACAAAAAGACAATTCCTTCCCCATTCCTCCCAAATAATTTTATCTTTTTAATACCTCCAGGTTTTGTATTCCTTGACCAATATTAGATTTCTTTTTAAATTTTTGATATTTTCCAATCCTACCATAGCTTCTCCCTGAAGCTTATCAGGTTAAACACTTTCCTGTTACACCAAAGACAAGATTTTAATCCCTGTAATATTCTAGTAAGTGAAGTTTGGGTCTTTAACTAAAAGCAAGAGAAAGAAAGGGGTTTCTTTTTACTTCCACTGATTTTTACAGCACAACTACTATTTACTTACATTATATTTTCTTAACAACCACCTATTACCTAAAGTGCAGGCAAGGCTCACTGGCAAGGCCAGGTATCTCCTGAAGCATTTCCTGGCACAGCAGCTCATATTGAGAGCTTTACACTGACACCTGACAATTTCAGATTTTGGACAAATAGATACCTAGGGTAAAAACTTTCAGAGAAGGCTGAGATGACAGGTATCTATATGTTCCATGCTGGAAAATAAATGGCTTTCACCACTGGAAATCAGCAGCTTGGTCACAGGCCAGGCAGTGTGAGATCTAGAAAGAGAAGTTGCAGTTTCCAGGCACTGCTTCTGTGCCACCCCCATCATTACACAGAGAGACAATCTCACTGCGAGCACATCCCAGCAATTCCCACATTTGCTCATTTATTCTCGTCAGGTGATTTCTTGGAAGCAATTACAGGAACATTTCCATTGAAAATAAACTATCAGGCAAGGGTTTCTCAGAAAAAAAGCATGCATACAGCATTGCAGGTTCAGAGTACAAATCAAAATATCTGATGCTCACAGATATATGCAATATATGCACACATTCTAGAAGTTGGGATTTAAAATGCAGTTTCACAATTTGATGAAGACATCAGGTTTTTTTAATGCCTCAATACAGCAGTAATGCTACCAGATACTCAATCCTCCTTCTGACAGAAGATGTCATGTTCCCATTTGCATTCAATTTTGATCTCTCCCAGACTTCTCATGTCTCTGAATTTCAGGCTTTGGCTGAGGGCCTTAGAGAGCAAATGGGATAAGTCATGCTGCTCTCCTCTATTCTGCATTTCCCCAAACACAAGTGTGTTCAGATCAAAGCCTGTGACAGAGGCACAGCTCCATCCCTACACCATGAGGAACAGCACTTTGTCTCAGGCTGGGTAAAGAGCCTGTGCGTGGCACAATTCTGAACAGAAGGGGCTTTGCCTCTCTTCTTTCTTTTGGCTTAGCGACTTCACCTCTTTTCCATTCTCACCTTCCCTCTCACACATATACCTTTCAGCTGGCAGCTACTCAAAATATAAAATAAAATATAAACTGAGGCTTAGGAGCAGATGGAGACTTCACAGAAATAACTTGAGAGAAAAGCATAGGGGAAGACAGCCAATTCTTCAAGGACCATTTCAGAGATTTCTAAATAAGCAGCTGCTTGAGAAGGCAGCTTGTACTTTTTGTGGGAACACCCACACTGCATGCTATCTCATGTATGCTCTTCCATCATTTCTTATTCAGTAATCCTGCTGGGTTAAATGCCACAGCCCAGGGTCTGTCCTCTCTTAGGCAAGGGGATTCACACAGGAGGATGACAATGTTGCAGGTGCCACTCTAAATAAAGCATTTCTATTTTGAAATGAAACGGTTGAAGTGTTTCAAACACATGTAGCTGCATAAAATGTGTCTGGAGAACTGGATTTACACAGACTTCAGCCATTTATGGCCTGGCTGCTCAGAGTGAGGTTTCTTGGTCTCAAGAATAGACATAAATTATACTAGTGTTTGAACAGGGACCTGATTTGTTACAGCCAAGTATCTGCAAACCTCAGCAGAATAATAATTAAAAAAGAATGCTGAGCTATTCCAGTATAGCTGTATAGCACATCTGAGTGCAAAAATCTCACGACAAAGTATATCAAAGAGATGAAAAATATCTCATCTATGAATAAATCCTTGGGGGTGGGGGGTTATGATTTTACAGAATGGGTTTACATGAGATTAAATATGAATTACCACAAACTACACAGAAAGCAGACTGGTTAATTTTAAAGTACCATGCAAAATCAGGCATAGTATCTATAAATTTAAAATGCACATCCTGCTTCACGGACAGCAGGCAAGAATCTTTCAGTGGCTGTCTGCAGTGTCTCAAGCAGCTCTGCTGATTTTGCAGTGATCTAGGAACAATATGTAGAAACAGGCAGAGGGTGTGCATCATCAATCACATATGTCACACCCCCTCAGGCTCTGGAAATGGCTGTCAGTGAGCTGCTGGCATGTCCAGCTCTGAAAAGTCTGCAGAGCAGCAGTGGTTTAAGGTAGGCAGGACCAGGATGAGCTCAGAGCCAACGGCAGCAGCCATGGTTAGCCAGCACCCTGTGTAGCAGATTCACACAAGGGACAGGCATGAAGCAGGAGAGATCACAGAGTTTCAGCCTGTCTGATGTGATTAAAGTACCTGTAAATATGTGCTAGGGTGCAAGAAGGCATTTGGATTCTTTAGATTGAATCTAAAGGGAAGGTGGTCATGCTGCTCATCCTGAGCTCTCAGTGGGCATTACCACTCCATAGAGAAAAGCTGGATAGTGAAGCTCAGCAGAGCTCCAGAGGTGAGGTCAGAGGTGTCCTGATTACAGCGCTGGAATGGCCCATTAGATTGGCTGGGGTGGCTGAATTTCAGGCAAAGCCATATTCCTATTTAGTGATGAAATTCCCAAGATTAAAATGAAAGGATCATGACAGAATTTTGCTTTTCGGAGCCCTCTATCCTTCATCTGTCACCACTCAAAGGGCAGTTTAACTCAAAGCTCATAAAGAACACAATCCTCCATTGAACTGGCCAACTTCTGTCCCATAATATTCCATTTTCTAGGATGCAGCTGGCACCCTCTACAAGGCCCTCACCATTCTGAACTACAAACACAACCTTAGGTTTCCCACCTGAGTAGATTTACACCACTCACTGACCTCAGCAAAGCAACACAGTTGACACAATCTGAAGCTCTGGTATTGCCCTAGGGATGAAAAAGTTATTGCAGTTTGCATTGAAACAGCATTTTTCAGCTATTTATTTAGTTTGTCTGCAGAAAATCCAGCCTTGATTCTTCAGGTTTACCACAAGCCAGGACTGGGATTTTTTTTGTGGCAGTTCTTGCTAAAATTTGGCACTGTACCCCTTAGTCTATTTATAAGGGCAAAATAGAGAAGTTGTAATTATTCCAGATACAAACTTTCCCCCGCCCACCATCATGTAGTGTGACTTCTTTCTTGGATACATTCAGAAGCTTTCTATTGAATTCCATCTTTTTGTTTGGATGATCACACTTCATTTCACAGAGATTTTGTAGCTGATCACGTGGCTGTAAGGCTTTTCTGAGCACATAAAATTATACATTTATTTGATTGCTAGATTAGAGGAAAAGAGTTTGTGCAATTCCTGATGGACTGAAGAACTTCCAAATCTTCTAAGCCAATGTGTGGTTCCTCAATTATCTCTAAGTGTTCACCATTAATTCCCATCTTAGCTATAATCAGCTGTAACAGAACACACCATGCACAAGGATCTCACAGTGCTGCCCAAATACTGATAAAAACAGTTTTACTGAGCACTGTGAGATGGGAGATCACAAGCAGACACACCAGGATAGGCAGCAGAACACAAGGATTTTTGCAGACCTGTTCAAAAGGACCATAGAAGTCTCCATTGCAGGCTCATGACAGTTACAGCTTTATAAATATCCAGATATGGATGTATCTGTGAGGTAGATTATATCCTGAGAAAGCATCATTAGACCTCAGGTTCTCCATAAATCATTAGAGTCAGCAGGGGATTGGTTTGACTGATTGCACTCTGACAGTTCTGAAAAGAGGTGAGCACAGTATAAGAAGCATGAGGAAATTCCTACAACATTTATGGAGGAAACCATTTGCTCTTAGTTCAGTGCTTGTGTTTTTAAAATAGCAGCTTCCTCTCTGCATTTGATCCTATGAGAAAGACCCTTTCTGTATATAGGACAGCAGAGTGTGTTGCCATGGAAACTGTTATGATCTACTTAAATTCAACAGATCCGGCCTTATGGGGTATATTCCTCAGAGTATCTCAATTTAATTATTAATGTTCTTTCTAAACAGCAACATCTTTCTGTTTTGACTGAAATCCTTATAAGCAGAATGAAAACAATAAACCTGGAAAGCAGAGTCCTTTGTTCAGCTACAAAACAGGTACAATTAAGCCAGGGAAAATGCAAACAGCCTCCAGGCTGCCCTGACAATGTGCTTTAAGTCAGACCCAGATGAATTGCTTGGAAGGAGGAAAGTCTCATTCAGTGCTTGTGTCCATCATGCCCCTGGCCTCTCTGCTGTGGTTTCCAGCAAGAAATACCAGCTAGGATAGTGGGATTCTTTTGCAGAGGAACATGCTCAGTGGGATCTAAACACTGACCAGCAATTCCTTGTCATATAACCAGCTGTCTTGCAGTCATTCTCAAGGCAAACCACTCAATCTTTTTCCATGAAATACGTGACTGAACTCAAAGCCTTTTAGCCTCAGGGCAGCTCCAGCATCCACCTCTCTCTTTCACATGTCACCACGAATTCTGCAGGTAGATTTAGGAGCCAGATGGTGTTATTGAACCTGACCTAACACCAGGGATAGTTTCTTGTGGGTCACATAATCTGAGTGGCTTTTAGGTCTAAGTTTAGACATGCACAGACCATGTCCTCCCAAGCAGAAGAGGCAGCAGGACAAGCAGAACCCTTCCATGAGCAGAATGAGGCTCAAGAGCTTCAAACTGCTCATCCACAAAAGGGCCTAAGGCAGAGCATGACCCAGAGCAGTCCTGTGGGAACTGCCCAAGCCAGAACAACCGCCTCATCATGGGACCTACAGCTGGAGAGAGCAGCTCACAGCAAGTGTCAGAGCTTTTGTGCTGAAGACATCAAGAGAAAGGTGACCATGAAATATTGTGGTGAATGGAGCAGGCCATCTTCCTGTGATTGCTCTGCTCTTTATCATCACCAGGTACTTTCCATCAAGGATGTTCTTCCTGAAACGCCATACAAAATTCCTGGTTTCACTTCTCCACGAGTGCTCCTCAGGGACTGACAGCCAGAAGAGTTCTGCCACAGAAGAAGCTTGTCTATGTAAGACATCCCAGAGCACCCCATGACTTCTGACCATTGGCTTGGAAATTTCAGCTCAGAATTCATATTTACCTGGTCCCTCCAATTCTGCTCCACTGGGGGTGCCTCATGCCCACATCAGGCTCTGCCATGTGTAAAACAGAATTGGTAGTTTTCACAGACAGAGATTATCACTAAGACTATTTTACAGTTACCAAATCAGGAAAGAATAAATAATTTTCCCTCTTCCCTCTGCACTGAATCCAGGTTCTTGGTATTCTCATACAAAATCTGCAGCACAAGCCCTTTCCTTGGTTATTGGTTACAAGCCTCCCTCAAAACATGAGGCAAGAAATGTCTGTCAGTTTTTGGCTTTCCGGTGCAAACATTTATTTATAGGCTAGAAACAAGAAATAGAATAAATGAGCTGAATGAAAGGAAGCAGCAGTATGAACTCAACAGAACAGAAGTCTTTCTTCTGCAGGAGCTGCAACTATTCATTAATGCTGACAGCATTGGACTGCCTGGTAAATTCACAGGCAGGTACACACATGGTCCTGGCATCCCTGGGATCTGTCCAAAAAGGCACAACATTCCAGACATGAGGGGCATTCTTTGTAGCTCCTCACAAATATGTTCTTCAATATTGGTTTTGTTCTCCTGTAAAATTTGCCATTTTTGGAAAGAAAAATATTACTACTGGCTCCATGAGAGACAAAGGGGAAAGAGAGGCTGCAGCTTTACTGACCAGTTGATGGATTCCTTCTTTGAAACTGGATGTTTATTTGTTAGCAATTAGTGCATGAGCAGTCAGGGATGCAGCAAGCAGCATCTGAAGAAACAAACAAGCCTTTCCTAAGCATGACACCAGTCGTCCCCCCATCACTGCCAAGAGTAAATCTCCAACTTGACACCCAATCCTCTCCCTCCATATAAATGTGTGTCCCTTCTGAAACACAATCCTTGCTCTTCATCGCTGCTTACTGTACAAGCAGCTTCTCTCCTTTGATGCCATCCCTGCCCTGCTTCTGGCTCTGTGAGCACTTTTACCAGCCTGCAGATCACTGCTTTACCGCCCAGAGCAAGTTAAAATCCCTTGCCCTCCCCTTCTCCTCTTTCCTGTCTGCAAGAAACAAACAGCAGGGTTCTCTGCGAAGGAGTTATGCCTGTTCTGAAGCTCACAGCAAAAGATGAAGTGGTTCTGTGTACAAATCTTGGGAAAGTACCACCCATGTTTTTAGCTCTGGCATGGTGCTCCAGGCCTGGAGTGCCTTCCCAAGTCCTACCTGTGGAATGAGCAGGTGTGTCCTGTTACCTCAGTCATCCTCTTCAAAAGCACACAAGTCATGGAAAGATAAAATACAGCCTTCATTTTGTCACTTCTTCTAGCTCTTTCTCACCACTCTATTCACCATCTGTTTTGCCTGTATTTTATCAATTTAAATTCTGTCTTACTCCATGCATGTAAAATGCTGAATTAGAGCATGAACACCTTAGCAGCAAGTGTCTCACAGAAATTACTGAGGAGCACAGGATCAGTCTCAAGAATGGTTTACCTAGAATGCAGAATTGCATGTATTCATACCTTATTTATTTTTCTACTACTACAGAACTTAGAAGAACCAGCTAGAGACCAACCCCCACTGTCTAGGTGTTGTAAGATAAAAAATACTAAATTAACTTGCTGCCAAAGAGAGTTTGCAATCTAAGCAGCATACCAGTGATAACAAAAGTATGTGAGACCTTCCCTGCAAAAAGCAGCATGTGATTAACTTCAACCATAGAGGTGATCTAAGGGAGATTTTGCCATATGAGCCTGATCACATGGATGAATCCCTTCATTAGGCCATTTCACCTCACAAGATCTACCTGAAACCTGAGTGGCCCCAAGTGGACAAGCCAACAAAAGGGAATCTAGACTCAGATCCTTACTGTCTAATGAAGACATAGAAGAAACTTTGTGACTCAAAGGTTCTGCATCAATCCAAACTGGCTAATACTTCTGCAGCACTCAGATCTTCATCCACCTTTAGCCTGATTAGCATGAAAGTTCCCAAGGTATCAGCTCTGCCTGCTGAGACATGGAAGCAGAAAGACAAATGCAGTGCTCAGTATTAAGAAGCAACTGCTCAGGAAGTGGGAGGTGTGATTGTGCGTTGTCTTCCTTCATCCAGTTTGTACCAAGCATTTCCCCTTGACTCAACAGCTCTCCATGCAACACACAACCCCTGATGGAAGCTCCAGTCTCACTCTGTTAACTGCACTAAGAGAACATGAAAGTGTTTCTCAACCTTTCCTAATCATTGGACCATCCAAACTTTAAAGAAACATACAGCTTATTTTATAACCCACTGTTCCTTAAGGATAGATGATAAATAATAAGTCACATGGAATTGGCAAAATGTTGAAATGGGAATATTTTACAAAACTGTAATTCAATAGATATAATTACAAACCTTGCAAATACAAAAGAGTAAGAAGTGGCATCTTCCATCTAAATCAGTTAGCACATAACTGCCTGTATGAGGGTTTCTGGTTTAGAGCTGAAACACTGACTGACCACAGCTCAAGTACCTTGGATCTAAATCTCCCTCCTGTGATTAGGAAACCGATTTTAGGCAGTGTAATGCCTGGCTTAGTAGCCTGTATTAAGCAGTCTGGCTCTTGCCTTCTGCTTACTTTTACCCCAAGGACAGCACTGAGGATCTGAAAGGGAATAGGTCATGATTCAAAATACTTTGGCCTTTGGTTGTTTGACTGCCTCAGTAGCATCTATTTAAGTCTGTAGCTTTGCTCTATCCCTCTCACACCATCAAAAACCCATACAAAAGCCACACACATTTCCCAATTCCCTTTATCAAGTTGCCTTTTATTCATTTATTGAGCAAGGAGTCTGGAGGAAATATGTTACCTGTTACCCTGTGGAATTCTGTACAATATCACTTGATCTCTGTGTGTCTTGGTGCCCTTACCCATACAATGGCAGTAAAAATCCCTCTAATGACACAACACTAAATTAATGCTTCAAAGTGCTTTAATACAGTGAATGGAAAGGGTCCCACAAAGGATAAATACTGTACAAAGGCAAAGCCCCTTGGCTATCTATATCCCACAGCTGCCAGGCTGGGAAAACATCCTCCCAGAACCAGTCAGATCTGTGATGTGCATACCAGAAAACCTTCCCCACTGGGGCCAGGAGCATTTCCAGCACATCTGTGTTGGGCAGGAGAATCTGGGTCAGGGCTGCCAGAGCAGCCCTTGCTGTCCCTGCAGCGTGATCACACGGTCACATTTCACACCAAGGGCACGGCAAATGTCGCACCTGCGCTGGCTGCTCCTCTGTCACTTGCTGTCACCAACAGGTTCTGCCCCCTCAGCAGAGCCAAAGGCTGCAGCAGGGATGCACATGAACAGTCAGAGAGACCACGTGCTCTTCACAATGCAGGGCAAGCCTGCAGCCTCTGTTTTGGTGGCATTACACCACTTTTTATACGGGTCAAGTTTATCAGTAAACTCCAAGTATGGCAGGGGGTCTGCCCTTCCCACTTCCCAGCTCCAGAGCACAGAAGAGTCTACCCCAAATTCATCCCACAGCCTTGGCTGGGAGCTCAAGCTGCACTTTGGGTCCTTTGCTGTATTTTCAGATAATTTTACACCTCTGGTGTGAGGCCTATAGAGAGCAATGAACACCTGAATCTCTCATGTCACCTGCCAGCACCAAGTAAAGCAGGCTGTGAAGGACCTTGGTGGAGATAAGAATTGTGTTCTCTGAGCTTTCTCACAGCTTCTCAGGAAAATCCTGGGAGAGAATTAAGTCTCTCTCTGTTCAGAGAATACGTGAATACTACAGACCTTCACATATAGGATGTATGTCAACTAAAATGCAAATACATCAATAACCAATACATGATATATATCAAGTGGTAACATCAGCTGAAATGCTAATGCTGATGTATCAATAACCAACAGCTTGAAGCTATGCTCTGCTTTTATGAGAGCAGTCCCTGCCTGCTTGAGTGGATCCTGTCTGCCTCTCATAAAGACATAAGTTATCATTTTCTACCTTCAGATAATATCCTTAATATGACTTTTCACGTTTGGTTTCATTCATAAATTTCTTCAAGCTTCCCATACATATGAAAAGTGGGAGGAGGAAGGATCTGCTCAGTTTCTCTAAAATGGAAATTCTTTACAGATACAAAGATGAAATCAATGTCTGACTCAGTAGCACTATGAACTGACACCAGATGAGGATGGGGTGGCCAATCTCACAGCCTTGCTAAAACAGCATCACAATAACCAAGAAAGAGAAAGCTAAGAAACTGTGATAGGGAAGGAAATCTCATGCATCAGATTAAAGAATTCTTTGGTTCCCCTTTGATTTTATTCAGAATCCAACTTCTTCCAGGGACAGCCAGCACACAGGGATGGGAATTCCCAGTGAGCATACCTAAAGCTGACATTCTCTTTCACATCAAAACATAAGAGATCAGAGAGGCCATTAATGATATTTTGATTTAAAAGAAAATATATGCAGGCAAAAAAAGGCTGTGGATTTTCATCATGAAGAACATATTTAACCATCTTATATTAATTTGAAATGCATGTCTAAGCTTCTCACAGGAGGAATTCAAATGCCTAAGTCATCACATAGCATCATATCATCTACTGATAACCTGTCTAACCTAGCTTTGTTTCTACTGACATTTCCTTCCTCTGCCACGTGTTCCAGATTGAAAGTCTTTCAACAGGCAGTGTGATGTGTCCAACTTTCAGAATGGGAGCGAAAACCCTTTATATTTCTGTTCTGTGTGATCCTAGCACATAAACCAAGTTTCACGTTTCTGAGAAAGGACAGGATTCCCATGCCAATACAATGGGCTGCATTTATATACACCACTTTTAACTTCAAAGGGCCTGTAGACAACAGCCAAAAGTGGCTATCCAGGATTGGCAGTGCTGTGCACTGCAGCTGAACTGCTCTGCAATAACAAAGACAGATCCCAAGTCCTTCTCCTAGAGAGGCCTCTACCTTTTGAGGGAATTTGAAAGGAGCAGCAATAACTTGCTAAGACAGACCAATGGCCCCTTCTGGTCTGCCTCAGGGAAGATAAATTCACAACAGTTCATTACACTTCACAGATGAGAAAACTGAGATACAGGTGCTCCAGAATGTCCTTTGAGATGCACTCAGAGATGAAGAATAAAAAAAGGCTGTAATTAACCCACAAATAATGATGTTATCCCATTCCAGTTACTGTGAGAGACATAGGAACAAGTCACTCCAAGATGCAATAATTGCAATTCCAGTGATCACAGACATCCCTTGGTGGAAAAATCATCTGTAATCCACTGCCATAAGAAATATCCTGATTTTGTTCTCACTGAGATGAGTGAAAAAACTTCCTGGGAATAGTATCATAGGAGAATGAGAATTGAGCTCTTAGAGGAAAAAAACATCCAGGGACATGATTATCTTTTTGTTTCACATTTGTACAGTACCTAGGGCAGATCCTAAACATAACACCCTTGACTTTAAAACACAGCTATGGCAGAGATGTTGCTCTGAAGATATCATTTCTCTTCTGGGGGTTCCCAGCACACAGCTCTGCAGGCAGAGCAGAACCAGCCAGCACTCTGGACATAAAGCCCAAACATTAAAGGTGAAATGAG
>NW_005054479.1:521496-523869 GCF_000277835.1 Geospiza fortis | reverse complement strand
AGCTCACAGGTTCTTCTCCTTCAGCAATGTTTTAGAAATAGACACTGCCAGGACAGAACCAGTAACAACTAAATCAGAGACAGTGGAAGCAGCAAAGCACCAAAGAGACAAAGCAAAGGAAGCAAAGGCCTGCTGTTGTTTAAAGCCCTTTCTGTTAGCTGAGTCATATCAGACATAGCCCCTGTGGAGAGCAGCAGAAGTCATAAGAGCACAAATCAACATTCACAGTGTGACTAAACCACACCACACCACAGCACTTTCTTCATAATCCTTATCAGTTAATAAGATTTAATGAAAAAACAACTACATAGGCACAAGCAGAGGGGCAAAAAGCCCAACCAGGTGGCCATTCTACTTAAGCACAGCTATCTGTACTGATGGATCAACTAGTGATTCATAATGAGATGGGGAAACTGGATTAAATAGCTTAAATCTTTGCCATGATGCTAATCTGAAGACCACTGTACACCAAGGAGTCAGGGATCCACCTCCCAGTTACTCTGGATGGTCTGTGCTGTGCTGCAGGGGGATCCTGGCTGTCTGGCCTGTGGTGGGATGCACATTCCTCTTGGATGCAGGAGCAACTTGCTCATCACCCGACATTAAACCACCTGCCCATCTTTGTCTTCATCTAAGTGTAGCAACAAGTTCTCTTGTGAACATCCCTTTCATCTGGCAGCAGGAGTGATGAATGGAAATGTCTTTAGAAATAAAAAGAAAAGGCTCAAAGTGGGAGTTGAAAAGATCAAGGTGTAAGGGAACCTTTGCACAGACAGATCTGCACGGTGTGCTGTGTCAGACTGGAGGGCTCCTCCATGTCAGACACCTCAGGGTTTCTGGGATCTGATGGAATGTAAGATTATTTATACTCTCCTCTTTTTTTTTTTTTTATGCAATGCTACCTCTAGCAAATGGTGTTTTAAGCAATAGTCTAAAGAGTCCAAGTTTCTTACTGGGATCATAACAAACCAGCACTTCCTGGTGCAAAATAGTCTTAAAGGATGGATTTGCACTCAGCAGTGGAAAGAAAGTGGTGATCAAGCTTGGCTTGCCCTAGGTTTCCTTGCAAAATTCTTACTTATTACTATGACAATTATTTAATATTTACACTGCATATTCATTATTTGCTACTGAAAATGCAGCATAACAAATAACTGGTACTGCCCTCTGCACAGCTGAGTCCATGCTGTGACATGTTATTCAGATAACACTGAAGAGAACAGGAAGGTCTGTGTGCTCAGCTAATTACCTGACTGGTCAATTGCTCCAGGTCCTGCCCCTATCAGATTTTTACCCAGCCCATGTGTCTTAAATGAAATCATCTGTGTAGATGTGCATGTGCTGAGACAAGTAAGTTAAACTACCACCTCTGTGTAGACATTCTTTGTTCTTGAGGATTAGCTGAGTTACACAATGTGGGTTTTTTCAAAGTGGAAATTAGTCTAGTAGAGAAGAAAGAAAAGCTGCCTTAGACAATACATGCTACATCTCACATTGCTGGCAGAGATATCTGCACAGATATACTGTTCAAATTAAATCTTTTAAATATTTAACGCTCTTTCCCAGAATGAAGTGCAAGCCAAATAATGGCTAGCTGCAGCTGAATCCAGATGACAGACCTCCAGGGGCTAAATTCAACTCCAGAGCCCCCTAAAATCTTCATATCTGACACTCAATATCTTACTGATAAAGAGACATAACTAAGATGAAGGTGAGTTTTCCTTTTGATATTTCATCTTATATAGCAAAAGAGACCTTGAAAATGCTTTTCTGGAAACATGCTGATGGTGCAACATCATGGCACGTTTCTTTCAGACAAAGAAAGTGACAGGCCCTCGTAGACGCTCTACAATAACTTAAGAGCACAACAGATGTCCTCCTGAATCTGCAGGAGAGGCATCTGTATGTATATGATGGAGAAAACTGGCAAATTATTCATCTGATGCCATATATTAGCCTTCCCCATCACATTTCCAGAAGGGAGATCAGCCATCCTGCTGCCCCACCTTAAGACTGTAATCTCCCTCCTCCAGGAATTTTCCAAATAACATCAAAACCACCTTTTTCTCCCTAAACCTCTTCTCAGATGGGGCAGATAAACATATACCTCGAGCTTGCTCCGTTTTCCCCTGTTGCCTGGGAAGAATTTCCAGGGAATTTTTACATCTATTCCCACCTAGAGCAGTTTCAGCCATGGAAAAGCTGTAGGACAAGTGCAAGAGTCACACGCTTCTTCTCCCAGAATGACAGGTTAAAGGGAGAGCGAGATCGCCTTTTGAGAGGACGGGCGGCCAGTCGCAAAGAGGAAAGGAATATTTGATATTTCTTTTGCGAAACACACAGAGAAAGCGGCGGCGGCGGCTGGGAGACCCC
>NW_005054479.1:519302-521016 GCF_000277835.1 Geospiza fortis | reverse complement strand
CGCCCACTCTGGGCAGGGCCCGCAGCCGCCCCCCGCGGGAGGAGGAGGAGCAGGAGGAGCCCCCCGCGCTCCCCGGTGGGCGCTTTGGCGTGAGGAAGGGGGCCCTGCCCCAGCCGCGGCACCGGGCAGGTACGCGGGCGCTTCTGGACCACCGCAGCCGAGCAGGACACGAAGGAAACGCAAGGGACTGTTCACATCAAAGGAAAGGCAAAGCTAAGGCTCGGGGTTCATAGAAAGAGAAGGATTTTCCCCGTTTCCCCCCACCAAAGTGTCTAGGCACAACGGACAAGGGTATTGGCCACAGGATCACAGGTAAATTCCCATCATCGTCAGTGATGACAAGCAGGAATCTCTCCTCGACATCACTTTTTATTAGCGGGTCTCATAGCTGTCAGGTCCAATTTCCATGAGGAACAGCTGGCCACACACAAAACAACGTACATTGGCTTAACCTGCAGGTTGTTCTTTTTAAGTTTCTTTTGGATTATTTTCCTTTCTTTCACTGACACATGGCAAATGTGGTTAGACTGCCTGAAATCAGCTCCCCTGCTTTGGTTTTCCCCTTCTACTGGAAACACATGTGCCCATGGCAATTCATGATGAGGTTTTGGTCTTGCAGTAATCCTGAGATCTCGAGCTTGCCACCAGAGCAGCCCCGAGCTTTACCTGGAGGTTGCTCTGTGGAGCAGCTGGCCTGTTTGTGGCATTAGGTCCAGGGCCCTGGCCACCCCTGTCCCTGGGGGCACGATCTTCTCCTCCACGCCACATTGCTCTTTCTGAAGACTGGGCAGCTGCAGCAAAGTGTCCCTAGAGCTGAAAGATGCTGAAAATCTCTCATGTATTTTGAGTAATCTGGGAAGAACTCTTTCAAGGAGAGACTGAATGTTTCAAACCAGAGGCAGCAGTTCTAGGAGCTGATCACAGACTTCTCCAGTCCCAGGTTACCACATTCATCCTCACAACCCTGTCCACACTATCCAGCCCTTACCATAGAATGGTTTGGTTGAAAAAGAACTTAAAAGCCATCTCATTCCAACTGCCTGCCATGGGCAAGAACACTTTCCACTAGACCAGGTTGCTCAGAGCCCCATCCAACCTGACCTTACACCTCACCTTTCTTCTGCTTAGATCAAAAGTTCTCTATAATAGGATCACCTTTTTGTTGTCATCTCATTGCAAAGCTCCCATACCTTCTTGGTGATTTCTCACGTGCAGCTACTCACAGCACTCACTCCTTCTTCACAAAGCAACCAACAAACGCCAACTCTCTCCTCACCCACTCCTTTATAGCACTCATCTTATTGGACACAGCTGTGGCCTACTAAGGGCAGGCCTGTTCCTAATCTTTGGTGATTAGTGCAGCTGCAACTCCTCAGGTGTGAGATTACCTTCTGCGCTATCTTTATTTTCCTACATTCTGTCCCACCAGACCTTTTCTCATGTCGGCTCTCTGGATCTGGTCCCCAGAAAACCAGTACGTTGAGGGACAGACAGACGGACCAACAACTCACTTCAGGTAAAGCTGCAGGCACAGAGAGACACGTAATTAAAGTTATTCAAGTTCAGCACCTGTAGGAATTAAATCTGGGGGAAGGTGGGCGCTCCGCTGGCCGCAGTGGGTCTGTGCCTCCAGCAGGGGGAACTTGCAGCCCGCGCTGTGACCGGCAGCGCTCCTGCTCCCAGCGCCGCAATTCTGGGCTGCAGACGGGCCGCG
>NW_005054479.1:503916-519238 GCF_000277835.1 Geospiza fortis | reverse complement strand
CCCCTCCAGCCAGCGCTGACTGCTGGACAGGCACCACAAAGGCGGGGCTGGGTGGTGCGCTGCAGTAAGCGAGTGTAAATTAGCCGTCCTCTGCAGGCATGCTTGCTCTAAGTGAGAACTGCCTTCTCTCCAAAAGAAGCCATTAGGTCATCCAGCCCAAATTCTTAAAGCAGTGAATCATCCTGTGGCTGTCTTGCTTGTATATCGTAGCCAAATAAGTACTTGGAAGTCTGTTATCCGAGATTTTTCCTGTGTCAGGATTATTTAGTGTGAGCTTTTAGACTGCACGTTGGCAGACAATTCACAACACTGTTACAATTAATGGCGGGATATTATCAAGTACAAGGCACAGGTCTCTCTGCAAGAATATTTGTGTTATCACCAAAGTACATAAAACTTGCCACTCAGTACTTGCTACATATTTCCTGGACCAACAAGAGAAGATATTGGATCATAAAGACAGATAATACAGAGGACAACACCCAAAGCTGCAGCAAAACATTTTAGTGCTCAAATCATAACTCAGCCTCGTGTCCTCTTGATTCCCTTTGAGCTAAGACTCATCTCAGAGACTGACTCAGTGCGGAGGGTATTTAGGGGATCACTACTCCCCACAAGTACATCCAGCACTTTTACACAGCACAATTTATGGTTAAATTTCATGCATATTCATTACATTCCTTGGGATAGGAGTGCTTATACAAATTACTTCCCAGAAATCATTAACAGCATTAGCATGTGTAACACACAAGTGCAGTGTACTCTGGTGGCTGCGCTGAGGAAGGCTCCAAGTGAGTCTTCCTCGGGGCTCATTCCGATGAAGGCCAGCAGTCTTCCTCACTCTGCCCTTTTCACCTTTCTTTCTGAAGCATGCACAGTCCTTTGCTGGCTGGCTCAGCGTTTTCTGCTGACAATAGGTTTTGTTTCTCTTATCTTGCCAAGGTGCTTCTGCTTCCCTTATCTTGACAAGGCTAAGGTGAATTCTGCTTCTTAGGCTTGTGATTAGTATTTGTTGACTCTTAATAGTTAACCCATGCAAGCATGAGTAACCAACTTCTTTCACTCTTGCCTCCTTCCAGCCTCCTCCAGCTCACCATGTTCACTGCAACTCCTGCCAGTTGCTATTGATGCTGATCCCACTGCTCTTTTCTGGGCAACAAACCTCAAAAAGGTTAGAGGATTTTTTTTTCTGGCTGGCAGCAATCTCTGAGAGGGGTAAGCAGGACATGGACCCTTCTTGTGCTGCTGCTTTGTACACAAATGGCACAATCATTACCTGACGACAGATCTTAAGCCTCAAATGTACACAGATAGTTAACAAGGTAGTCTGGTGATGGCAAACCTAAGGAAATGCAGGGAGCTTTACTGAAACAGCTGTTTGGTTAACAGAGGGTGAAGGAAAGACGTTCAGCTCCACTGAGTCACCAGTGGAAGGGTGATAATGCCCCCTACCTACACCTCATGGGCTGTGTCTTAGGACAAGTCACACAGCTCTGTGCCTATGAGCTCTGCATGTGACATCCCAAGCATCCTGGAAAGAGGCTTTGCTTGAAGAAAGTCTTCCTTTTGCTGTTAAACCACCTCATCCAGTCTATAAAAAACCAAACCAAACTGAACAAACAAAAATACTCCCAAAAACCATAAGAGTTAAAGCACAGGAACAGATATGAATTAACTTATACAGCCAGCTCAGCAGAAATGCCATCCAATGCTCATGGAACATTTTGGAACTGCTTTAGCAGTAGAAGGTTTGGCAGTGGAAAATCCTACACAGCTTGCACCATTAGATAGTCTGATTTCTGTTTCTCAAATTATAAAACAAATCAGCTTTGTTACTGAAGGCAGAGCCACCACCCTTGCTGTAAATACTATGTAGTCTTCTCCTAGCAACTACTTTTTTCCAAGAAGTTCGCAGCCATGGAAAAGTCAGACCCCCCCAAGAGCTCTGCTATAATCAGACTCATTCCTCTCAGGGAAAGGGGATCTCTGCCTCACAGCTGAACAACAACTGCTAAGCCAGGGCTTCTTAGAACAAAAGCGTCACTGACATGCATGCACAGGGCACTGTTACCAAATCCAGAAAAGGTCAGGAAGCAGCAAGTGCAGACAACTCTTGTGTCCTCCAATGAATCAAACCTACACCAGAGGCATTTAAGAACAGCTGAAGTGCAGACAACCCAGCCAAGAAATGTACCCAGGAATAGAGAAAAATATCAGACAGAAAATCTGTGATAGTTGGGTGCTGAAGTTCATGTGGCAAAACCAAAAATGAAAATAAAAATAAATAAACTACACATAACCATACTGCACATATATATCATGCAGTGTTATTACAACACCTAAAAAGTATCAGGAGAAGAAAGCTTGATCAGGAATGGTCTGCATCCCATCAACGAATGCACACACACACACATCTAGATAAATATATTCAGCCTCTTGAAAGATAACTATTTGGAGTTCCACCCACTGGAATAGAATGGGTGATTCCTTGCATTTATCTCCTGACTTCTATTTGGGAAGCAGAACAAAAGAAACAAATAAATGAAAACCTAATGGGGTAACATGGACAATTAGACCAAAAATCCAAGAAGAATGCAGCTCCTGAACACAGTAATGAAAAATGCCCATTTCTGAAATGACAGCTTTACTAACAAATATGGAGTAGACAGGAAAAAGTTAATTCTGCTCATGGGGGAGATTATTACAGCATGGGGAGACACTCAGCATTTCCTGGCTGCTATTTCCATCTTTATTATTGAATTAACTGCTTCAGAGCTATGGCCATTAGCAAAGAGAGATTAAGAAATGCCTATTTTGTCTCAAAAGTAGGGGTGTGGCCTGGCATTTGCACTGGGAATTGCAATTTCTGAGAAACACTTTATTTCAGTGACTCACTACCAGAGCTTGGGGAAAACATGGAGACCAGCATGTCTGACTGTATAATTTGGCTTTAGGTAAACAAAATGGGAGGGCTTAGCCCAAATTATCCAAATACAAAACTCTGCAGCACAGATCTCAGCCACTGATACTCAGTATCTCAGATATTAAGCTCTAAATACCTCAGGTTGTGCATCAAAAGTGTCTTTTGAGAAGTCTGTTCTTTACTTTCCATATCCTCTTCTGTAACTTTGTCCTGCTACATGTAACTTGCATGCTACAAGATGCTTCCTCTGCCTTGGAATAAATCCACGTGTTTTATATTAACTCATTAGTGATTCTGAGGTATCTGCAGACCCTCCAGCTCCATGAGAAATTATCCTAGCTCAGCATGTTTTCCATGATACTGATCAGAATCCTAGAATATCCTGAGATAAAAGGGACACATAAGGAACAAAGAAAATGCTTGATTTACAGCATTTTATAAATTGATAAAAGAGTATTTTAGATTGGGAATTACTTTTTCAATCTTAAAAGTCAACAAAGACATTAATAAATTAATAAAGACAATACAGACATTAATAATTGCCCTTGTTATTACAGTACTTCTGACACAGGTTAGATTCCTTGCTCGTTGTTAACTGCTACCTGTCCTTTTTACCTCCTAAACACCCTGCTATGGACAGTGAACAACTGAAATGTAAAAAGAATGGAAACAGTTCAATAACCCCCTCTCCCCACACACATATAAGCAAAAAAAAACCACTCTAAACAACAACAACACAAACCAACCCAAAAATCCTTCAATTGTGACTGTGAATAATAAGGCATGCTGTCAAAACTTGAAACCAATGTGAAGACCAAGCCTATCTTAGCTTTAAAACAGGACATTTAATGGCCATGGCAAGCTTCTGTGGATGATGCACACTGAGTCAAGACTAGAGAAGGTTTCTCTTCAAATTTGCTCTGGGCCCTTGTTATCAGCTACCTCCAGGAAGGAGATACTGAGATGTGCAGAGCTTTGGTTTGATCCAGTGGGTCAGCCCTTACATTCTTGCTCTGGAAGGATGGATTATTCTGAATTTTATTACTGTGCAGTGTTTAACGACGGTAACAATAGTGACTGTGCTGAAGGATGACTTGACCATGTTCTTGACCTTAAAGGAGACACGGAGAGAAAGGAGGCAGGCAATTAAGTGCCAGTGTGAACATGAGGTTTGCTCAAGAGAGATATTGAGAGAAATACGGTCAGTGCACGGCCTTGAGGCTTCACTGAGGCGCCACGCCGTGCAAACAGGAATGTAAATGATAACAAGAGGCTGTAAATAACAAAAGGGGCCCCTCTGATGAGCAGAAGAGAGGTTTCCTTCAAGGAAACAGGAGGAATGTGCAGGAGGCTGTCCGTAGCCCTAATGATGTCAGGAGAATGCTGCAGATGGGTCTTAGCAGTTTCTAGAGACTGTCTTCACAGACTGATGTAATAAAAGAGCTGAGGCAGTAAGAGAGGAGAGCAAAGAGGGCTTCTTCACCACCCCTTGCTGAATTACCTTTAACCAACTAATTTGGTATCACGAGCACTGTTCTGTTTAGCCGCATCCTGCAAATAGATTAAATCCCCCAAGCAATTACTAGGCTAATATGGCAGCACAAAAACCTGTTTTAACAACTGTATAAATACTACTTAATGGTAAGTTTTACTAGAAGGCTGCTATTGACCTTCTGGATCAGTTTAAATCCCAGCACAATCCAGGATATGCTTTCAGTTCTGTGTAGAGCCCTGAGGGAGGCAGATGGAAATGAGCTGCCCTGGCACAGCTGGCAAAGCTCCTTCCCATAGGAGCTGCTCAAGGTACTGGCAGGTGAGCAGAAACCTCACTGTGAGTGCACTCATTTCTCCAGGGGTTTTCTCAGACTTCTGCCAGGATTTTTCTCTTCCTCCCATACACCAGAATACACCTGCATCCCCCATGTGTGCCCTGCTCTGTTCCTCACGAGGTGTGGAAACCACTCACTGCCTTTTAACTGTTTTGTCCTCTGTTACAAATGCAAAGGGAAATACTCTCTTACACTGTAAGACTCTCATATACTGTATATTCATGAACATGAAACTGAAAGCTACTTTCAGTTTTATTTCATTCTGGAAAAAGTAAAAAGGATGATAGGGAAAAGAGGCCTCTTTTTATGGACAAGTTATATAACAGAATTTTTTCTCTGCAGTCAGGAAACTTGCAGCATCATCCTGCTTCTGTCTCTCTCTCATTATGTGGCAGTAGGAAGAAGAATTAATTGTCATTCCAGGGACAAAAAAGGCTACGTTCCAAAACGGAAACAGAAAAAAACTCAGGATCTAAACCAAACAATTAGAGGCTTCAGAGGAAAAAAAAAACAGACAAAGGAAAACTTCATCCATTGTGATAAGAGTTTTCAAGTTACCTTCTACAGGCTATTTATAGAGGGCCCCCCATCCCTATAAACTTTACTCCCTTCTAAAGCCTTACAATATCTCACTTTATGCCACTATTGATGAGACCAGATAATGGTTCCTTGGCTTGGTACCTGCTTACAGCTCACAGAGGTCAAAGTGAGAGCTGTGAGCATTGCATTTAGAGAGCTGCCAACACTTCATATGGCTACTGAAAGTATTCTAACACATTTCTGAACCATGCATGCCTGTCTGAGGAAAGGAATAGTAGTTTTTCCCCACAAATAGTGATCCAGTACATCTGCTCAGCACAAAATTTGAAAAGGCTACACCTGAAAATGAAAATTTGGACTCCTAGCAGTCTACACTTCAATATCACAATGTCCTCTAAGAAAGAGGAAAAAAAACATAACAGGAAACTACTTTAAAAATTGGCATCTTCATAATAATTTTAAAATAGTATTTGTGCTCAACCTCCATTTTCCATAGCAGTCTCCAGCCAGAAACTGTAAGTTCCAACCTCTCAAACTGCTAAATGAAGCATTTGTAAATACATGTTCTCCCTCCATACCCCAGTAAGAGGCTCATAATTGCAATGCAGCAGATGATGCAGTGTTTTCTGTGCTCTCCTCTCCCTCAGACACCAGCCCAGCCATCCTCTATTGAAAATACTTTCCAGAGCTCTAGCCCAGAGATTCTCCAAGTGCCATTGAAACAAAATAGAGCCAGTGACCAACAGCAGTGAAGGTGTATCTCTATCCTAAGGGAAGTGTGCCAGGACATCATACAGTCCTCCCAGAACTACCCTGACACCAGTCAGGGTGCTGCTGATAAAGGTGTTGCTGTAGCAACTCAGAGCTTACTCTGAGGCAGCTACACAGGAATGTCCTCAGGAGCCCTGGGGATGATTTTCAACTCATGCCAAGCTCCATGCTGCTGAGGCTACACCTGACTTTGTACAACAACTCAGTTACAAGTAGCCCATGGAGGTCATTGTGTCCAACTTTCAGCTCAAAGCAGGGCCAACTTTGAGCCTGCGTGACACTGGGGAGGACCTCATCTCCAATAATATTTTATAAAGTAGTCTAGACATGAATTTGTGACCTGTAGCACAAATTGTGACCTGTAACACACCTGTTCCAGTGCAGTGAAAAATGAGACAATTTTTCCCTCACAACAACTTCGTAAAACTGGTGTGGTGGGCAGAGATCTGAAGCTGTCTCTGCACTGAAGCTGTCTCCCCTGGTGCCAGCAGCACAGCAGCTATCAGAGCACTGTGCAACAGGTTGTGTTACAACCTCTTAGGTCAAGATGTTGTTCTTTTGGGTGGAAAACTGGTTCTGCAAAAGTCAAGTGCATTCCTTCTCTTTGCTATAGGCAAGAGGATTTCAAACCTTGCCTTTGGGTTATAGTGAACACACATAGTGGGCAGCTGCAGCCACTACTTAAGAGTTAATCCCTGTAATATCCTTTGTTAATCTAACTACAATGATCAAGTAGCCTGGAACATATTCACCATGGACAGAGAGTGTATGTTAGATTAACAGGATTACTGCTGATGAGGGTAATACTAGCCTGTATTTATTCAGCACTTCTCTGAACAACAGAAGGTACCTTTCAAGGGTGGGTAAATATTTGTTAATCCCAGAGATGAACAGGTAAATGCAAAGAGGTTAAGTAATAACGCTGGTTCCACACAGTGAACCAGTAGCACTATTCCCAGACATGCTTCAACACAGCATTCCTTGAGCCATAGGTTGGTACAACCTGCTCATAAAGCCCTAACAATCACAGCACATCCTGTTCTCCCGTGCCAACAGGCTGCCTATAAAGCGACATTTCTATGGCCAGTTAAAGCCTCATTTTCACTACTTATGTTTTGCTGACTTTGAAAGACTTTACACAAATACAATTGGGGAGCAAAAAAGCCTACAGTACTTTCCTTTGCACTGGAGCATGTCTAACACACTGTTATGGAATAGTCAAATGTAAACATTGTGAACCATCTGTAAACTTTTATATGTATCTTTTATAGCTTGGGGTCATGATTTTGCATTCTGTGTGTAAAAACTTTATATGTGTTTAAAATAGTCTGATAAAATAATGAACTTGAAGAATAAAGCTTTCATTTTTCTCTCTCTTTAAAAGATCCTTTACACCCACAACCAATTCCTGTGATTCCTGTCTATAGACATTATTCTTGTAATGATCATAAGGTCACCTGTACCACAGGAAACCTGTGAGAGCTGAGCACACACTGCACTCCTCATTAGCTCATTAGTGCCCCATACCAGCATTCATTGCAGTAGCTTCTGACAAAATAAAAAACCCAGAACTTCAATATCTGCCTAATTTGGGCAACAATGTGTAAACCAGAGTAGCACAAACACCACCCCACTCCATGTTTGTATCTAGTTCAGCATTTACTTTAGCAGGAAGGGTAGAGCATAAACCAATAATTAGAGACCTCTACAGCAAATGAGGAAGATCAGACATCTCTCAGGGATAATTTGTCCCACTTATTCTAGACATCTATTTTAGTATTAATCTCCTTCTGGAGATGCTTCTCTTTGCTCTCTGCAGAGTAGGCTTAGACAATGAGATGCCTGCTGGTGGATGAAGTTCATTAAATGCATATTTTCTGTGCTGGCAGACTGTGACCTACATGTTATACAAAGTGAGATACATCCAACCTCTGCTGCAACCAGAGGCACAGTGCTAATCATCTCATGGAGTGAGTCAGGGAACCCAATACCTGACATACAACCATGCCTGCTAAAATTCGGTCCTCCAATCATCTCCTAAATTTTTTTCCAATACTTATTTTCAACCTTGCTAATTATTTAAATAACCTCAAATATTTCCCTACCTGCTTTTGAAACAAATCTGTCTCCAGTTACCCTGTACAGGTTTTAAGCTACTCCTCACTGTTTATGTGTCTAAGTTTGTCAAACAACAGAGATACCCTGGACTAACTTGGCTTCTTATATTTCTTATATTCTCATTAGAAAATTGCAGCTGTAAATTTTATTATGGGATAAACTGTGTATAGGAAATAAGAGTAAAAAGCAGCAATAGAAATCTATGCCACAGCAGAAGTTCCTCTGCATAGGAAACTGGAAAATGTCATTTCCATTTTTGAAAAAAAACCCTGCAATTGTGCTATTTAGGGCAGTAGATACTGGGAAGCAGGAAAAGTTCAAATTTACCTTCCTATGCTTTTCAGAAGACACAAGAGACAGGACAGATTGCAATCTTCCTCTTACAAGAAGACAGGGTTGACATATGATCTCTTAAACCAGTGGATGAAATTCCTGGTTTCACTGGAGTTAGGAATCTGCTTTAGAACCACTGTTTTAATTTTAGACACAAACCTCTACCATCAAAGCCCAGGCTTTGGAGAGCAGCCATTAGTCTCTGACAGCTGTGAAAAGAGACCAGGGAAAAGACAGTCTAAAGTTTCACTGACATGTACTTGACTTAGAGAACTTTACAGAGAGCAGCAGAAAATCACTAAGTGGTTTACAATGACAAATCCAGCGAGTGAGATAATTACCAGTGCCAATGCCCAGCTGCACTGCAGGCAATCCCAATGCTCCCAGGACTGCCAAGTGCCCCTTCTCCCGGGCTGGGTGGAGATGCAGAGACCTCTGCACATGGCAGGAGAGCTGACACTGAGAGAACAACAGGAACAATCTGTAACCCACAGCTGTAACTATTTTTAAGCAATACTGTTACATTTGCTCTAAGCTAAAGAGAAATTACAATGCGTATTTCCAATTTCTGGACAGAGGGTACTCGGGAGTGGGACCTAGTTTGATGGAATTGAGGTGTCAGCTGATTCTGTTTGAATATATTTTACTCAAAATTTCAACTCTCACATAATATTTCTTGCATTGCCCCTTTATCTAAAACAGATGACTCAATTCCAATTTAATACTAAATATCTTCTGGGAGAAATTCTTAGCAGCTGCTTCACAATCATGCTTTTTTTCCTCTCTGGCATTAAGGGAGCATAAACACTTATTAAAGTTTAACAGGGAAAGTAAATTTGAAGATTAAAAGAAGGTTTAATTACCAGCTATAAAACTCATCATCTTTCAGGTGAACAACACAAAGCAATTCATATGAATTATTATTGTTATCCCCATTTACAGAGAAATGAGGTGAATTAAATGATCTGCCTTGTGAAACACATAGTGTTAGATTCCAGATCTGCCTCCCAGTTCTGTGCTGTACCAACTAGGTCACATTTAGCAATATCTAATTTCTAAGTATTCCCAGTTCTATATTCACCAATATCTGGTATCTTAATATTTCTTAATATTTCAATTTATTATTATTTTTAGCTTCAGTGATACATTACTTTAGCTTTGTTAACATTATATCAGCACAATATATGGCATTAAAAATACGGAATTGCTTCTCAGCTGACCCTTGATGTGAAAAGTTACTGCATTTTTCCACTGGAATCAGTTACTGCAGTAGCAGGAAATCCACACAATACATTCATTGCTCCAGTTCAAGGGTGACTTGGTAAGTGACAGGACAGAAGAACTGGAGCCAAGAGAGCTGGTGTTCCCTGCAGGGGGTGGAAGGATTTGCAGTCCATCAATAAGATTCATGCACGTACAACCACCCCCTGAGATCACCCTCCAGTGTGTCCTCCCTCCAGTCAAAAGGCTAAGCCTCTTTTTAAGTGAATACACATTCAAGAAGAGTCAAAGTTCTTGTCCAAATTGCACAAACTCGTAACTCGAGGATCAACACTTCTCAAATGTTCACTACTTTGTCAAAAACTGCATTAAATTACAGAGGCTGAAAGAGAACTTCCAAGATGTGGATTTGAATAATCAAAAGCAGGAGTGTGAATTTAGTCCAAATGTTCTTAGAAAAGTACATAGGAGGGTAGTTTAGTTTTAGTTTAAAATTAGAACAATTTCTATCTCCACTCTAGGACTCACTGACCTGACACCTGCACCTGCCCAGCAGCCCAAGCTGCTGAAATCTGTCAGATCCACAAGAGAAAGGTGTAAGTTTTCTCCCAAGGGAAGACACGCTATCACAAAACAGATCAGTTTGAAATAAAGAGCAGGAGGGACTCGAAATAAGCTGAAAGAATCTCTCTGGTACTGGCAGGAAATGATGTGAAACCTAACTTTGCCAAAGCCAGGTTATGTTGTTTCAATGATGGCAGAGCCTGGACATTATTAAGTAGCAAAATATGAGCAATATGTTCTGTTTGCAGTTCTGGTGTGAGGCTTCTGGAGGACAGGTTAATTAACAAAGAACAACTCTCCTCAGATCATTTAACAACGTTGCTTTAAGTTCACTGTATCTCTTTCCCCACCTTTCAATGTCTCCTTTTGTACACCACCAAGATGTTCCTGCTGTGGTGGTGGTTTCTACAATGTGGTTCAAATATATCCATCAAGACAATATTGCTTTGCATCCTTTTATTAAAGAATGATACCTCAAACCCTTTGAACTATTAACTGATAATGTATTATTATGTGAAGGGAAAGGGCTTTTTTCTTCCACAACAGGCCTTCTTCCTCTGAAGCAGGCAAGGAAAAACAAAACCAGCATAGAATTACTCACCACACTTTATGTATAATGTTTGCTCATGGTTACTTTGTAAAGGTTATTGCATCACTATATCTATAAATACTAATTTAACTTTAGAATTAATCTGCAAAATTTAATATCTATTTCCAATCCCCAGGTAATACTTAACACATAATTAAATAATTAAATGTTAAATTAATAGTCAATTAAAATTTAAAAATTGATCCTGATTTATCATCCTAAGAGTCTCTCACAATTTTCTGTTTCTACAGTTGGGATAAAAAACTGAAGTCCTACTAACTCTTCACTAGCAAAAGACAGTCCCCACTGCAGAATAGGAATGGGAGTGGAAATGAGGAGGTCAGCATTTCTCATAGTTTTTCTTTCAGCAAGTCAACTTAATTGCATAAAATTAAAATGTACTTTGTATCAAAATATGTGCTTCCTTCAGCTGCCGACAGTGAGAAAATATTAACTAATGTATGACATGAATTATTTTAACTTATGGTAAAGAGATAATGACTGAAAAAAGGATCTGGAACCAGTCCTGCCACTCTTGCAAAGCGGATCCAGGTGAGGTGTGCTGAGGTAACGAGGCTGTACCTGAGTAAGGAGCTTTTATCTTTTCCTGCTATAACTAGAGCTAGAGCCAGGGTGGATCTGAGCAGTGACTGATCTACATCAGCTACTTAAGGAGCAATTTAACTGCATCAGTTTGGTGCTACTGAATAAGAAAGTTTCTGGTAGTTTTTGCTCAATCTTTAGCACCACATCTCAAGCCATACTGGAGAAATGAGCTAATGGGTTATCTCCCAAAGCTCTGCTTCCAGTTCACAGAATATTCTGGGTTGGAAGGGACCCACAAGGATCACCAAGTGCAGCTCTTAAGTGAATGTTCCATACAGGGACCAAACCCCTAGCCCTGGTGCTATTGGCACCATGCTGTCAGCACAGCTGGTGGTTTCATAGCCTGACCATTAGCACTTCCAACTTTAATTACACATCCCTACACATCCATCATTTATCACTAAAATATAAAGGACTCCATGTTCCTCTTCTGTTCATGTACAGCCCCTCATTCAGAGGGCCTTTGATTGAGAATGGAGACCCCTGAATCTCACAGTAGAGATTTTAAAATCCAGGTCCATAACATCCTGCACTGATCCTTGTTTGTTGTAGCTGCACACACACTTGTAGGTTTAACCTGGAAATGCAGGAGAGCCCTGAAACACAATCTTGCTCCCTTGTATGGAAAACATCTTTGGAGAACACAGCGCCAGGACAGTTATCATGACAGTCATCTACAGCCCCTTCTCTGACTGAAATGTCCCTTTCTTATAAAGTGTCTGTGACATCAAATACTTGTAGGTAGTGGGAGGCCAATTTTCAAGCACAAATATTTGAATAGCACATCCAGATTTTATATGCAGAGAGGTAGGCGTAAATGCCTGAATGTGCAATTGTTTAGGCATAAAATTGGCTATTGAGTTTTATTGCTAAACTCCAATTTAAACTGAACTGTTAAATTCAAGTAATGAAATTCAAACCTCAAAGCCTCTTCTGCTTTTTTTCCTAGTGATACCCCACACAAGAGAAATGTTCTGTTACTTAATGGCAGCTGAAAGGAAGAATTTATTGAAGTGTGTTCTGAAGTTACTGTTTAAAGAGCTCTTGTTTGCAGAGATTATTTCTTTCTCACATAGGAGCTAAAGGTTTACCTATTACCAGTTCAACCCAGTAGGTAGGGCCAGCTGGAAAAAATCATTCTCAAGACTTCATGCAGGCAGAAGAACAGGCTGAAACCTGCTCTTTTGAGGTTCAATCAGTTCTGCCTATTTACTACAGCGCTTTGTTTTGCAGGTACTTCAACAGACATTGATTTTCTAGAGGTAAGTAATGCAGAGTGAGACAATTGCACCTGTGCCATTATCTTGGGGTTAGCCTGAAACTTATTCATGAACAATTTGATGTTTCTCTTGACACACTGAAGGTGGGCAAATATACACATAATATTTCTAACATGCATCAGTTTTTGTGGAGACTATTGCAAGTGGTGATAAAATAACCAGTTAAGAAAAACAATTACAAACATTACAGTTACAATTACACCACTTTTTTCCTGTATTGTGTGATGGTCATACTAAGAAACAAGTTCCTAAATGATACAGCAAATTCAAATATGTTTAGAGTAATAATTTTAAGTTTTATGTGTTTCACTTTTTGATCCAAGACTTTACTGGTTACCTTTAACTAACAACTTTTAGAGAAGCAAGATAAGTTAAGAAAGATATTTGATCCTTATTCAATTTCAAGAAATGAAGAATCCTAGGGAATGAAAACAAGTAGCTAATTACCTTCTCTGCTTCAAAAGCAAAAACTCTTCAGTTGTGTGGCTTCTACTTAGCCCCTAGGGTTTGAATAGCTCTATTTTTTCAGGACTTTGAAAGCTTGTTTGTACCATGGATGACTGAGTTTTGTCCAGGCTTCTGTCAACTTGTGTTCTGTTTGTTTCCCCATCTTCTCTTCTGGTCTCTGCCAATTTATTTCATCTTATGTACATTCAGAACACTGCTTTTTGATCACATCATCTTTTAGCATCATTTCCTATATAAGCTCATTTTCAAGGGCATTAATGGACTATGTCACTCTGTACTCCCAGCCCTCTAGGTCAGGACCTACCCAAAACATTAAATTTAAAACACCTTTGACCAACCTCCATACCACTCTTTGCATGTGGGAGCTGCTCATTCACTAAACTCACGTGGTTGTTGTCATTCAAATCTCTCCCTAAAGCCTTCCTTTATTCTGATGCTAATGGCAAAAAAATACTATTAGGCAACTGGAGAGCTACCAACAGCTTGATCTATTACATTGACTAATATTGCTTCATTATAGCCTGACATCCCTCTTCCTGCATGTATTAATCATCTGTTCTTTGAGGCAAAGTGTTCTCTCTGCAGAAAATCCCAAGGCTTTAAATAATGAGGTTATGCAACACCTACATGGTGTGATGTGTCAATTGTACAGCCACTGCTACATGAGCCTAAAGTCTACAATGAAATAAATAATTTGCTAGTTTTGCATCTAGCTTGCTTTATATGATGTCAAATTCCATCTTGCAGATCTGGTTTATATAGTAAACATTTAAATGTGAGAAGCAAACATACCTGTTTTTTTCTTCCAGTGCCAGCTAATGAGTGGCTCTTCAGACTGCCCACAGCTGCAGATCTATCATTTTTTTTATTATTCACTTTTATTTACTTTGTTTCTCTCTGCTGAAAATTGTAGCAATTACTAAGCTCATTTCATTGATAGAAATCATTGGAGATTCCCTACAGTTGTAAAAGAAATTGTAACATCTGATTTCCATGGAGTAGACAGAAATTTCCTCATCATGGCACAAGAGGAATTTTTCAAGCCTTTTGATTTCATACACGAATTTGTTTGTTTAAATGTAGTAAGCAAGTGATTGGTAAAAACAAAGTGGTGGGAAAGGCTTTAAAAACACATTTAACCTAAGTGTGGAAATGGATTCTTGGAGAAAATGGAGGATGAGACCACAACATGGCAGAAATATCGCAGCGTTCTCTGATGGGGGTTTTTGAAGCTCAGACATCTCTGGTGATGGAAAGAACCCTGGAGAAAGCAAAAGCTGAGCACTGTGAGATTTTAGTAAACTGGATGAGTCAACAGCTTCTTTGCCTTGGGTACTTTCTGCACTTTTGGTTTTTTTCTCCCACGTGCTCTGGTGGGAAAGCCTTACAGTAGAGGAGTACATGTGTCTTTTTGGGTCACTGTTGAACACCACCACCCAGATTGCCTCATATTCTCTGTTTAATTCCTTGGTTCTCATTGGGAATGGCTTTAAACTGAAAGGCAATAGGTTTAGATTACATATAAGGAAGAAATTCTTCCCCATGAGGGCAGAAAGGCAGTAGAACCCTTCCAACCCAAACCAATTATGATTCTGTCACCTTGCCTTGCTGTTTGTAAGAACACACAGGTCTCATGTTAAAGGAGTGAGCTGGTGGAAGCCATTTGCTTTTAGATGCAACTACACAACCTTCATCAACGACAACTGGAGCGCCTCCACAGCCTCCTGTCCTCCCCAGGAACTTCGGGCACACTGTTATTTTGTGATATTTCACTTTATTCCCCATCCCCTGCCCCGCAGGGCCCACCTGCCCCCATTCCCCTCCGCATTACAAGATGGCGGCCCGTGGGGCACCCGCAGGTGCTGGTCCCGCCCCGCGCGCATGCGCAGAGACGCCCCACAGGTGCCACCGCCCCCTGTGCTATATCTGAGTACGCCGCGAGCTGCACGTATAAGGGGCCGTATCACGCCCTCTGGCCTCGCTTCGATCCCTCCGCCGTCTCTAAAGGCAGTTCCAGTAGCTGGAGGCTCGGCGCTCCCGAGGCGGGAACGCGGCCCTAGAGAGGCGTCCCGGCTCTTCC
>NW_005054479.1:479291-503368 GCF_000277835.1 Geospiza fortis | reverse complement strand
TAGGGATGAGCAGGACCGTGGGCGGGGGGGCGACTTGTGGGTGTCCGGGGGTCCGGCTAGAGCCGCTTGGAGAAGCGGGGGGGCGGCCGGGAGAGGAAGGAGGAAGCGCTCACCGCCCTGCCCTGTGTGTTTCTCTCCTCCTTCCGTCGCTTTCCTCGGTGAAGGCCTCCCGATGAGTTAAAATGGTGCTGAGGCTTGAGGGGAGCTGGTCGCTGCTCGTAGGGAAGAGGTTCCTCTGCCTGTCGGAAGAGGAGGACAGGACGTGGGACGCCAGCCTCATCTCGGAATGGCCCTGGAAGTCGGGCAGGATCCGGGCTGTGTCACACACGGACATATCCAAACAAGACCTGAAGGTAACCGCGAACTTTCCGAGAGACCCGCTAAATGCAGAGTGTGGCCGGGGAAGTTGGTGTGGCTGTGTGTACGCGTGTGTGCACATGCTGCTCTCGGGGGCAGAGCGGACGGAGACTTGGCCGACACGTTTGGAAACGCGCACCCCTGCCCAAGTCCCCGATGTGCTTGTACTAATGCCGCAAATTACCTCTAACTAATTATAAATGTGCTTTCTTCCACTGGCATTTCGAATAGCAGGTTTTTACCGCACCCGCCGTGCCCATGGTTTATTTCCTAAAGGTAGTTTAAGGTCTTGCCAGCTGTGAACAGGTTTTTGCCCCCAGAGTTGAAACCAAAATCCTCCAATGCTGTTGGGATTGGTGACTTTCCTTTCCTGCTCTTTGGAGCAACTACTTGGGTTTTGAAGTCACACCAAACTCATGCCTGGTGCTGGAGGTCTCTCGGACTCTTCTTGCATGGTGGCCTCTTCTTATTAATGATTACCGAGTGGGTTTTTGAAGAACAGTTACTGCAAGCGTGGTGTAATTGGTTAGCTGTGCATTTCGTGTGGGAGTCGAGCTGAGTTTACGGTTTGGCTGTTAAGCTGTTAAGGGGCTGTATTTGGCATCTGTAGACATTAAAAGTATTCAGCCGTGTCTGGACACTTACTGGAGTATAAACTGAGTGCTTGCTCCCCAAGGACACAACTCCATTGTAGCAGCGGCATCTTGTGCTTGTTCCTACAGAAGACTTCGATGGCTCTCCTGTGACAGCAAGAACAGCACCATCTTCCCATTTTAGCTGTTTCCTTTCCTCTTTTTTGGTGGTGAGAGCTTAGTGACTTCTGATTAACTGACTTAATTATCAAACAGAACGAAACTTCGGATGTTTCTAACTCTTTCTTGAATGCGTAAACTTTGTTATCAGCTTGTTGTTGTGGATCTGCGGCAGGGGTGGAGCTTTGTCCATTTTTGGGCGCGGGGCTGTGCTCTCTGCCGTGCTGGTAGTGAGGAGGAGGTTCTTGGTGCAGAAAACTCTCAGGGACTTTGTCCGCAAAGGAGAAGAAGCAAGTGCTGATGGGGTCTCTATTGTGAGCTTTGTAGCTGGTTACGGTTCTGCCAGAAGCGATTGACTTGATGTGTTCTCCAGTTGAAATGTAAAGAAGTTGCAGAATGGGCAATGGAGGTGTGGAGAGCTTTGTACCAAAACAAATCCCATCTCCTTTCCTCTCGCAGTTCTGTACAGACATGATAGACCCGAAAAAATAAAGGACTGAGAGAGGAGATTAAGTATTTCTCCTGTAAAAGAGTAGAAGTATTTCTTTCAATTTTTATTTTGTATAGAAGGACTCTCAGTTGCTGTTGAAATGCTTTTCTCAACCGTGTTTTCCTGTGTGTGTGCAGTGTTGATGCAGTAGACTAAACAAGCCATTCTGGTTCTGGTTGTTATTTGCTTATCTCTTTCATAGTTTCTGTGCACCTCAAAATTACCAAGTTCATTTCTGCACCCATTAGTTCGATGACTCCTGGCTGTGGTAATGATGTTTGTATGCATGTTTTCACTTGCCTTTCCCCTGAGAGGGATGGTAAAACTCCAGGAAATGTTTCTGAGGTTCATTCAATTGAGATTTCTGTGCTGTTTGTTAAATGCAGTTAGGCTGGATTGCTGTGTTCTTTGGGAAGAGAAAATGATTTTTTCCAAGAGTAGAGTCCTCTACCAAGATGTTCCAATTCCTGTATTCAGGCCAAGTTGTATTTGTGGTCTTTCCCAATAACTTGCTGATCTCCCATGTTGCCTTTGAAATCAGGGTAATGCTGTCCCAAAGACTTTGGTCAAGCCATCATATTTTGCCATAAAATTGCTTTCTCTTGAAAAATCTGTGTAGTTGTTCCTGAAACTCACAAGGATAAATAGCAGTTAAAAGCAGTCAAGAAGTGACCTTCACATTACATAATTTGATCACCTTTAGTGTCCTACTGTCATTTGTGCTTTCAATAAGTTGGCTGAAGTTATTCTTTGGGATTGGTATTTTTAAAATAATTCTGGAAAAAAAAATAGCTAGTTTATTCCAGTGCTCTAGAGTTTGTGGAAAATCCATGTGCCACTACTGTAGGCAGTCCTTTAGCTTTAGTGGACTTTTTTAGGGAAGGTGTGTATATTTTTCCCTGCTTGTAAACACCAGTGACAGTGTTGACATATTTAATTATCTTTAAGCAGCATTAAACTTTTTGAGCTGGGAAGCTGTGAAGTTAAATGTAAATACTATTTTATATGACAGTAATGATGATAAACCAATTAACATTGACTGTCACTTATAAAATACTGGGTCAACCTTGGATGCTTTAGTGATTGCTTGATTATGTGGCAGGCAATAATCATGCTGGAATTAGAAGTACATTTAATGCTTTTTTTTATTTTTGAGTAAATTGATGGGTTTATCTTCTCCATGTTGGATGTGTCTGAATTTTATAGGTAGTCACTCACTCACTTTACTTCCTTTCTGTAGATTTGTGTAGAATTTGATGATGAATCATGGGAGAAGAGAAGATGGATAGAAGTCTACAGCAGGATGATGATAGCATTCCTGGTGGAGCAAAAGCTGGTGCTGGCTGAAAGAAAAACCCAATCCATGCCTCCTGTCCAGTGGCCTGCAATGGCAAGTACACTCTTGGCTTGAGTCACTTGGGTTGTGCAGTTCTACCTTCTGGGACAGCTTTGTCACCAGTGGGAATTTCTCCAGTACAGCCTCACTCCTGGGTGTCTTGGGAAGGGAGAAAACATTTGTGCAGCTCTAGCTGACAGAGCTCAGCAGCATTTGAAGTTGGTGGACACAAGGATGTGTTTTTATGACATTGCTTCTCTCTCAAACCCCTGTTCTGTACATTAATTCAGTCTCCCTCTAGTCTCGTGTTTTGTTTCGTCTTTCACAAAATTCCTCTTAAAAATAGAAAGAAAAAATGTAAATGATAGGTTTCCAAGGATAGCCTGTGTTTTTAAGTTTTTGACTGTGCCTCAAGCTAATGCTATGGTGATTCTTGATCCTGAGACAAAAATAATTCAGATCACTTTAATGTGATGCCTGCCTGGTACAAGTGATTTGTGAGATTTAGATTTTCTGCATACAAAAAGCTGAGCTGTAGTGTACAAGGAGAGAACTGAGCTTTCTGTACCTGCCATGCATGGCTGAATAGGCAAATTAGCCAGGGGAGGTGAACAGGGAACATTTCCTGATGTATTCAGCCAGTATAGTTGTACTTGACTACTTTGGATATTGCTGCTCAAGAAAGTAGTGAGATAAGTGAAAATGCAAACATGTAAACTTGCTGAACATGAATTATGCTGAAGCTGTAGTCTGTGTTTTAATACTATTAACTTTCCTAGGTATAAAGTGTGCATTGTAATTCATATTGCTGCCTTTTAGCTGGTCTTTCTTTCTTGAGCAAAGCCAATCAAAGCAGATACTTATTACAAGTAGGACCCAATAGAATGGGAGAGGAAATAAAAATATAAATCCTTAATTTTATTTCCTGGGCTGTGCATTAATATCAGCAGTTCCTCTGGTAGATTTTGCTGACAGCTTGTTCTGAAAACCTTCATATTTAAACTTAGCTGTTGTCCATTTCCAAGTATCTGAATAGTTCTTCCTGGATACTTCAGTTTTGGTATAAGGTTTTCCTCCTGAAGTGTTTGACGTGTCAGTTCATGCAGGGTGCATGTTCCAAAGCTCATTTAGCAAAGGAAAGATGTAGGAGCAAATGTAGGCCAGTCCTGGATCTTGCCTTGGCAAAAAAAGACTTTTTCTCCCTTTATCATCACACAGGGCAGAAGAGCAGAGGTCACAAAAGAGGTGTGTGGATTAATTTATTTGAAACTTGATCACAACTTACTGGTTCAAGTATATGGGAGAGTGTGTTTGTGACAAATGGAGTAGCTCTGTAGAACTGTTGTAATGCTCAGTTACTCCTGTAGAGACTCTTGTCCCTCATGTGGGGATCTTGTCTCTCTGCCAGTGCTGTCCTTACTGAGGTGAAGACAAGAGTTTGGTTGGGTTTTTGGAGGACTGATCAAAAAAAGTCCTCTTTCTTCTGTCAGAATGATTTCCTTTTTTAAATTGGGCACACTTACACCTTTCAGGTAGGAAGGAGTTACTCTTGCTACTTTTGTTGTTCCAGGCTTCTGGTGCCTGTCCTCTCAGATCTGGTACTGTCACTAGACAAAATTTAATTTTGAGAATATTAGGAAGTCTTCAGAAGCTTTTAAAGGAAATTTATTTCTTGTCTGTTCTTAAGGCTTTTGGTATGTCTGAACACAACTTCATCATTGCACTGCAGGGTTACAACAACTGTGAGGCTGTCCAAATCATCACGTGTGCCTAAATAAAGGTTTCAGTGTGTTATCAGGGTTGCACAAGTTTTGAGAACTTTAATGTAAACTATGCTGCAGACATTGATTGATTTGCTGGCTATTTCCCCAGTCTGCCATAAAGAGGCTTATTAGTTATATATCTGCAATTAGAATTATTACATTAATAAATTTTTCATGTGGACATGAATGATTAATTGCTAATGATAGCCACCTGCACTGAATTCCTAATTCATGCTGATATATGAAATTAATTTCAAGTGGAGTCCAGTAACTTTCATTTGGTGTGTATTCGAAGTTTTATTGGAAACTAGCTTTGTTTTCAAGAGTTGCATGTAGATGTGGTAACTTAACAGAAGCAAAATTTAAGTAATTTTTTTAAATGCAAATGATGAATGATGAGATGCTGTGTTTCTGAGAACATGTTTATCACTTTTTTTAGACCTACAAGTCCTTAGTGGACAAAGCTGGAATGGGATCACTGGTTTCAGTGCGCTACCTGGGTGAAGAGAAATGTGTTTTCCTTTCTAAAGACCTCTTGACACCCATCCAGGTAACCTTAACTGGCTTTGTAGAGATGAAAGATGAATCTCTTATCTTGATATTTAGGATGCATCAGGGTAATGTAATCAATGCAAACCTCAGATGGGTAAAAACTTGTAGTAGGTGTTTATTTCTGTAACTCATAAGTATCAGTTCTGAATGAAGCATGTCTGGTTAAAAACCCTCTGGATATAATCCAGGACAGGGTCACTGAGGAGAGCTGGATGAGGGAGTGTGCTAGGACAGTTATTCAGCTCAGGTGACAGCAGCTTCATGTTGATTTTGGGGATAACCTGGAATAGTTTCCCTTTCTTCTTTTACACTTGAACTTCGTGCAAGGAGTTTCAGGAGTGTCTGGCATAAATCTTGCTATTTAACAGAAGCACATCACTGCTAATCCTAAACAAATGAGGAATTGGGCAGAATGGAAATGAGATGATTGAATTACTGAGCACCAGAGGAAAGTTTGTTAATGAAAATTAGGTACGGGTGGGTTGAAACTATTGTCCCTGGGCAGGTGTTTGGAAGAATAGTATCTGCTAAAGATAAAGGATTTAGCCTTTTTAGGAAATTAGACTCTGTAACCTGTAAACAATCTGAAATAAAAGTAGTAATTGTTGTCCTGTGTTGAGACTGCAAGTAGTGCCATCATTAATGTTCTACTTTGACTTGTTAACAGTCAGCAAATATGCAAGTCCTTTGGAGAAACTGACAAAAGAGTCACTAAAGGCCAAATTTGAGTTGTAGATAGTTGTCTTGCTTGTGTTGGCTCAACAGGAGAGCAAGATCTCTTTATGCCAAAGCCTTATCTCAGCACTGCAGTGGAAAAGATTGCTTTACTGGCATCTTGAATAACAGTTTATTGACTTCTAGTTCTTCTGCCTCTTACGAATATCAGAGCAGTGCTTGGGACAAAAAGATAAAAGCCAACACCAAACCCCTCTCTTATTCTCGCTCGTTGAGCCTTGGGTGGAAGCTTGCTGTGACCTTTCCATTTCAGAATCAATTCTCATTCAAGAATTTGAGAGGAAAAAATAATACACGTACATTATGCTGAAGAATGATGAATAATTTAGATGTAGTTGACTCTTTTCATTCATATAAACATTTTATAATGGTGTCCTGACACTGACTGGATCCTGGCATTATCATAAGTAGAAACATAAAATATTTTCATTTGCATCTGCTCAGGACAAATATGTTTCTGCTTCTGAGAACTTAAAATCCTAAGTTAAGAATGGACAGTTCAATTAAACTTACTGCTCATTAGAAATGTAGTACTACCAAGCTGGGTTATTTTCAGAACAATGTTAAAGTAGACCTGGGAAGCTCATTTCAGACTCTCTTGCAGATCCTTGCTGTGAATTAGTGATAAAAAATTACCTGCCTCCAGTCCAACAACCTAGAACTGATGGGGAGCAGATTAATGAGAGCTGGATTTGTGGGAATTTCTGCCATCTGGTTTTTAAATATTGTGGGATTTTGTTAAAAGCATTATCCTGAATGCAAACTTCTGATCTTTTTTTCCTGAAATAGGATGTGGATGGTTCCAGGCTTTCTCTTAAAGATGATCAAAATGTAAATGAAGAAATTCAGGCTCTGGTTAAGAAACACCTTGATGAGACACGCTTGGTCCAAGGTACAAGCATACTGCGGAGCAGAAAACTGGCAATAAATGCCCAAGTCCAAAGGGAAATCCTTGCAGTGTTGGTTTGATTAATTGGTAATCTGTTCCAGGGGATAAAAGCTTTTTTAAAATACTGATTTTACTCTCACAGCAGTGAGTGCAAAATGTGAAGGATAGTAGATGTTTGTTTCAAGTATTTCTTTTGAAAGAGTGAGTATGTAATTTAGGCACATATAGATGGCCTGGTACTTATGAAATAGATCAAACTTGTAGCAATTCTCAAAAATTTTGAGTTGTTTATTGTTTCAAGGAACTTGATTTTTTTTTTCCAGTTTGTTGCTTGTTTATGAAAACTTCCAGGGTGTTGTGTAGAGGCCTCCTTTTTTAGTCAAATTTAAAATTGTTCCTTTTCTTTGCCAGCTTTAAATTCTTAATTACTGGGTTCAAACCAGCATATTTGTACTTATGTGCTTGCACATGCAGGGAGTGACCTTTTTGAAAAGTTAGATATTGTATCTTGCAGTTTTCATTTCCCATACTGTAAGGACAGGAATAATTCATTTTGATAACTGTGGTGATCTTCATGCCTCCTTTGTTTTTAAGCTCTTTTTTTTTCCCAATTTTGTAGGTGGAAAAAATATAATTGGTTCAAAAATTAGGATTTATAGCCTGGATCCTTCTACTCAGTGGTTCACAGCAGTTGTTGTCAATGGTAATCCAGCTACAAGGACTCTAGAAGTCAACTGTCAGGAGGTAGGAACCAGCTGCAGTGGCTTACAAATGGATATGGGGAATAAATGCAAATTTTATTTATGTCTCCACCAGAACTATTTTTATTTCTGTCTTTACTGTAATCTTTAAACATGGGTGCCAGTGTAGTGCAGAACAATATAACCCAAAATGTTTCTTTATGCTGCTGGTAGATTATTAGATAACAAATGCCCTTGTATGAAAAATGAGGGAGACCTGGAATTTTTATTTCAAGAGTGAAGCAAATATGATCTTGGTTTCTGTGCTCTCTGTGCTGTGCAGACAGCACAAGTTTGTGTTCTCAAGCACCAGTTTTGTATTTTTATAGAGACACTGTTACTGTCATGGTGTGTTGTTAAATTCAGCTTGGTATTCAAAGAACCTAGAAGTTAAGTGTCTAAGCTTAGTCTATACTACCACATCTAAGATAAATATATTAAAATAGAGTTTCAGCTCTCTAAATGGCTGCTTTTGTGTTTCCTGTCCAAGATTCCAGCTTTAAAAACTCTTGATCCAGAATTAATTCATGTTGAAATCATATATGACAACAATGGAAAATGTGGTAAGACCTATTACTTTTTGTCCTTCAAGCACTAAGTAGGTTATTTGTGATAGACTAATCTTGATCACCTTCTCTTCCAGATAAATCAAAAAGCTTTGGGGGTGTGAAAAGGAAGTCATCTGACAGCAGTGGAAGTGTTGATGCTAAACACACAAAATCTTCTCCTGAGGTAATGTCTTGCTCTGTTATATATGGCTGTTACATAATGATTATGTCACTTCTCAAAACATCTTAAATAAGGATTAGATTGGAAAGTAGAATGAGAAATATAATCCCTTGGAGAGTGTGTTGAGTTCTTTCAAACTCGTCTGGGCATGAATTGAACATCTTGCCTTGTGATAATTGGAGCAAAAGCTACTAAGCCTTGAATGTTGGTGGTTTGTTGGGGTTTTTGTTTGTTCAATTTTTGTTTGTTTGGGGTTTTTTAAACTGTACTTTTTACCCCCTCCTTCTGCTTGAGAGTTGGTCTGCCTGGTCGTGTATTCTTGCAGTAGGAGAAAACACAAAGGAGTTCTGAGGTTTATAACCTTTGCTTTTCATGTTCTTTCTTTAACCATTTTGTACATGAACACAAAACCTTCAGCTGCACTTGGATGCTTTGATTCAAGGTGCACAAGCAGTTGAAGGTTGTTCCAGTACAGAAAGGGGATGTGATTTTTCTGGTACTCTCATGTCTACTTTCATTTCTTTTGTGAGTGACCTGCCAGGTATCCCTGAGAGATAAATAAACTGCTGAGGAGGAGGAGTGTGCAGCAGGGCACCATGGAGGAGCAAAGGATTGCAGTCTTGGGTTTCCACAGCTCGTGCTTGGGTACCTTTAGCAGCTTTTGGTGCTCAGTTTGCCTTTCTTCAGTTTTCTGCATCATTTCTGCTTGACGCACACAAAGCTGGGCTGTATTTCACATTCTCACATTCCAAATGCCCTGCTCAAGAATTACCACTGTCTGAATTCATAACTTGTTTTACTATAGTTTTTCCTTAAAGTAGTGGAGTTACTTACTTCTCACTTTCCAGTCTGCCTTCCTTCAGAGAACGGGATTGTTTTTCACTTTTGCACTCTTTGGGAAATGCCTTGCAACCATTTTTTTCACAGTGGTTCCAGTGAGTGTGCTTTCTAATAAGGAAACCAGAAGCTATTTGTTACTCTGATTTTGGTGGATGTCAGTGGGAGTGATTAGCTGAAGCCATATTTTTTGTTAATAAATATGTGATAGTACTGATTTCTTGTGTGGAGTTAATTATCTGCAGCATTTTTCTGAGAGCTTGACTTGGTGCCTGACAGCTTTGTAATACCAAAGCAAAGGAAATATTTTGGAGCTGATGCTAAGGACCTGTAGTGTAACTTCCCACCTGGGGAAGAACCCCCACAGAAAAGCTGCTGTTCTAAAGACACCTGCTAATTTGGTAGGCCTGTTGTATTCCTAAATGAATTACAGATTTCTTAGGATGGTGATTTAATCAATGTAGGATTTTTGTACTTAGCACTTTCTAGAACTCTGGTGCAGAGATTTTCTTGCTACAAGCAAGTTCACATCTAGATCTTTGGTAATGCTGTCAATCTTCACAGTTCTGATTTTCACTGGGATTTTCAGCTGAGATTAGAAATCTATTTCTGACTGCCAATTACTGCAATTACTTTAGAAACATTGTTGCACTGGCAGTTACAAAGAGCAGAGCTTTCTGTCCTTTTTCCCACTTTCTTAATACACTTCCCCAAAAAAGTTAGTTGTTAATTGGAGGGAAATGAATTAACATGAGCAGTCTTTCATGGAACCTATGAAGTTTAAAAGGACACTATGAAGTCTTTCCACCTAATGAACTGAGTGATTCTTTTATTGACTTTATTAAACATGGTAAGAAGAGTATTATTCTATTTTTCCTTTCAGGCTGAACCCTACAAAGCCATAATTTATTATCCTGAATTTTCCTAACTGTTAAAATCTCCCTTACAGGTTTCTCCCAGTCAGGGACACGTGCAGTCAGTACCAACTGTGCTGGGTGAAGCCCTGCTGGGATGTACTCCTGCAAATAAAGACCAAAGGCACCCAGGCCTGCCCCTGCCAGCCAACTCACCACCCAACCTTGGTGCAGAGACTCCTCAGGGGTAAGGAAGCAGTTTTATGCTTATACAGACATTTTACCTCCAAAAAGAATTCTGATTCTTAGCACAACAAACTCTGAGGTAATTTTCAAGAGCTGTAGTAACTACTCTTCTGCTATAGCAGCATAGGAAAGTGTTAGATTTGCCTGCCCTGGATATGTAATTTACTTCCTAATGCCATGTTCTTACATAACTTTAAGGAAGTGGCCCTTCAATGTCCCAGGCTATTGTCACTGTTTCATTGTCCCCATCTGTAAAAGGATACACAGGTGTGGTGCCTTCTTTGTCAAATGCATTCCTTCCCTGCCCCCAGGAAAACCAGAACCTGTTCAGGCAGGTGTCTGCTTTCTTGCAGATCAGCTACAGGTCCCCAGTTACAGTTCTGTTGAACACCAGTGCCTTTGGACTTTTGTTGCCCTCAGTTCTGTCACAAAATGGATGTAATGGTAGAAATAGTGTGACAGGAAAACCCAATTTTGAAATGCTAATAGAGGTTTTTCTGCTAGTTTTGTCTCACATGCTGAATGTGGAAAATATGATTTTTTTAAAAGTTTTTTTTGTGAGAGAGGTTTTACAGTCTCCAGCATAGTGACTTGTGTGCCAGTCAGAAGTTCCTTGAGAATCTTGCCACAGACATGCAAATGAAATGCATTTTGTTTTTCAGCAGTTGCCTGGAGGAAATGAGAAAGCAACTGTTTATTTGTGAGAGAAGGAAGTGGAGTAGCAGCAAATACCCAGATTTGTGTGTGCTTACATGGGTGTACAGTTTTATTGTTCTAACTTTAAAAAAAATTAAACTCAAATAAAACACTGTAAAAAACCCATTTAGCCTCACACAGAATTTAAAATACTCACACATCAGAACTCAAAGCACATAATTAAATAACTAAATTTCTTCTTTCAAGCTTTAAGTGTGGCTAGATTGAGCAGCTGATGCTCTGATTTGTTTGACACATTTGTGGGTTTTTTCCTAATGATTGCATGTTGTGTTTCAGCACATGTAGACGAAGCCTACCAGAAACTCACCCTTCCTGTCTCAATACTGGAGTTAAACCATTGACAGAAGAGCTGACAGCCTTTCCTAAAGTGGGCTTTATGTCTAAAGAACAAACACAAAATCCCAGTGAGCAAAATGGTAAATATACCTCTTTGAAAACCTCAAGACCTTCATCTTTAACTGATTCAGCTAATGAAAAGGGAACCAACCTGAAGAATACTAATGAACCTTTTATGAAGGCCACAACAAACTTTCCCAAGGAATGCATTTCCATAAAACAGTTGCAGCATCCCAACCCTTCCGTAGCAATACCCAGAGGCAGTGGCACTGTTGAACTGCAAAGAACTTTAGATTGCAGACCCTCAACCTCAGATGCTCATCTTCTGTCCTTCAGTGAGTGTGGGCTTAAATCACAAAGCAGCTGCAGCAGTCACAGCAGCCACAAAGGAAACAAGATTGATGAACTTGCAGACATGGAGTTTTTCACTAGAAGAAATTCAAATGAGATTCTTTGTGACAAAAGTGAAAGTGAAAGCTTTTGGACTGGAAGTGCCAAGGTCCAGGATAATAGTAAGTGTTCCTAAAATTTCCTGTCACTTGAAAGTCCTTGTAATTTCTAACTACTTAGAAGTAGTTAATGTGTTACAGATGCAAAATTAGTAATTGTGTGAGTAAAGCAGCAATTTGAGTTATTTGTATGTACTTTTAAGACAGGAATGCAACAAGCTGGAGAAACACCTTTTCCTGATAAAGGAAAAGGACTAATCCTTAATTTTTAGGAATAAGTTGTTACAAAATATATGCAAGAGCAGAATGGCAAAAGAGGTTACAAAATCAAGGTTCTTTTGGAATACAGATGCTGATGGCGTAATGAGCCTACCTTTTAGCAATGGCCCTAAATTTTACAAACATGACTAGGGATGGAAGCTGTCCTCAAGAAAGCTCTGTTCAAGAGGGGCTTTGATTTAAAAAACTGTCATGAGAGCAAAACAGACACAAACCCAACCACCACCATGAAAAATTAAAACCCACTCAGCCCCAAAACCACCCACCTTGTTCCTCTTTTCCATTTGGTGAGCTCTTCAGGTTTTCACATGGGACACGTGGGGAAAGGCTGTGGTTGTTTAAGGAGCTGGACTCCTGGTGTCATGTGTCCTGCTGTGCTGATTGTTCATGATTCTGGGAATCCCCCTACATACCTACCTCCCTTTTTTTTTCTATCTCTTGTTGCTTGGTCTTGGATTACCATGTGCTGTTCCATAATTAGCATGGATACACAGCCAGCCAAGCAGTCACTGTTGTGTCCCCTGCAAGGCCTCACTGGCAGTGTAGGAGGAAGGGAAATGTTTGGCATCTGTTACAGTAAGATGCTGAAAGCTGTTGCATCATGAAGGGGGAAAACAGGACTGAGAAATAGCCAGGTTGTACTCTGTCCCAATTTATTGTGAAATATGGTTGCTCAGGGCTCCAACTCTGGCTGAAGAACTTCCTTTAAAAACAGATGTTGTTTCAAAATGCTCCTCTGTAAAAAAGTGAAAGGAGCTCTTGGTTGCACAGAGTCTGTGTGACTTCAGTGGAACTGCAGCTTGAGACAGTCCCGGCTGACTGGAGAAGAGGTTTCTGCCAACTGCAAATATTTTTAGCATAACTTAGTTTCAGTGTTAACGTGAAACTTACAGGAAAAGTTGATGTGAATCTTTCACTAAAATAAATTTGCTGGCACTTCTGTGAGAAAAACTGAGGTTTTTCTAACTCTGGCTGCTCTCCCTGCAGTAATTGTCCGCAAGTCCATTTTGGCTGATGCTGCTAAAGTGAAGAAGCTGCAGCAGAGCGGGGAGGCCTTTGTGCAGGACGGCTCCTGCAACAACATCGCCCCTCACCTGCACAAGTGCCGCGAGTGCCGCCTGGACAGCTACCGCAAGAACAAGGAGCAGAGGGACTCCACCGTCTTCTGCCGCTTCTTCCACTTCAGGAGGTGAGAACAATTCACATCAACACCATCTAAAAGGTGGAAAAAAGCCCAGAATAGTCTCATGGAGGTCTCTGTTGCAGAGCTATTTAATGCTGGTGTGTAGCTATAAGACCAATATACCCAACTAATGAGCGGCTGCCAATGGTTTTTTAGCCCTTAGAAATTATACAAGTGCTTCATTTGAGCAGAAAATATTTTGGCAGGACTTAGAGGTCTTTATTTTGCTGTTCTGGGCTGAGTGCCAGTAGGATAATATGAGTTTGAGTGCTACAGCTCAGTAGAATTAGAGATACTAATGAGAGGGTAGATTCCATGCAGGTTTCCCAAAGTTCAGTGGTTGGACACCTGAAATGTTAGCCATGAACCCACAGCCATGGAAGGGTTGCAGTAAGTGGCTATGGGCTTTCAGCTGGGGACGTTTAAGCTTCTCATGGAAATGTTAATTTGTGCACCCACTGGAATTCAGTTTTGTTGCTAAACATCTTAAAAAATACAAATGTGTTACTAATCTGTTATTTATCCTCAGATTAGAGATTTTACTATAGTAAATCTTTGTATAATCTGATGTGTGAGACCAAAGTAACAACACAGTATGCTAATTCATCCTCTCAGGGTAGCAATCCAGACTTGCAGTGCAGTTCAAATCACAGGAATCCTTTGGTTTAGAACTTGAAACTGATGGAATTATTCCTTTTCACTGAATGTGCAATCTGACAAATCTGGAGTTGGCATTTGTCTGAGGACAGCAGCTGCCAGCACATGTTCTCATGGCACACCTAACACTACAGTGAGCACATGTTGTCATCAGAAATCACCTTCCTTCTTCAGCATTTAGTAAAAAGGTTCCTGAACAGAGCTCTTCATGTTTTCCATTTATGACACTACTATCAATATAGATCTCATTCTTTCCACCTACTCAGAATCACTCAAGAATATATCTTACTCAGATTTCACTTGATGCTTTTTGACAGCTGCTCCCGAGTGAATTGTTACTTGAAATATAGTCTATATTTAAGGCATTCTAACTTCTTTTGAGAATTGTATGTAGTCCTAGATAAAATTATTGCTGTTGCCATCTCTAGATGTGGCCTTAATGCCAGTGCATTTTAAAAATTGTAAATCTGATTTGGTTTTGTGTGAATAAAGAGCTACTTGTTGTAAGGTAGATTTCCTAACTAAAAACCTGAATTTTTTCAGTCTTTTTTTCTTTAAAACAAGCAGTGCATTGAACGTGCTTAATGCTAGTGACCAGTATGTTTACCCATGTCTGTTGTAACCTTTGAGTAAATTCATTGGCATACAGAATACATTTGCAGCTCAAGCATTGACTGGTTGGAATGAATTTAAACCAGTACAGCATTTGAGGTGATGAGGGCTTTTTCTCCTTTTCCCCCTTTTTCATCAGGCTGCAGTTTAATAAGCATGGAATACTGCGTGAGGAAGGTTTCTTAACTCCAAATAAGTACGACCCTGAGGCCATTAGCCTGTGGCTCCCTTTATCCAAAAACGTTGTGGGTCTAGATCTGGACACAGCAAAGTACATCCTGGCCAACATTGGAGACCACTTCTGCCAGCTGGTGATATCTGAAAAGGAAGTCATGTCAACGATTGAACCACACAGTAAGATCAATTTGTATTGAAATCATTTGTGTTTTCACAGCTTTATGTGAAGCTTTAAGCTTCTGTGTGAAAGTTAATTGCATATATTTGGAAATATCATGTAAGACTTGTGTGTCCCTCTCTCTTTTCAGAGTGGGAATGGTTAAGAGCCACTGTGAACTGGTGTCAACAACTCTTTGCTCCTCACAGGGAGGGGGAAAGGGAAGGGCAATTCCACCCTTTTTCATCAGAAGTTGTTTCTCAATTTTTCAAATTACTTTTCCTGTTACAAAGGGGAAAAAAAAAAACCAAGTAAACTACCAGGTAGCTGACAAAAAAATCTATTCTTGGTGTGAAAATAAAATAAAGATTTTACTTTGCACAGATTCTGTTAGATTGCTTTGGTCCTGTTATATTGTAATTGCATCATGGACCTAATGCTGTCTGTCAGGAAAAGAGATTTTTTTTTTCCTCCCCCTGCAAGTTTCCAGTAGCACTTTTAGAAGTGACGGTGTGCAGCCCTACTGGGCATGGACCAGAGGAGTGCTGGTGATGGCATAACTGATTGGGGAGGGTAATTAGTGTAGACAGGGCAAGCTTAGCACCCCCAAACACCGGGGTTTGGCCACATCAAAATATTTCTGTAGCAAATGTGAGCAGGCAAATGGGGAAGTTTACAACCTTGCATAATCACTTCTCGGAGCAGAATGACTCTAAAACTGTGTTTGTTTTCTGGATTTTAAGTGCATGACCAGGGTACAGCACAGTTTAGGAGATTGCCACTGTCTGCTGTGTTTGTGGAGTGTTGACATTAGATAAAGATCCTCTCAGTTTGGCAGTCACTCCACTGTTCTGAAAGAAGGAAAAAAGCTGAACAAGCTTGAATGCCCTTCAAAAGCAGGGGGAAGACTTGAGATATTCCAGCAATATTCACTGTGGGGTCTTACCTTGGGCTGCTTGGAATCTGTAGACTTTGCTCTTCTCTTGATCTGCTACATGTTCAGGTCTGTGGAACCAAATTATCTATAGACAGAGTGAGATGTGTAGGCTGAAATACAGAGAGACTTCTGGGAGAGTGAAGTTTTGGGTGAATTCATGAAACAAAGGGAAGGTGTGGTGTTTCTTAATAGCAGAGGATGCGTCTGTTGGCATAGCTACCAGAAGCATCCTCTGCTTAAAAAAACACAGACATGTGTGAGTTCTGGAATTGGCTTGAAAGGAGCAAAATCTCATTAATTCATCTTTGATTTTATTGCCCTGACTGGTGAGAGTAAGGGAACCCACTTTCATTTATATGGAGGCTATTTTGAATGCCCTGGGCAGGAAAGAAGTAATTTACAGTCTGAATATGTGGTGTTCTTTGAACAGTACAGAGGGAGAGTGCTCATTCAGCACAGGAAAAAGGGAGATTCTTCTGCCACCATGGCTTGAAGTTATGGTAAATTTAAATGTATTTTCCCTGTGAAGTAAAAGATTGACTAGTATAGAAAAACAGCTTGTTTGGTCATGTTGTTCCTTGGCTACCAAATGCCAAAAGGAAACAGGATTAAACTACAGAGAGGAACCAAAAAAATAGGAGGAGTACAAAGAGAGAAGACTCAGAAAAGATAGGAAATTGCATTCAAAAGATAAGAAAAAACCTTGATCCTTTTTGGGGGAAATTAGAGAGTTGACCTAGAAAATGATAAATATAATGCATGTTTTTTAAGAGCAGAGAAGAATGGAGCTGGTGATATTTAGACCTGTGTCTCTTGGAAGAATTCTGAAGCTAGTAGTCAAACAATTTTTACATCCTACTCAAGAACAAATTGTCCTCAGCTATTCCAGTGTTGTTCCATACATAGTCAATGGGCATTATTCAGAACAAGAGCAGCAGATGTCTTGGATGCTGGTATGGTTTTCTTAGCATGCATTAGGACATGGTCTCTCATAACTTGCTTTTAAAATTAAGAAACATTGTGGGCAGGAAAGTTCCAGAGAAGTTACAAGTGTGGAAGGTGGTAGGAGGAGGCAGGTGTGTGCTTTTTGTCTTGTCTAGTTTTCTAGCTGGCAACATAAGGAAGTGGAGATCAGGCTAAAATAATTCTTGCATAATCAGATTCACTGAAAAATTATACAGCTCTGGAAGAGCTTGTAATTTTTTTTGCAAGATACTGTCAATGTTTGGGATGTTTTGAATGAACTGAAGAAGTGTCTTGGGATGAAGAAAGGGGGAATATAGTGAGTACATAGGAAACCTGGACAGCAGCAGTCAGTGCTTCAGAAAAGAAAATTCACCATTCTGAGAAGGTCAGACAAACATATAAAACCTCCCCAAAGGGAGACAGCTACTTGCCCACCATGCTGCTGAATAGATAACAAGGATAAGCTGGTTGTGGCAAGTTAATGTGGCAACACATTAAGTTTAGCTCACCAGCAGTACCTGAATTTATTTCCTGGAGTGTCTGTGGGATTTCCACTTAGGAGAATGTGAGGAAAGTGCTTGTTAACTTGGACAGACACATGTCAGGAATAAAAGCTGTGGTTGGTGCTGCACAGGAGGAAGCAAACTGCTCTCAATTGTTTGGACTGTTGTGTAACAACAAAAGCACTTTTTGGAGTCCCAGTACAAGACCAAGTGTGCGTCACATCACTGTAGCTGAAGTGGCTGTAGTTACCATGCAAACACGGAATGTGTTGGCACTAACACTGTGACTGTCCCGTTCCTGCCTGCAGGACAGGTGGCCTGGAAGCGCGCGGTGCGCGGCGTCCGCGAGATGTGCGACGTGTGCGACACCACCATCTTCAACCTGCACTGGGTCTGCTCCAAGTGTGGCTTTGGGGTGTGTGTGGATTGCTACAGGATGAGGAAAAAAAGCTCACATGAAGGTGGGAGTGCTTATTACTACCTGAAACAAAGAGGGAAGAGGGGAAATAAAATCGGTGTTGGGCTTGGAAGTCAATGGCAACCTTAAACAAGCCAAAAAAAAAAGCCTTCCTAAACAAAAGAATTGTTTGTAGGCCTGTGGTTGGATGTAAGAAATGAGCCAAAAAAATGACCCAAAAAAAAGCCTTCCCAACCAAAAGGATGTGTTGTGGACCTGTGGTTGGATCTATCAATAATTATCAAATATGTGGCTTTCTAGAGCAGTAACAAAAAACTGTAATGGTTTTGTTTTACAGATGATGACTCTGATACTTTCTCCTGGTTTAAATGTGTGAAGGGGCAGGCACATGAACCGGAGAATCTAATGCCTACACAAATAATTCCTGGAAAAGGTACTGGAAATATTTGATTAACATCAAAATGTGCTGCAGGATTTTGTGTGTTGTTAATATTGTACTGAGTGAGGTTTGATTTTAATAGTAAAGTTAGTAAAAGCTTAACATTTATTATCCAAAGACAGGAATAGCATGTGTGTTTAATACTATTTTATTATCTTTGACCTTTACAAAGAAGTAGCAGAACTTCTTGTTTAATGATGAACAGTAGTCACATATTAGTAGCTGCACAAGACACACAATTTCTTAGAGTCTTGGTGACTGCTGGATGTTGTGATTACATGTGAGCTCATTTGTGCTTCTCTCCCTTCAGCTCTCTATGATGTTGGTGACATCGTTCACTCTGTAAGAACAAAATGGGGAATAAAGGCAAACTGTCCTTGTGCAAATAAGCAGTTCAAAGCACTATCAAAGCCAGCTCTAAAGGAGGATTCCAAACAGGTATTGTTACTGCCTCTATGTCTGTGCAGTTAAGTTTGTGCCAGTCTATTGCATGTTTCTGAAGCCACTGCTGATTTGACTTTGTAGGTTGCCAGCCCTGACCTCTGTGATAACCCCACCACATAGGGACAATTTGTATTCACTGTTCATCTTTCTGGTTCAGCTCTTCTTTAAGTTTTTGGGGAAATCTCATTGTGTCCCTTTGACACTGAGCCCTCATTAGTTGACCTATCCCTTAAAAAAGGCTCAGTGAGGATTTTTAGAGCAAAAATGGGATTAGATGGAGAGATCCCTTAAGAGAAGAATGTGAAGAACAGATGAGTGGGAATGGTAGTGACCTGTTGGCTATTCCTGGGGATATAATACATGCAGCATCTAAAAGAGTGAGTAAGGGAGAAGAGTACTTGGATTCATAAAAGAACTAAACATGAAAAATATTGAGGTTTAGAGGAGTGTAGAGAATCACTGATTTCTCTGGCAATCTGGTAGTTTGCTTCTCTGTATTATAAAAAAACCAAAATAAAGGAAACTCCAGAAGATGCATATATTTATAAAAGGATGTAGTGTATTTTTGTTTTTGAAAACAGAGCACAAATTAATAGCATAGTTTGGAAGTATCTCACAAGAAAGGGGTGAATTAAGTGATATTAATTTTATTAGATGCTTATTCATAGCCTTATTTTGAAAATAAATGTTACCTTAAGTTTAAGCAGCGGTTGGACCTGATTTTGGTGTAAGTAAGGAACAGAAGAGACAAAAAATATTTCAGTTGTTACAAGTATGGAAGATACTTTTGTGAATCAAAAGTTAGCATTCAGCTGACTTGGCTTCAGTCTTCTGAATCAAGATTTCCTGTGATTCTGGACAAAGAGCTGCATTAAATTTATCTACACATGTTTATAGAAGAAGTTACTGCACTGGTTGTGTGAGGATAAGCTCATTAAAGGTTGAAACATTTTGTATTATGTCATGTTTAGAATCCTTGCCAAGCATCAGCAGTCAGAGAGAGATGAAATAGAGAAATGTAATGACAGGCAGACCAAGGAGCAGAATAATTTCTTAGCTGAAAATTGTTTGAGCAGAGAGAGGAAATGTCACCAGTCATGCAGGAGTCCCAGGGCAAAGCTGTGGTTCTGGTTAGTCTGTTCCTAGAACCTCCAAATGCCCAGATAAATCAGCTGCACAGGAGATGGACAATCCTGTGCTTGGATTGTGCTGGCCAGGCCAGGGCTGCACTCAGGCAGGTGAAGCTCACACCTGGCAGGTGAGTGCATGTTTGCTGCCAGCTTAAGACAAAAAGTTAGGAATATTCCATGTCTGTTTTACTCCTCTGAGCTGGAGCTCCAGCTTAGCCCTGGCCTGAGCATCAGCTGTGACTAGAAATGAGAGAACTGCTGTTAAAACTGCCCTTGGTTCCCAAGCAATCCCAGAAAATGCACCTGGGAAACTTGGCTCTCTGTGCTTGTCTTGAGGGGTGATGGACTCTGGCTGCTCCTGAATTCAGGAGGTGCCAAATCCTGCTGAGCTGCCATCTCCTGATCCTGAGCTGCAATGCTGACCTCTGGTGGAGATCACACGTATTGAAATGCCAGACCATTTTACTGTTTAAAGAGTGAATTTGGACATGCTGTTGCTTGTATTCCCTTTGTGTAGAGTGTGTTTGTGTCTAAACAAGTTATTGCTTTGCTTTTTCAGCACTTGGCATCCGGGGACAGGCCTGGCCTTCAACACAACAGCTTTGTCCTGAGCCCACAAGTCTCTACACATGATCCTCCTCTAAAGTCAGCACTTGGAAGCAAACAAACTGCTTCTGTAAATACTTCTCCTTCATTAAATTGGTTTTCAAACCTAACCAGTGGAAATGTGAATAAAGAAAACAAAGGTATGTGCAGAACCAGTGAAGAGTAACCCCTTTGTGGCTGTTTGTCAGAAGAATATAGGTCAGACCCAGCAAAATCTTGTGCTGAGAGTGATGTCATTGGCCTGCTGGAATGAGTATTCAGTGGCTTGGAGTAAAGCCTGGCAGAGTTAGCACATTCTGTTTCAAAAACTGGATTAAAATCCCATTGATGCTAGTATTCTTGAAAATTCAGTTTGAGAATTCTTGTTGTTTGGGGATTTTTGTTTTTTGTTGGTTTTTTTTTTTTTAGAATGTGGAATTTTAAAAATGTTGGTTTATTGAAAAAAGTTAAGTGACAGAAATACTTTATCTGTGTGTATTGGGAGGATATTTATACATATGTACACACATATGTATGTTCTTGGAAAGAAATCCAAAGTATTTTCACAGCTTTGAAGTATTCTCACGGTTTTCCTTTCTTCATTTCAGAGAAACTTCTCATACCAATTTCAAAGAATGAAAATAAACCTCTTCAGACACTCCCTAGCTTAGCCAAGCCAGCTGCAGCCCTGCAGACATTCAACAGTGCAATATTAACCCCTGTGAGCAACAACAACACCGGCTTCTTGAGGAACCTGTTGAACTCTTCTGCAGGAAAGGTACAGGAAAAACTCTGTCCTACAAGTTTGAGTTGATCCCAGGCTTAGATTCTGTTTTAAACCTGGGAACAGCTGCCACAGGCAGTTTATTTTCTTGTCACAGTAAAATTATCTTCATTTGGGAAAAAGGATTAAATCAGTTTCAGTGCTCAGTTAGGAGTAGCTTAGTGGTGCTAAGTCTTGTTGAGGAACTGGGAGCTAAGGGATAAAGCAGATGAACTTCCTTAGGGTAGAGCCTGGCAGCTGCATTGATTGGGGTGTCTTTTAGACTCAGAAAAGAAGCACCAATGAACTTGCAGATGGAGGGAGGAACCTTCTGTGGTGTCTTCCCCTTCCCTCATTTGCAGACTGGTTCACTTCAGATGTTTATGGGCTTTGTCTGATCTTACAGAGGTTATTTCAAAGTGATGGGGAAAAATACTGGCTTTGAGAGTTCTTTGCTAAAACTGAATTTCTGCTCTTTGATATAAAGCAAGTCCTATTCTGGGTTTCTGCAGTATTGCTGAGATGCAAATCAGACCAGAAATTGTGTCAGAATTCTGTAGATAAAGTGTAAGAAATGCCACTGGCATTTGATGGTGCATTTCTAGACAGCAGAATTCTGCGGTTGTTGCTTTCTCTGCACAATTGTATCTCAGGTGAAAAATTTTTAAAGTGGCAAATACCTTCTTTAAAGCCTGCAGGATAAGGCAGCAGAAAAGAGCACTAATTTTTTATTGTCCTTTCATGTGTTTTATCAGACAGACAATGGACTGAAGAGTACACCCAAAATCCTTGATGACATTTTTGCTTCCCTGGTGCAAAACAGAGCCATTACAGACCTGCCCAAGAAGCCTCAGGGGCTGACCATAAAGCCCACGATCATGGGCTTTGACACCCCCCACTACTGGTTGTGTGACAACCGCCTGCTGTGCCTGCAGGACCCCAACAATGAGAGCAACTGGAATGTCTTCAGGGAGTGCTGGAAGCAGGGACAGGTATCCTCATTTTCCTGCTTTTTCCATTTGCAGTTCATGTGCTTTGTCCTTCAGTTGAAGCACAGCTACAACCACTGTAATGATAAGCAGCATTAAACCTTCATCAAATTGTGTGGCAGGAGCACTATTACACTTCCTTATCTAAGGATCTGTTCTACTGTTTAAATTTGTTTCTAAGCACAGAGCTTCAATTGGGGTCTGTATAAAAAGCTGCCTCAGTTTAAAACAGAGAGAATGCTCAGATGCCTGGCAAGGCAGAATTCTGGTAGGCCATACTGAACATCTAGTTTGCAAAATGCCTGCATTCAAATGCTCCATGTATTTTATGTATTACCCTGTTGTAGATAGAATTTTTGGTGTTTAATAATTCTTCAGAATATATTGTTTTGCTTTCTAGCCTGTAATGGTGTCAGGAGTGCATCACAAGTTAAATGCAGACCTCTGGAGACCAGAGTCCTTTAGGAAGGAATTTGGCCAACAGGAAGTAGATCTGGTGAACTGCAGGACCAATGAAATCATCACTGGAGCTACTGTAGGGGATTTCTGGGATGGTTTTGAAGATATTTCAAGTAAGTACTATGAATCTTTGTTCCAGTAGGTAGAACACTCAGCAGCAATAATTCTGTCCTAGCACAGATTTGTGATCCATAAGCAGTGTACAAGATGTTCAAGGATTTCTCCTCACCTTGGGCAGTTTGTTGGGATGCATTGCAGACAGTTATGCTCGTAGAATTGTGGACTGGATAAAAACTCATTCCCATTAAGTACTCTCCCTCAGGAGTATGTTTGGCTGCCTTTAGTCTTTTGGGGAAACATTCTGAGGAAATTTGAGATCTTCCTAGCAAGTGGGTTTATCTGCCAGCTTTTTTTTTTATTCCAGTTGAGTGAAACAGAAGAGCACAGGTGGGGGTGGTGCTCACAGGTTAAATGGGTGCTGCTGATTTAACTGGAAGGTACTACTTTGTTCTGAGGAACTGAAGTTACTTTGTATAAAAATAGATTTTGGGGAAGTGAGCTTGAGGTTTTCCAGGAGAACTAACAGTTGCTATTTCTTCTGGGGTTCTCCTTTATGTATCTGTTACACATCCTTATCTAAGGATCTGCTTTACTGTGTAAATCAGTTGTAAGCTTATGGAGTTTCATACTTGGGGCAAGAAGAGTGGGAGGTGGAAGACTCACACCTTTCTTTTTTGTTACTTATCTTTGAAGAGGTTTGGCTTCATCAGCTGCTTTTGGCCTCAAACCAGTTTCTGAGCTAAATTCTAGAAAGTGCTTGGGCAGGGAAGCAGTAAGGGCTTCTTGTCTGTCTGACATTTCCTGTTGTAACACGTTTATCATGAGTGATACCCTACTCTGGTGTCAGAGGAACTTGTGTGTCTTCAGTTCTACATGGAAAGTTGTGGAATGAACATGGTTTTAGACTGAGATAAAGATTTATCTTAATTCTTCATATTCTGAGTTGTACAACTATTAAAAACTAAGACTTGTTAATAATTTCAAATTAGGTCGCCTGAGAACAGAAGAGGGAGAGCCAATGGTACTGAAGCTTAAGGACTGGCCTCCAGGAGAAGACTTCAGAGATATGATGCCCTCTAGGTATGAATTTCCAGAGGAAATGTTCATTGTTTCTGTGGCACACCCCCAAAATAACGGACTGTAGCAATATTCTTGTGTTTTGATACCTGCCTCAGCTTTGAGCAGCAGTTGGTGCCATGTGAACAGTTCTGTTTCTGAGAGATGCCTGACATAAATGGAAATCCTGCACAAGTTTAATGATAAATTTTTATGTGGTTCATTGTGTTTGTTGCTAAGTAAAGTGAGCACCTAAAACTACTCCAAAAAGCCTGGATCACTTTGAAATCTGAAGTTCAGTGGAAGCTTACTTTTTGACCAAACATTTTTAAGTATTTGGATTTAAGCTATTTGATATTTCTTGAGATGATTACACAATGAAATAGCATTACTCCAGAGCAGTTAAATTTATTTGCTGTATTTCTGTGACTTGTTTGTTTGGCTCCTTTTCCTGGTGTCCAGCAAAAACCCCCCGAGGGAA
>NW_005054479.1:467743-479264 GCF_000277835.1 Geospiza fortis | reverse complement strand
GGAAAGAGTACACTTCCTCAACTGGAGAGAGCTTTTGCTGCAGTCTGTTTCAGTCTGGTTTTGGTTTATCACTACCCAATGTTAAATTTTGCTGCATTACCTTAGGTTTGATGATTTGATGAAAAATATCCCATTGCCAGAATATACCAGGAGAGGTGGCAAACTCAACCTTGCCTCTCGACTTCCCAACTATTTTGTGCGACCAGATTTGGGCCCCAAGATGTACAATGCCTATGGTAAGGAATTTTTCACTCTAAAGGTCACACTGACCACATGTTCCTATTGAAATTTATTGTAGATTATGTGAATCCTTGCTGTTGTAGACAATTTGATTAATCCCATGGATCAGAAAACCTGAATTTGGCTCATCTATAGGTATCAATGATGTCCAGAGCATGATATGATTTATTTTATTGGACATCTTTTTGTCCAGGTGGTTTCAAGCCAATAGTAGTTATTCCCAGATTTCCAGTCACCTTGCTCCACAGCCTCTTTCCGGTAGCTGGCAACATGTATTTGTTGTTTTGCTGCTTCTGGCTGTATTACTTTTGTTGTTCTCCTTTTTGAACTGTATCATTTAGCTTTTAATCTCTCCTTGAGCAGTTTTCTTCCATGTCTGGTTTATCTGCTGTCACTCAAAAGACATTTAAAATGGAGCAGCATCATGGCCAGTAGAGAGATGGTGGGTAGTAAATCCTGTATCAGCTGCTGGTTAGAGTGAAAAAGAGACTGTTTCTCAAATGCTTTATTCTAAACTGCTGTAGAAACCCTTTTCTAGCAGGACTGAAACATGACTTTATGTATCATACAGGCTAGACAGAGATACATTGATCTGTGTCAGCCTGTCAGCAGATCACTTGAGAAACCACAAGATGGAGCAAGGTCCTGGATAGAAACCAAATTGCTGTTCTGGAAGCATTTGTTGGTAGAAGTAAAAGCACTCTAATCTTCTCAGAAAGTGCTTCTGACAGTGGTGTAACATTTCTTTGTCTTATTGATGGATCAGCTACTCCTTTTAACCCCCTTTGATTTCTCCCCCAGGCTTAATAACACCAGAGGACAGAAAATATGGCACAACAAACCTGCACTTGGATGTGTCTGACGCAGCCAACGTCATGGTTTACGTGGGGATCCCCAAAGGCCAGGCTGATCAGGAAGAAGGTAAAATTTTAGTGGTGTCTGGGGGGATATTTCTGTGGCCAGAGGGACGATCCTGTGGTGTAACTGCTGGTGTTGCTTTCCACAGAAGTGCTGAAGACCATCCAGGATGGAGACTCTGATGAACTGACCATTAAGCGTTTCACTGAAAGCCGTGAAAAACCTGGAGCTCTGTGGCACATTTATGCTGCCAAGGATACAGAGAAAATCCGAGAGTTCCTTAAGAAGGTGAGCTGTTCATCTTAGAAACTGATCTTCTGCCTGTGGAGGCTTGCAAGTCTCTATCTTTGGGGCTTTTCTCCACCTTAATATGCCAGTTACTGTGGAAACAAATCACTGGAGTTGTACCAAGACAAAACTTCTATGCCTTGAGTCTTGTAGGACCTGAAAAGGGTGGAGATTTGAAGCTTGAAGTTACCTTGTATGTAGCTATTCCTTCTGCCCACTCTGCTGGATGAGTAATGTTACATAGTGAACAAGAAAATAACTGGTTTAGATTTAAGGCAAAGCAGTTGAATTTGATCCTTTTTTGGAGAATGTGAGACATTTTAGAGAAATGTCAGATCAGTTCATCAGTACATAACACTCTTCCTCTCTTCCTTGTTCTCTCTCTTACGATCCTTTTTTCCCTCCCTACCTTTATATGGTCTGAATTAAGGGTGGTATTTTGTGTCATGTTTTCATGGGAGTTGAGGGTTTAGTAGAGATGTGCTACCACATCCAAAAGGGCTTGTTTCAGTGTTCAAATTTACCTCAGATGGTCCAGAGTTCTTTGTGGTCTTAATGGTGAAACTTCTTTGGTGGTCTGAAAGTGGAAAGAGCCAACATGCTGATGCTTAAAAAGATAAATTGGATTATCTAAACAGCTGTTGGCCTGGTCAGGCTTATGGCTTTCTTGGTGGAAGCTGGGAGAGGCTGCAACAGACTTGTTTAATATTAACAACAAATCTTATGGTTGATCAAACATGATATTGGGTTTGATAAGTATTAGCAGTTGGAGTCTTGACATCTGTGTCTCATGCCTCAGTCCTTGTATCACACTTGCTGGCAGGTGTGGGGCTTTCAGCAGCTTTTAGTGGAATAGAATCAAGCTGTTTATCTCCTCCCAAATGAGTTTTTGGGGTACAGTCCTGGGTATAAATGGCTGCTGCAGCAAGTTGGATTTATACAGCAACTTCTTACAGAAATTCTCTCCCCACAACTCTCAAATTTCTGTCCTGAAGTGCTTGTTGTGCCTCCCAGTCTCGTTTCTCCTGAAAATCTGGTTTGCATCGTCTGGGTCAGTGAGCACACACTGACTGATTGTGGCCTCAAGGCAGACACCTGCTGAATTCCACACTTGGTAATGTCTTCCAGTCACAGGCTGTAGAGTCACAGAATCTCAGACTGGTTGAGGTTGGAAGGGAGCTTTGAGAAGATCTCATTCCAATCCTCTGCAATGGGCAGGGACACCTTCCCCTGGACCAGGTTGCTGAGAGCCCTGTCCAACCTGGCCTGGAACATTTCCAAGGATGGGGCAGCCACAGCTTCTCTGGGCAGCCTGTGCCAGTGCTACACTGCCCTCACAGGAAAGAATTTCTTCCTAATTTCTTCTTCTAATCTAAACCTACTGTCCTTCAGTTTAAAGCCATTTCCCCTGTCCTGTCACTTCACACCCTTCTCCACAGTCCCTCTCCAGTGTGAGTAGTGTCACAACACTGGTTCCATGTGTGACAGTGGTTCCCAATGTGAACACAGGCAGCTTCACTTGCCACTGTCAGTTGGGATTATTTGCATTTTCCATACCACATGTGCAACGTCTTTGAAGCCAGTGGGACCTGAGCAATGCTGAAACCTTGACAGAGGTCTGAGTAAAGATCCAAACTTGCATTGTGTAATTCTCCTACATGAGCACATGGTGCAAGTCCTTCTGGCACATGTTGGTGTGGAATACCACAGATACAACTTGTCTGTCCAGTCAGACTGCAGTGTTAAAATGCTGTTGTCTTGTGACTTTGCCAGGTTGCAGAAGAGCAAGGCCAAGAAAACCCTGTAGATCATGATCCCATTCATGATCAGAGCTGGTACCTGGACCGATCACTGAGGAAACGCCTTCATCAGGAGTACGGAGTTCAAGGCTGGGCTATTGTACAGTTTCTAGGAGATGTAGTTTTCATCCCAGCAGGAGCTCCACACCAGGCAAGCACCAGGGACATGGAATGGCTTGACTGCTTGGGCAGCCCCTTGAGCACGTGGCTAATGCTTGTTTGTTCTCTCTAGGTTCATAATTTGTACAGTTGTATTAAAGTTGCAGAAGACTTTGTATCCCCAGAGCATGTCAAACACTGCTTCTGGCTCACTCAGGAATTTAGATATCTGTCACATACGCATACGAACCATGAAGATAAATTGCAGGTAAATTCTCAATGCTCAGTGCTCTTGACCCTTTACAAAAAAAACACTAAAACACAACAAATGTTTTCCCAAGTTTGTGATTTGCATGAAGGTTGGGCAGATGAGTGTGTATGAACTGACCTGCACAGGGTGAGGGGAAGTAAGTGGGAAAGCTGGGAAACTATCTGTGCTGTTTGCTTGTAAAACCAAGCACCTTTTGCTTTGCTCCTGCAGGTGAAGAATGTCATTTACCATGCTGTTAAAGATGCAGTTGGGATACTGAGAGCTAATGAATCCAGCCTTAGCAGACCGTGACGTAGAGCGCCTTAACCACACACTATGAAACAGAAGCGTTGGCAGCTGTTTTACCTACTCAGTCAGGACCTCTGTGGACTTTGAGATTATATGAATGTTACCTCATCTTCCTTTCAGCAGTACCAGAGGATCGTGGTACTATGTTCTGTGTATTCTTCCAATGTTTACAAACCTGATATGTATATGTAGTAATATGTATGGACTGTGGCATACTGTGAATGCTCAGTTGCAATAGAACTTTATACGGAGTTGCTCTCCAAACTGTACAAAATACCTCCTATAGAACTGTTGGGAACTATTCCAAATTACTCCTTTGAAAAATATTATTCAAGGCATTGTAAAGCTTCAATTTTTAAAATTTATTTTGGGGTGGGAGGAAGTATGGAATCACTCAGTTTAATAACCAATTTACATTAAAAGTTAAGAATGCAGTTCTGGAATTTCACATTAACATAGAACTAGCATTTAAATTAGCTTTAAGCTATTGTATAGTAACATAGAGATGGGAGTTAACCATCTTTAGGTAAATGTATTTAAATTTCTAAATGTTAAAAGAAACTTTTAATCAAATGTCTTCTGTTCGAAACTGCTCTTTAATTTGAACTGATGTTTGATTCTCTTGTTTTTAACACTGAATGGTTACATAAAAATTCTTCTATTTCAGGTACTGTTCCTTGCCTGTCTTCTTCAATTGACTAATTAAATGTAATTAATTTGATGCAGTACTTTGAAATGCAGAAGAAAACTGTGTATCATAAATGGTTCATACTGTTTATTGAAGTATTTGAAGGTTTAGGTTATGGAATTTAGCAGCAGCCCTGTTTATAGTTATTTTTGGTTAACCTAGGCATGGCTTAGCTGACACTACTGCTGCCAGTGCTGTGCTCTGTGTCACATGAGCTTTGCAGCTTCAGTCTGAAATGGAACACACAGAACTCAGGGTAATTTGGAGAAACACTGAAAAACATCACAAAACTTAAAACAGGAAGAGAGGTTATGAATGGAAAAGTGAATCTCTCATTTGATGAGATACCCTGAGACAAAATTAACCTATCAGTTCCTTCCCAGCACTGAAGTTACCAGATGGCCTCCATGTTCACTTTTCTGAGCTTATGCAACAAGTTGAACTCTGAAAATTCTCCCTGTAGTACTTGACCTGCTGTTTGTGATCAGCAGCAACTGTTGAGTCTGGCTTGGGTAGCAGGGTTCTTCTTCAGAGAAATTTCCTCTGATTGCTCCCTCAGGAGAGGGGACAGGCTCCAGTGATGTGCAGGAGCCTCTTGTAAGAGTTAAGATGATTTACAGAAGGTTTGCCTACACACCAGCCCTTCATTGTATTCAGTGAGAGCTTTCCTCTACCTTCACTTGCTGCCACCTCTTGACAGTAAATAATTTGTTCTAGTCGCTTCAGGTGCCTTGATTTGGCATTTTGTGCTTGAACTTGTCAAGTATGCATAAACACAACACTTACCTGAACGTTCTCCCTTAAACTATCAAGTTGAAGGAGATGTAATTAAGCAGGTTAATTGCTTTCTTTGGCACCAGCTGCAGCATTTGTGGGCAGCTGGAGTGCAGGTACCTCCCAGGGAGCTGAGTCACACTGACCTCACACACCCTGTGTGTGTGCACATGGATCTGAAAAGACTCATTGTTGAAACTGCATTTTGAGCTGTTACCACTGTGCTGTTGTTCAATCTTGTTTTATTGCAGCTCTCACCCACTTTTGTTTCTGATCTGTTCTTTCTGGATTTTTTAAGACCACAAGAAACAAGCTGTCTCTCTTGCCTGTTTTTGTTGCATTTGGGGTGGAGATGAGCACTTGAATTGCAGAGCCCTGAAGCACTGGGGATACTTTGCCTCCCCCAGCACAAAGATGAACAGTGCTTGGCCCTTCCCTTGCTTTTATGGCTGAAACTGGGAGGTGTTGGACTCCATCCACCCCTCTGTGCCTTGTGTGTTTTTCTAGCAGTTAGAGTACAATTATTTAGAGACTTGGCTTCCTTAAAATGAAGAGCTCTGGCCTTTGCTGGGGCGGTGCCGTGGCAGTGACAGGTTTGGGTCAGAGATTTTTGGTTTCCAAACAGCCTTTTGTGAGCCATGACATCCATTTTGCCTGAAGCTTTTCCCTGGGAGGAGACACAGCTCTCCTGTGACCCTGAAATGTGCTCTTGGAGCAGCAGAGAGGCCTTGGCACTGCCAAGGGAAGCTTTGCCAACAGCCTGGTGAGTCAGGGCCCCCTCCCACTGCTGCCACCTGCCCTGCCCTCATGTGCCACGGCCTTGGCAAAGCCAGGCTCTCCTTTGACCATACAGAGCTGGAACAGACTGAAAACTTCTCTTAACTATGCAGTGAAGGCCCTAAATGTGCTAAAGAAAGGTGTAACAAAACTAAAAGGAAGGTGTCAAGATGGGGGTATGCAAAGTGATGCAAACTAAACTGCTGCCATGGCAGTGACTGTTAGAAGCAGCTTTAATAAAACTTGTATTGATTCAGGAAAACACAGATCTGACAGTGCTGGAGGTTTTTGGTAGCAGATTAAACCAAAGTGCCTGTTAGAGAGAAATGCTGCTTGAAGATGAGAATATATTTCAGGACTTTATGTCTAAAAATACATAACATTACACCACCCTTGCCATGTCACCACAGGAAACATGGGCTGAACAGAAAACTGGAAGAAGTATATTACAGTAGTGTCTTGGAGGAAAAAATCCTCAGGAAGAAAAAAAAAATATATATATCTTACATAAGTGAGAATACATAAAGTTTTGCATTTTGAAGGTAGGACAGAATAAAATCAAGCCAACTGTACACATCCATCCTGGCCCTAGCTCCTCAGGGTGGCCAACCGTGACTGCATGGCCTCGATGTCCTCCTCCTCATCCACGGCAGCAGCTGCTGCCCCCATGGGCTCAGGCTCTGGCAGAGCATCTGTGACTTTACTGGGTGCTTTACCCAAGGCCCCTGCAACAACAAACAGGCTCATTAGTGAGTGTCAAGTCTTCATTTAATAATTAGTGGCTTTTGGGGATATCTAAAACAACCCAACCAGTCATTTCCCATGGAGGTCACAGCCCTGAGCTGGGACAGGGCCAGCCCAGGGGTGATGGCTGCCCAGCAGCACAGACCTGCCAGCTCAGCCTCTGTGCTCCTTCCCCTCTGGGAGGAGGCTCCCAGCTCCCCACAAGCCCTGCTGCTTGCCCGGGAGCTCCCCCTGCCTGCTCGGGAGCAGGGGAGCTGCTCCAGCCAGGAAAACAGGATGGAAAAAGCAAATGAGGATGTGAGAAAGAGCAGGGCAATGTGCCAGGCACTGAGCACAAGGTGCCAGCAGTGTGGTGCAGCTGAATGCAGCCCTGGTGCTTGTTTTTGTCACACCACATCACAAGCAATCCAGGTGAAAGGAGCATTCTAAGCATTCTCCAAGTCAAATAACTAAGCCAGTAAATCATTATTACTTCATGAGCTGGAAGGCAGAAGTTGTGGTTTTGGCTTTAAGAGGGTTTTTGTGTTTGTTTTGGGTTTTTCCCCCAAACAAGACACAGCACATTACTGCCAGGAATCACAACACAGCCTATGACTCAAGGCAGTGCAGCAGAATTTCTGGTTTCATTAATAACAATCAGTTCTTGGTTTCATTAATAACAATACCTAGCCAATCATGTGAGTTTCACCTTGTTAAGAGGATTCACTGCACAACCAAACACAGATCTGTTAGAGCCTCAATTACATAACTGCACAGAGAGCAGCTGATGGATATTAGCTCTGCCCTGCTGAGCCCCACTGGCCTTCTCAGCCAGTATTCCCTGAGAAATCAGCTTGTCAGAGCTCTCTGCCCAGCAGAAGGAAGAGATGCCACTGGGAGGGCACAGAACAGATGAAGATTTCAGTTGCTGCAACTTACTGAACAGAGCAGGGACCTGGCTCTCAGCAGCACCCACAAACTCACCAGCTGTAATTTCAAAAAGGATTTTGTCAATTTCTGCCTCAGCTTCCTCCTCCATCTCCTCCTGATCCTCCAGGCCTTCAAAGGTGTCCTCCAGCATTTCTTCTATAATTCCAGCCTAGCAGAAAAAGAACAAGGCAGCATGTGATACCCTTGGAAACAGCAGAGTAAGAAAACTCATTTCTATTTGGGAGTTGGGGTTATGCCTATCCAGGCATCTAACATGAGCACACATCTCAACAACTGCAGAGGAAAAGCAGGAAGAAAACTGAGGATTAAAGGCACCTGTTCTCACTTGGAAAACCTCAAGTTATTTAAACTAAAAGAGGAGAGATTTAAATTAGGTATTAGGAAGAAATTCTTCCCTGTGAGTTGGAACAGGTTCCCCAGAGAAGCTGTGGATGCCCAATCCCTGGAAGTGTTTCCAGCCAGGTTAGATGGGGCTCTGAGCAACCTGGTCCAGGGGCAGGGGGGCTGGAATTATATGAGCTTTAAGATCCTTTCCAACCCAAATAATTCCATGATTCCGTGTTTATTTACTGCTGTTGCAAGTCTAAACCAAGAACCCAGCCTGCTCCAAGCATGTGAAATACAAGTGTAAGTTTCAGTCATGCAGCATGAATTGTGTAGCACACTGTAAAACTGCTCTATGACACAGCTTGGGTTTTTGATCTGCATTTGAAAACATTCCTTTGCAGGCCCTGCAACCTAGATATGGCCAAACCATGCTGGTGCACAATGATAAAATTATTTAGAAATAAACTTATTTGAACTAAACAGTCTAGACTGGTAAGAAGGGAAAAAGCAAAACAACTTTGGTAGCTGAAAATGTAATAGTCATAACAGAGACTCAGTATGCTTTCAAACCAGAGCACTCCCATCACATGGAGACCCAGCTAGATGCTTAAACCAGTGACAGTTAGTTATATCTGAATTAGCCAGGAGTTTTGTGATTCTTTAAAAATTTTGTAATAAACTTAATTAGTTAAGGAATGTTTGATTGTGTTATTTTGGCTGGTATTGGTTTAGATCTGTACTAAGTGTCAGTAGGAAACCCTGAGAAATTACCCCACTGCACCTGCAGAAAGGAACTCAATGGACCCAGACCCCTTACAGAATTTATAGTTGAAGAACAAAATTCAATAAATATTTGTTTAATGGTTATCATATAACTAGAGATTAATTAGATGTCATAGAACAAGAATGGTATCTTGAGGGAGTTAAGGAGTCAGAGGCCTATACATCCCAGAAAACTTGATTAATACATTGCAGGTGTAGTAAGGGAGCCACTTCATAGGCTTGTACTCCCCAGAAAACCTAATCAATAGTCATTGTCTAAGCAGGACAGCAAATTTAATAAAACACTGTTAGCTGGATAAAACTCAGGTTATCCATTAAACAAAGACAGATGAGATGTTCTGCTAGTAATTAAAAGAAACAAAACACCTCTACCATGATGCAATAAATTGGGCAGATTTTAGGAGTTTCTATTAAAAAAATCTTGGCTGTTATAGTGTATATAAATGCCTGAAAATTGCTCTTTCTTTGAACATGTCTGAGGCAAATAAATCCCCCATATGTTGCAAATTTTGACTCAAAATTGTTATTAGGAATGTTGGTCTAACAGCTTTTTGCTGTTAGATTTAAAACTCTTTGTGCCACCAGTATCAGGCTGGCTATGGAGTCAGAGTGTCCTGAGCTCACTCCAGCCCTGTGACAAAGGGGACACCCAAGTGACTGCACAGCTCAGAGACAGCCACATTGTGTTCACCCAAGTCTGATTTATGTGCCAGACCTTACCTTCATCATCTCTTTGGACAAGTCCCTCATTGTTGCTTGGATTTCTGGGATTTTTACTAGATTTTGCATAGCTTTCATGACTTCTGTGCTCTTCTGCAGTGAACCCGCTACTCTGAGGACAGCTGCAAAGGAGAGAGGCACAGAACACTGAACAATTCATGCACTGCTGAAAGCAGAGAAATTATATCCTCTCTACATGGAAATTTGTTTACATTTAGGCAATTCAATTTAAAAAATAAACAGGCACTGCACTTCTTCACTCTTGACTAAATTCCTGGAAAAGCCCAACTTATACCCACATTGGAAAAGTGACATTTATAGCAAAGCTATAAATGTCCTGTACAATGAGGAGCCCAGGTGGTCTGCAGAGAGATTTCAACCCACCTGCACCCAGTTCACCAAAGACAGGGAGAGAGTTGCTCCTGCCCAGCCCCACAGCAGCCAGAGCTGCAGTGACTGCTGATCCAGGGATCTCCTGCCTGACACCAGCTACTGGAAACCAGCCCTGGCAGAAGTTCTGCTGCAATAGTTCCACAGCAAAAAGTAAGCTACAACATCAATACTGAAGCAGACAAGCCAAAAATAAGCTTGTTTAAACTGAATTTAACAATACTCTTTCCAGAGGCTATTCTAACTTATAAGCTCTCCTCATCTGTATTGATATACCAAGATCAAAAAGCAGTAATTAAGGGTACTTTGAAGTTTTTTGAATTCTGCCATCTAGCTTTGCAGCTTCCTGGACATGGAGAACTTACCTGTTTGTATATAAAATGGTCACTCCTTAACGAAGCAAAATGAAGGTACAGAACACATTATTTTTCATTTTAGTAATTTAAGAGCCCTACACTTGTAACAAACTAACAGGCACCTTGCCTTGAGTGGTCATTTCTCAAGTTACTACAAACCCCAGACTGAATTATAGATTCCTCCATATTTCCTATCTAAATGTATCAGAACATTCCCAGGAAGATGAAGATGCTGGCAGTGGTAATAAGGAGGAGGCAGTTTTGAATTTTTCCTTTTAAGGGACACTTTAAGGTGCAAGGATGGTCCTACCTTCCTTTCCTGAGTGAGATGCATGGGGAGCCACATTTGAACCACCACAAAATCACCCTTAAGGTTCACAGTGTGACTTCCTGTTTTATCACTCATCCAACATTAAAATCTACTTGGATGATGCTGGGGTGGAGGAAATGCTTTGACATTTCAGCACCTTGTTCATCTCCACCAAGTCTTCTCCTGTCTTTACAGCTTTCTGCTCTGCTTGTTACAGGCTGGACTGTTTCCAGCTATGGAAAACTCTGCAGGAAGTGTATTACAACAGATTTCTGATGTGGATAAAGAATTAAGGAAATATGCTGGTTCTGGAGGAACACAAAGGACCAGGGAGGGCTTACAGAACATGGTTTTTAAACCAAAGGGCAAAAGGATTCATCAAACACTGCTCCCCCATCCCCATGCAGGTATTGGTAAATGCCCCCACACTCTTGCTAGGGAAGCTACAAGATGAAGAGAATTCTACTCCTGTGACAGGTCCTGTCAAAATCAGTGACACAGGCTCCACCAGGACACAGGGGTATTAGGAATGCATTCCAGCTGTTTGGAAATGCACACTAAGAATGTGCTCCCAATTGCTGTGAGTTCAGTTCCAGGGCATGTGATTCTCACACCACAGGAACCCTCAGGCTCTGAGGAGAGGTGTTACATCATCTGCTGAGCAGCTCATCACAGCAAACAGGGAGCCAGCAAGGATGCAGGGGACAATGAGGGGTAGGAACCCCAAGAAACCAAAACTGGGAGCTCCCTGACTTCTTCAGAGCCCAGGGTGGGACACCCATCCAGGCAGGGCACTGGAGAAACAGCCTCAGAGCATCCTGCAGACTGTGGGGGGTTATTGCCTACAGGGATGCAGGATTCCTTACAGGGATGTAGGGA
>NW_005054479.1:459243-467731 GCF_000277835.1 Geospiza fortis | reverse complement strand
CAAACCTCAGGGGCCTCCAGGACCAGGTACCAGCAGTTCAGGCAGAGAAGGAGATCTGGGGAAGGTACCAGATATCTGGCCAGTTTTGACAGAGCATCTGAGAGCAGCTCCTGGAACAACTGATCTATTGTGTGTGTGTTCTACTGGTGGACCTCAGTCCTCATGAGCTGAAGAGGAAGAGCAGGTGGAGCTGTTCACAGTGTGTGAAAGCTGTGTGTGTTTATGGGGTGGTGGCAAAGGCTCTGCTCTGGCAGTGTGGGTGCATGTGCCTGCTGGGATTAGGGGGTAGAACTTCAGCAGCCTCACAGCTCTGGGATGATCTTCCCAGGCTCCTGAAGTCCACTGGAATCAGCTGCTTTCCACAGGAGCATGGCTGCTCCCACATTCAAGCTCTGCCTGCATTTGATTTTGGTTTTGGACAAGGAAACCTCAGACCTCACTTCTACTGCCAGAGCAGTGCTTGGGCCCAGAATTTGCTCTTACCAAGCTGGTTCTTCATCCCCATGAGAACTGAGTTCATGTGAGCTTTGGATGCATAGAGTTTGCTTACAGCCCTCCGAGAGCGGACCAGCTCCTTGGCCAAGATCACACACACATCCCTCTGATTCTTTTTGGCAGCATCCTTTATTGACCTCTTCACCTTCTCCTCTTCCCTCTGGATATCTGGAGCACAGAAAAACATAGCAAACAGTGACCAACTCCTAAGGATATAGAAGAGAAATCAGTCATTTGCTGAGGTGTGTTTCCAATGCAAAGAATTGTTTCTGCTTGATTTCAGATTCCCTCTGTTACTCAAAGACCTTGTTCTAGGCTGATTTACATGTCAGCTGATTAATTCAGCTAAATCTTAATAGGAAAATTCACATTACTGAACATCCAGCTCTGTAATTTCCTTTGCAGTCAAGAGTATTCTAAAGGACTGTCTGAGAATATTAGTCCATGATGCTGAGCTGACTAAGAGCTTACAAAGCAAAAAAGGTCCTGTAAGAACACAGCACTCTAAGAGGAAGACTTGACTCACAACTTTAAAATAACTTCCTGACTATTAAACTGGTCTGATGTAAATACATATACACAAAATATACATCTAACTTCAAACATCCTGTTCAAACTCTCCTGGCATCCAGCTTTGTTCAACAGGTTTTTTTAAGAATGTACTTAAGTGGGAATACTGAACTAAGCATGAGCAAAGAGTTGGTTGGATTTGAACTACTAAACACTAAAAAGGCCTTCTTAAATACCATTGGCTTCTCCAGCAAATTTGATGTGACTGTTGACAGTTCTGCCCTGCCAGGTAACACTGGCTGTGAACAGCAGGAGCCAGGTACTCTGAAAAGCCCAGAGTAAAAAATGCAAGAGTAAGCAGGGACAATATCAACTTCCTTTCTTTTCCAGACTCAGCAATAAATTAGCCACTGATGAAATGTGGATCTCAGAGTCCACAAGAAAAATTATCCTAAAGTAAATAAAGAATTCAGATAGTAAGGGTTCCTCACCTTCCTGCAAAGAGTTGATTGAAATGACCACAAGAACAAATTTTTCAAAGAAAGCCTCTGCTCAGATTTAGTTTTGAGTCTTCTTGATTTAAGCCAGACAAAGTAATACATTGGAAGAATCAGAAGCTGCCCTTTTATAAAAACAAAGGCATCAACACACTCCTTCTGGCACTTGGAGACTTCAACACAGCTTCTCAGGTGGGAGTTAATGAACCCTGTACTCAGGATCAGTAATTCTCTCAGTATCATTCACTGAGGTGTTTACCTTAAAGGACTGGCAGAAAGCTGTAGGATTATAATCAGAAAAACAGACCTTTGCTGCTTTCCCATTACTATTTTCAGAAACACCACAAACTTGAAGACATTTGTATGTCAGACATGGGACTGAGCTGAGTCCCAGCATATCAGAGCAGGTAAGAAAGAGCTGAAGTGCTCCAGCAGGAAACAGAAAGCACCAGAAGAGCTCCAGCAGCACTGAGGAATTACAACACTCACTCTGTCAGGCTGAAAACAACCACAAGTATTGTAGGGCAGCCTGCCCCCGAGTGAATGCTCTCACTGGCATCGAGTGCTGGGTATGAGATCAGCAGCACAAGGATGCAACCCCAACTCCATCTCTGAAGGGCAGTCCCAGCCACACTCCTCAAGGGAGCCAAAGTCACCTCCCCAGTGCCTCTGCAGCACTATCAAGCACAAGAGGCACAAAGCAGCCCAAAGCACATGTGAGAAGGACTCGCAAGCTCAGCAAAACACAAAGTTACTGTATTACTCCAACTCTATCAACTCAAAAAATTCAATTCTGAAGTAACAAGGATACCTTTCATTTCTCCAAACCTTCCAAGCCCTGAAAAACAACCTACCCCAAAGAGAAATCACTACAGGAGTCCAACAACAGATGGTTTCAAAGAGTGTGTTGCTATTTTAGTAACTCTGCTGACAGGGCAAGCCAAGTGCTCAAGTGATCCAAGCCCACTCAGTTCATCCCAGGTGCATCTAGTGTTGCCTTGTTCAAACACATCCAGCACAGCTTTCCCCAAGGAAGTTAAGACAGGTTCCAGCTCAGCATCCTTCCTTAAAGATTGCAGGGATTTCCTGTGTAAGGCTCAAGTAAAACAGGAGAGCATGGCAGAATCCAACTACAGTGGGCAGTTTTTGAGGAAACCTTCAATGGCACTTGGCTGCCATCCTTCAGGAGAAGCCTGTTAGCCTGGGAAGTGTCCAGCAGAACCAGGTACTTCCATAGGTGACCCTTGGTGAAATGTGAAATCCTGGCACAAAGACATTATGTACTTTATTTTAAGGGCAATTATCAGTGTAGCAGAGGGTTGGTGGTTAGTGCTGAACTGTACTTCTGTGAATGTAGGACTCTGAAACACAGACAGGTCTAGAGCTACTAAAATGATTAGATTTACACCCACATCAAAATACCACACTACCATGTAACCTAGTATCTGGGTAGGCCATTAAAAGCATTATGGCATGTAAAAAGTTAAGAGAAACCCAAAATTTCCAGAAACATCAGTAGTGAGCACGTGGGTACTCTGCTTCTGTGGAAGATGCAGCCTCTAAAACATATTTGGCTAGTAAGATCAGAGTTGCAGTTCCTCTGTGCCCGATACAGCCACACAAAGTGCCCTGGGGAAAGTAAAAGAATTCACATCCCTGTACATCAGTTTTCCTGGGAAAGACACAAACTCTGTTCCTCATATTGGAGAGAAGGACAAAGACAGACTTTGTACTGCACAAGCAACCTTTTCCAACCAACTCCTACAAGTCTGCAAGACACCAACCCTGCCAGGTCACTCCAGAGGCACAGGGCTGGGGAAGGATGGGGAATGCAGGATGTGCTCCTCAAGGTGTCACTCCAAACAGGCATATGCCAGTAACCAGATGCTGACACAAAATATCCTCCCATGGACAAATCCCAGGGACAGGGTAGGGATTTGAAATAAGAAATAAGGGGAAAACAAAACCTAGGTCCAAACCTATTTTCAGGCTCAGGGAAGGCAGGTAGAACAAGTTCTGAACTAACAGCAGTGCAATACTAAGCAACTCTTCTGCTTTTCAAGACACATTCAGCAGTGTAATGCTCATTATGTAATACCAAAACACCCACACACAGAAAATACATTTTTTTTCCCTTCCTCTCTTCTGTTTGTAATTTTTCCAAGCTGACAGCAAGCTACTTTTGCTTGGCATGTGCACTTTCACACCAGTACATGCCAGTGGAACTGTGTACATGTGGAATTATATACCACACTGATACTACTCATTAAATCAATGTGGGTGAAATTCTGGATAATAAGTCTAATACATGTTATCCAAGGGGATTTAAGAGCATTATGTCTTACTGGGAGCATGAAATATTCATGTTCTTTTGAAAATTTTGCTAGGCTAACTTCACAGCGACATCATTTTGTAACAGACTGAGTCTGGCCCAGGATCACATTTATCTTCCTTTACTCCAGATGTGACAGACTACCCCAAGTTATTAAATTTCACAGCCTGCCTCAATTAAAGTAAAAAAACCTTGAAGAAATATAAGGAGAATAAAAACAAAAAATGAGACACAAGTACAAACCTCTGATCTGTCTATCAATCACCCTCATTTCTTTCCTTATCTTCAAGGACCATTCATTGACCTTAAAAAGAGAAAGTGAGAGTTACTTGAAATTCCAACTTCAAAACTATGCTTTTATACTTTCAAGTAACTTAAACATTCAGTATCAAAAGCAGCACTTCAAATTGCATGAGCTGCAAGTTATGAGTGATGTTAAAATATTTCATTATTCAAATAATAAAACCCCCAAACATTGCAGAGATACCATCAATTACTGCACTGCTCTTCATGTTCAGACAAGGAGTTAAGAAGGACCTTTATAGATCCTTTCCAACCAAAACCCTTCAATGACTCCAGGATGTGATTTGTGAGTCAGATGCTCACTGCCTGGCTCACTCCCCACATCACAGCCCTGTCACTATACACAGGGAACTTGCCACAGGGGGTTTCAGCAGAAGGGACAGACTTTGGCACAGATGACAGCCCCAAGAGTGCTACTGCCCATTTCAGTCAGGAGATCTCCAGGAAGTCTCCAACCCAGCCCCTGCTCAAAGCAGGATCAAGTTCAGAGCTCAGACAGGTTCAGGCCTCATCCATTGAGTTTTGATACTGTTTGAGGGCAGAGACTTCACAGCCACTGAGCAAATCAGTTAAATTACTCCTGTGTGGTGAAGACTTTTCCTCATAGAATCCTGGAATGGTTTGGGTTGGAAGGGACCTTAAAGACCATCTATTTCCAGTGCTCAGCTGTTGGCAGGGCCACCTTCCACTAAACCAGATCGCTTAGAGCTCCATCCAACCTGGCCTTTCATGCTCAATTCAAAACTCTCCTCTGGCCTACTGTGGCTGTAGCCCCCCTTCTCAAAAGTACCTGTCTGTGCCTTGACTACAACCCCAGCAGAGGCAGTGGGAGGCTTCAGACCCCTGCTCCTCCACCTTCTCCAAGCCAAATGAGCCCAGTTCCCACAGCCACTCCTCCTGCGCCACAGGCTCCAGCCCTCCTCCATCCTGATTGCCTCTGCCACAATTCCCCAGCTTGCTGAGATCCTTCCTGAGCTGGGTGCCCACACTGGGACACTTCTGCAGCCTCTGCCACACTTCCCCAGCTTGCTGAGATCCTTCCTGAGCTGGGTGCCCACACTGGGACACTTCTGCAGGTGTGGCCTCTTTACTGCTGAGTAGCACAGTGACTGAGCACTCAGCACTGTGACCACAGCTTCCCAACACACCCTGTTTGCCTTCATTGCTGCAGAGGTGCACTGGGAACTCATTTATTATCCATGGGAAAGCAGATCCCTTCCTGCAGAGCTGGTGCCCAGCCAGCCCCAGGCTGCACATCCCTGTGTGCAGGGAGGTTGGCCCAGTCTTGCATTGCTCAACACTTTGAGGTTCCTGCTGGGTTCCTCCCATTTGCTCAGGTCTCTCTGCCCTCCAGCTTCCCTTCCCCTGCCTTTGGTGGTGTTCAAACACAGCCACTCCTTTAGCAGCTCCCTCCTGGCACTTGTCAAGATCTCTCTGTTCCAGATCCTCTGGCTCCTCTGGCTCATCCAGGATGGGGGGAGCTCCACTTGCCCTGACCACCCCTCCAGGGAAGCAGAGTGAAGAGAACTTGTGCAATGAGAACTTGTGCAGCAAGTTCTCTTTGTGCACAAGCCCAGCAGAGCAACAGATTTAGACTTTCACCAGTCTCCAAAGACTTTCTCCTGGTCATGGTGAGCAGGACTATGTTTTGACTGCAGACAAAAGCCACCATTTGAGGTGCCCAAGCACAAAATCAGCTTAAAAACCCCCACATACAACCCAAAGCCCTGCAGAGGTGCAGAAGTTTCTAACAGGTTTCAGAAAGCTCCTGTATCTTTAGTTAAACCTGGTGTTTACAGGCAAAAAGCCCCAAACCCAGAACTGACTGCAGCCTCCCCTCTTGTTCTTCAGAGCAGAGGTGACAATGTCCTGGAGAGTCATTCCTCCCCTGACAGAAAGCCAAGAAGGTCCTTTTTAGAGTATGAACTACATGAGAGGAAAAAAGCAGGGGGAGAGCCTGAGAGAAACATGACAAAGCTCTGGCTGGCCAACTGTCCTGTCTCAAATGTAACACCTGCCAGAGATTTGCTCCACAACTTGTATTCTAGAACAAACCAACACACAAGAAGCCTTCATGTACAAGCACAATCTGCAACTGTCAAATGAACCACAGCAGGATTTGCAGCTTCTGTCTCTGGGGTGCACAGCCCAGCACAAACACACCATTAAATCAAGACTGGCTGTGTGCTGTCATCAAAACCTGCTCACTCTGACAGCAGAAAACTCTTCCACAGCTCATCCCCAGCACTGCCAGGGGTTTGACAGGACTGTCCCAAAGGCACAGCTGGGCGCTTATGCCTTCCCTGCTCCCAACTCCCCTCCTGCTTTGGGTAAGAGGAGGAGGAAATCCCACTGACTCTTATCCAGGCTAGTCCATGCTCCCAGCTACATGAGACAGCAATTTGTTGAGCTGTAAAGAAGCCACATTGCCCATCTCACACAGGACACAGGGACATGGATGCAGACCATGGCACAAGGCAGCAATGTTCAGCAGACTCTGAACAGGAGTCTGTGGTCCAGCTGAGCAGAGATAATTACCCTGAGCACAACTCCAGGCTGATGAAGCAATTCTGCTTCACTCCTGATCTAAACAAAAACATCACTCTCACAGCACAGCATCATGCCAGAGTCAGCCAGCAAAGCACTCAGGCTGAAAAGAGCCAACTCACACTACACTGGAGGAAAACTCACTTTTTAAGTTCAAACGATCCAGACATGGCATTAAAAGTACAATAAATCCCCAGCTTTAGACAGGCTGAAATGTATCACCAGCTCTTCACAAGGGCTGAACATATTTGCCTTGTATTGATCATAAATAAATTATCTCACACCCACAGAGTGGGCAGACAAAAGAGCTGAGGGCAAATCATTGCCATCACCAAAATCTCAACCCCTCCCCATCCTCCTGCAGTGCTTGGATGGCTCCCCCTGGCCCTGCTCAGGGACTGCATCTTGAGCACAGCTGCTGGCAGACACCAGCTAGGATGCAGAAACAGCTACTGCTTTTTCCTTCTAAAGCTGCAGTTAGGTACAGGAGGAAAGGAATTTTTAACTAATAATGGGTGTCTCAATATCAGTGTTAGGCCTGTGAAATCACCATGCCAGCCTGCAGCCCCAGAGAGGCTCATGACAGCAAGAGGACTCATGTCACCCCTCCCTCCACCTGTCCCATGCTGCCTTTGCAGGGTTTTCTGCAAAGAATCACAGAATCACTGGCTTAGGAAGGGATCTCTGGAGATCAGCCAGTGCAAACCCCTGCCAAGGCAGGGTCACCCAGAGCAGGTGACACAAGAACGTGTCCAGGTGGGTTTGGAATGGCTCCAGAGAGGGAGAGACTCCACAGCCTCCCTGGGCAGCTGTTCCACCCTCAGCATAAAGAAGTTTTTCCTCATGTAAAGGTGGAAGTTATTGTGGTTTAGTTTATGGCCACTGCTCCTTGTCCTGTTGCTGCGCACCAAAAGAAGGTTCAAGGTGGCTGGCACCACCCTCCAAGAGCTCCAAGATGCCCCACAGGCTCTGTGCTACTGGAAAACATGGCAAGCTCACCAGTTAGAGAAGGCAAAAGAGCAAGAGCAGCCCTCAGGCAGGAGGTGAGAACCCCTGAGTGCAGCATGACCACATGTGTGCTGTCTGATGGGTCACCCACCTCTGAGGGCAGCAGCCCCCAGCCCCAGCTCTCCCTGGGCTCTCTTGTGCCACACTCAGGAGCTCAGCAGACTGACCCAGCCCACACAGTGCTCTGACACAGGCAGAGGAGGAAGGCAAGGACACTCCCAAAGGTACATTCCTCATCTGATTCTCTCAGCCCACAAGCAACAGCCATAGCCTGCTCCCCTGGGACTCAGCTGCTACAAAGCACCAGGGAACATCTGTGACACTGCAGCTTGTCTAAACTTCAGCCTCTGTGCCTGTCATTCTTCTCCCTGCTGCTTTTCCAGTACCTCTAATGTATCTGATGTTCCTCTCAGCAAACAGCAGGTTTTTTCACTAACACATTCATAGCTACTTATGAAAGGCAACAGGGAAATCCACCAGAGTCTTGATTACTTCACTGCACTGTGACAGCAGAAAGCTGTTCCTGGAAACACAGTTTGTCTACAGACTCATCTTCCTCCTACAAGTCCCAACATTTCAGCTACTGTTTCCTAATTTCAAGGCTGTGTTTGCAAGAGGAGCTAGAATCACAGAACCACAGAAGATCAGGGGGTTGGAGGAGCCTTACAGACCATACAGCTCCAACCATGGAGCCATGGGCAGGGACACCTTCCACTAAACCAGGTTGCTCAAGGCTTTATCCAGCTTGGCTTTGAACATTTCCAGGGATGGGGCAGCCACAGCTTCCATGGGTAAC
>NW_005054479.1:439738-458776 GCF_000277835.1 Geospiza fortis | reverse complement strand
CCCGCCCCGGGGGGGGGGGGGGAAGACGCTGAGGGGCGCGGCGGGGGACGGGCGCTGAGGGAGCGCCGGCCCCGCACACTGAGCGTGTTTGTAACTCATTCAAGGGTCAGTCAGGTTGGGAAAGACTTCTGAGATTATCGATTCCAACCACGACCGAACACCGTTATGGCACTGGGTGCCACGTCGAGTCTTTCCTTAAACACCTCCAGAAACAGTGACTCCACCACCGCCTTGGGCAGCCCATTCCAATGTGAAGAAATTCCTCCTAATACGCAACCTGAACTCTACTGATCCAGCTTAAGACTGCGCCCTGTCCTCCTGTCTCTGGTTTCTGGGATCAGAGCCTTTCCCCAGCCCAGGAGGCTGCTCCTCCTGTCAGGGAGCTCCAGAGAGCAATAAGGGTGGGGATCACCCTGCCCCTCCTGTCAGGGAGCTCTAGAGAGCAATAAGGTGCCCCTGAGCCTCCCCCAGGCTGAGCCCCCTCAGTGCTCATCACACCCGTGCTGCAGAGCCTTCCCCAGCTCCACTCCCTTCTGTGGAACTCCTCCATCTCCATAACTTCTCGGTGCAAGGGCTGACTCCCACTCCGGCCTTTCCCCAGGACACGCCAGGGCAGGGCTCATACAGGCCCCAGCTGTCGGAGCTCTTTCGGAGAAATGCCGCTGGCCAGGCTGGCTCATCCTCACCCTCCTCTCCGCAGGGTCACCTGGCTGAAATGAAGGGACAGCTTGGAGCCGCTCTGCTGGAGCTCCAGCGAGTCAGTCCATCTCTTCACGCCCCGGTGCACAATCTGAGACTGAGAGCATTAGAAATAAATCAGTGATGCACAGAGTGCAAAAGCTTAGGAAGAAAAGGTGGTATTAACTTAACCTAACTCTTTAATACCTTACAATTATACTTACCCTCATTATTTAATTATTGGAGACAGACTTCTAAATGAATTACAAGAATGCACAATTTCACCTTGGTCATTTTTCCCTCCAGAATCTAATGCAGAAAAAAGATCTAAACAAGCTTTGGAAAAGAGAGCTCTCATTTTGGACTGAGCAGCAGCAGTGGGAAAGCCAGTGCTAATAAAACAATAATTGATGAAATTGAGAGTGACAAAGAGCTTTAGAGATTATTTAAATCCATCCTTTGTAATAGCAGCACCAAACATCCATTGCCTTTATTAAACCTAACAAACAAGTGAATATCCTCACCTTAGTGGTTTGACATTTTCTGTTTACAATTGGTCTCCAGCTTCCAGGCACGAGACATCAGAGAATAAAACAATGCTTTAGGAATGTTTAGCATCTCAGTTAAGACACTTCACAAGCACCAGCACAACCCAGCCCTGCGAGGCAAAACATGTGAGCAGCGAAACCGCTGACCTTGTTACAGGCACAGTCTTTGCTCCTTTGCTCCCTTCTCCGGATGTTCAACTATCAACACGTCAGGGAAGGGCTGTCTGAGATCCTGCACGGGTAGAAAACAATGTTACTTGGATGCTTCTGCTGCTACTGACACGAGCATTTCATAAAATAAATACATCCAACTGCTTTTTCTGTCCTGCTGGGACTCTCCATACACTACGCCAGCTGCTCAAGATCCTGTAACAGATGCCTTGCCGGGAACTGCATCACAACAATTTATATAACCCAGACACGAGGGGACTAAACCTTCCTCCACAGCTACCTGCTGGTCATAATTACCTGCTCCTGTGGATGTGCCCTCAGTGGCTCTCCTGCTAATTAACCAGCAGTTTGGGTCATCCATCAAAAGAACAGGATGAGTAGAGCAACTGAGGCCATCAAAACAAGTCTTCAGCTGAAACAGGTGTGCACAAAGGTTTGCAAATAAGGCTGAACCAGTGCACAGAAGCAGAGCTGCTGGGGTTGTGTGTGAGGGTGAGGAGGTCAGCCTTCATCAGTAGAGAGCACTCCATGAGCACTCAGTGCTCCAAGGACACAGCATTGCTCCAGCTCAGCACTCACAGCATTTGGCAAATTGCCGAGGTACCACTGAAAGGCTACAGTGGGCTGTGATACAGCACCTCACTTGTGTGTGTCAGCACCTCAGCTGCAGCCTTATTTATACTCACAAAACTTCTCCTTTCCCTTGGCAAGGCCTCAGTTCAGTGCAGATTTCAAAACAGTCCTGAAACGACGTGGATTTCAGATACTCATGACAAGCACATACGCTGTGCTGCTGCACAAATTGGAAGCAGAAATGATCTTTGCCCTCATTATGCCTCTCTGCTGCTCTGCTGAGGCTGTAATGACATAGACAGGACATGTACTGGCAGGTCCCAACTAGAATAAAAATTACTTTCTGGACCACAGGAGAGTTGCTGATATTGTGCCCCTTGTACCTCTCTGCTTCAGTACTGCCCTGGGAAAAAGGAAATGAGAGAGAAAAAAGGACTCAGTAAATTAAAAACAGCTCTTCTGCTAATTACATTAATATCTTCCTGGGAACACACTGGTGACAGTGCCCTGAAACATTTGTTAATAAAAAAGAGCATGGTCAGGTACCCTGGACAGATGAAACAATGCCAGCAGCTCTGTGAGCACCATCCTCCCAAATCTATAAAGACACTGGGAGATGGATTGTAACTGCAATGGGGAGCTGTGTTTGAATTTCCTATTATCATCACCTTTATGTCACTATCCTCCTTTCATATCACAAAGGCAATAAGACAATTGAAAATATCTTTCTAGTTTAGTCTTTTCCTCTACTCATATAATCTGCTCTTCCCCCCCTCTTTTTTCTTTCCAACCAACAATTCCTCTCTATTTTCAGTCCAATGATTTCTGAAAGGTACAACCAAAATCAGAGTTTCACATGGAAATATAAAGAAAACAAGACTCATTTTTTTATGCCTCCAAAGAACTATCAAAGAAACCAGAAATCACTTCAGAATACCAGCACAGTTGGAAGCTGGCAATTTGTACCTTTACAAGCCACTTATGTCACTGCATGACAATATTCTGCTCCTTCTCAACAGTTTACTTTGAGGCTGTAGAGGGAGCTACCCTAAAGTCTTCCTAGATGTCTGCAGATGAGGGTACTGGAGAGACAGCTGCTAGAAGAGGGTCTTCATCTGGAAAAGCACCTTGTAATCAACTGGAAAACCATATCCAGCAGAGAAGCACCTCAACACAGCAGACTTATGAAGGAAAGAAACAGTTCCCAGTGAAACACCACTGCCTTCTCCTTGGCCAGTGGCTCAGAGCACTGAATTCCTGCATCCCTAGGAGATGATTTATTAGTCACAAGAGTTGTGTTATATTTTTATTGTCTTCACAGATAAATCAGGCCAGCAAGACATCCGTAACCATACACACAAAATATTTATCAAAACAATTAACATTACAAATCTCCTTTTAAAATAATTTATTTCACCGATTTCTTTTTAAATGGTACTGTCTTACAACATACATTATTCAACAAAGATGTGCAGAACAGACTCTAAAATAAGAAACACTTAAATTAAGCAATTGTGTCCGATTAGAATTTCAATTTCACCCACATCTCAACTTGTAAATGTTTGCTGGAATACGCTTCTCTTGTAGGCTTGATTTTTGTGCTTACAAAAACAGCATCAAGTTTTCGGATGTTGAAGAGAACAAATTATTTGTAAGGTAAGTTTGCATTCAGTTCAACATACAAGGCAACCAAATGATTCTGTCATTAACGTTAGCATCATGTATATTTCAGTTCACTGCACTAACATTTAAACTAAAACTTCAAACCACGTAATCTTTTAAGTGACTAACATTTAAAAGGCAAGCAGTAATATCCTGAAAGCTTACAAAAGACAGGGGCACACAGCTAAGACGGGGGCTCACTCGACAAAGGCTGTGGGTGTGTGTATGGCTGCTTTTTTTTGTAGGACGCCCACCTGCAGACGGGACAGCAGTGCCGCCCGCCCGCCAGCCACTTCATGATGCAATTCTGGTGGAACACGTGGCCGCAGGGCAGGCCCATCAGCAGGCAGCCCTTTGCAAAATTTTCTAGACACACCACACATTCCGTACAGTGCAACATGTCGGAGGGCCAGGCTGCCCAGTCTGGCTCCAGGTCACCCGCAGAGCTGTACGAGCTGTAGGACCTGGCTTTGCGCTCGCATGGCTCGTGGTGACAAGAGTGACTGGCACAGGAACAGGCATCCACACCTTCTTCACTGCACCTGTGACACGTGCTCAGCTCATCGTCCTCCGAGACCTCTCTGTCGCTACTGAAGACCTCTTTGTTCTCACTGTCAGAGTCACTTTCGCTGTCTGGAAAGGTTTCCAGCGTTTCCTCGTCAGAATGGGCGCTGAGGCATTGAAACCTCCACATGGGTAAGTTTTTAATATAATCAGTTGGTATCAGAGGGTGAAGCCAGAGATCGGGGAAGGCCAACCGCTCCAAGAACAAATCCGGGTCTTCATCCCAATCTGAGTCAAAAGGGAAGTGTTGAAAAGAAGCAATGGGATGAAACAGGTAGCTGGTGTACCAGTCCCACAGGCTCGACAGCCACTCCAGATTATTGGCATTTACTTCATCCGTGTTGTTATTGCGCCTTCGCTTCTTCTCAAAGTAATCAATTAGCAAACCATGGCCAAGGTACGTGCTGAGGAAGAGGGCTGGATGTGAGGAGTAGAACATCCAATCTGCCCTCACCCAAGAAGCCAAAGTAGTTGTGTTCGAGTACCTGAAGAGTTTTAAACTGTACTCATAAAAGCTGTCTAAGTAGGGTAGTTGCAAAAAACCTAACACTGGTAGCCAGGAAATAATTAATAGTGAATTATATGTCCCTAAAGTGCTTATAAGAACCACAAAACGCTTTATAGTGGCGCCTTGTGTAATAAACAGGTCCATCCAAGCCATCAGATTAACCAAAACTAAACTTAAAACAAATAAATCGTTAACTTCTGGTTGCAACGAGCGCAAAAAGGAATCCATGGCACGTAGTGATATAAATTCACCAGTGTTATTTCCATACCTGTAAATCCCCTCAGGAGTCCTCAGTATATACGATGGTGTCTTATAGATACCAATTTCTGCCATGTAACTTTTATTGTCCCAGTTTTCCACGTTGACAAAAATAAACTCTACTCTTCCAGTAAACTTTACACTCAGTGCAGAGAAGAAGGCTGGAGGCTGGTCGAGGTTGGCAAACAGGTATATTTTCACCCGGTACTGGTCACTTTTGTTCCATTCTTCTTTCAAATGCTCAGAATTGTAGATGGTTTTGATCCGAGAGGCAGCGTGGGCTGTGATCCATTTGAAGATGTGCTCCACTTCGATCTTGCGCCCGTTGTATTCCTTCAGCATGACTTTGCCCTTGGAGGTACTGGTTTGTGGAACCGACATAATGAGGGTGGATTTCAGCCAACCCCTCCTCTTGCAGTATCTACAAAGAAAATGGCAGGTTAGATTCCACTTTCATAACCCCAGAACTTACATTTCTATTCTAAGCCCAAAAATGAGACATGCTGAGCACCTGGGAACCCTTATAATATAATAGCAGGAAATAAGGGTACCCAATATTCTCTGCCAAAGCATATTTATTCTTACAATATCTTTCTATCTTACAGGAATATTTTAAAGAGATATGCATTCATAAAACAGGAAGAGTAATAGTGTTAATTTTCACAGGTCATTAAAGTAAACAAAGCCATTCAGCCATTGATGCTTTGTAACTGGATTTGAGTAATACACAAGCTGACTCTCTGCTTTAAAGCTTTAGTATTAAAAGCTACTTTTCCTTGGCCTTCCAGGCAAGAAGAAAACCACTCCAGTGTAATTCAATATCCCACAGCTTTCCCAGTGCTTCCTTCCATCCTGGCTTTGCCAAACAGCTGTGGGGCGAAGTTGAGCAGACACTGGTCTGTTTGCACTTGCTTTAATGAAGCTGACAAGTGTCTACTTCCTACTGGGATTTTGTCAAGATGCAGACAGGCTAAGGGGTGAGGTGAGAGAGCTGGCCACAAAACCAGCAGAGCAGGAAGCACACACATGGTGCTGGATGATTTGGGCTAAAAAAATACCCACACTGTCTGGCAGGCAGATGGGATGAACCCCAAATCCAAAACAAAAAGAAAAGGCTCTTCATGGCTGAACCCTGAGTCATGGTCCAGAGCACAGTAACTCTCACCAGACCCCTTCTCTCACACATCTTTCCTACCAATATCACTACACCAAATTATCTAGTCCTCCTCTAAGGAAATACCTGGCAAGCTTCAACAATCAAACTATGACAGAACCAACAGGCATGCAATGTCTGAGAACCCTGCACATTGGGACCACCAGCCTCATTCACCAGCCATCTTACCTAGCTCCTCTGTGGTTCTGCTCTGTCAACATGTATTTAGACAATTACAACTCCCCTTGCCAGGAATCTGAATGCAGCATTTTTAGAAAGAGCATTTTAGTAAGATATTACCCTGCTAATAAAGGTATCCTGATTACTGCAGCATGTAGTATTCTGAATTTCAGCTGCAACCTGATGAAAACTGTTCACATGGGTTTACTCGAGAAAACATTTCTCGTATTAAAAAAAAGGAATTAATTTAAAACATGGTATTTGATCAGAACATTAAGGCTACTTAGGAGATATGCAAAGAGAAACACTGCCAAATTTTTAAGATGTTCAAATACAAGATTATTTTGCATAAGCACTACACAGCCTAAGAATTTCCTCTTATGATTAACACTGAGATTTCTGTAAACATTTAGGACTTAAGCTGCATAAGATGTGCGTATCCATACATGCCACTGGAATTCTAGACAAAGTCTCCTGTCATGTAAAGCAAACGCCTCCAACAAAATGCATAAAAAAAGCCTCTTTTTACAGCAGCAGAGAATTATTAATAGCTTCTTTGGCTCTGCTCTTCTTCCTGGTTAGAAATCATATGCAAACACAGTGACTCTTGCACAGCACACTGTGTGTTGTCCAAGGGTGTGTGCCAGTTTATATATAAACATACATTTGTCAGGGAACAGGATTTGTCAGTAATTCTGGGAGGCAGGCACTGTATGCAAGGTTCATGCTAACCTGTGCTTTCCCCTTCCAGATGGTGATAAAACGACTCTAAAACTGATCTATTCAGCTTTGTCCTAAGCAAGCACAGTTCCTTTCCCTGAATGCCTAAACTGGAAGGCCAAACTCTTCTGTTCATTCCTCTTCACTGCTGTATTATGCTCTCTACAGTCTAATCATGCATTACCCACACAATGCTTTAGGAAGCTGCAGAGCTGATAAATAATGTAATGGAGCATTCTGAGCAGACTTTAGGAGAGATAAAAACACGAATAAAGCCACCTTCTGTCACAGCTACTTTTACAACACAGCAAGCCCTGCTGCTAGAACACAGCTGAGCCTTAAGATAGTCTTGGGATTTAGATAATCCTTTAAGGATATACCTGGGGTCACTGGAGCAGTTAAAAGTGCCGGTACGGATGCCGAATCTTGAAACTTTCTTCACCATTTTCTCCCAGTGGACTTTACCCACCAGTGGGCTTCTGTTGTTTGCTATGACCTATTGCCAAAAGGAAATACCAGTTTAGTATCACAATCAGCTTGGTTCCTGAAATAAAGAGCAAGTTTCAAGAAAACAGAGTGCTGGTCATGCTTGATAGTCCTTCCCCTTCTTTTAGGGCACAGAGTATGAATGTACAATTGGGAGTCATGACAAATGTCTTTGGAGAGTAAAGCACTAAGAAATGTGGTTCTGCAGAGAGAAAGAAGTGCATCATCATGTTAAGTACATGTTAAGATACTAAAATCAGTGGTAGTTAACAAAAACCTTGGTAAAATAACAAAACTATCATTAACCAGTTCATAGTGGGGGAGAAAGGAGAGGAGTGCAGCAGGTTTCTCTTATTTGCAATAAAAAAAGACCATAATTTTATCACAATTCTCCCTCAAAACTTATAACATACCAAAGAAACCTTGTCTCAAAGCAAGCAGAATGAGTGGGAATGCATGTACCTGGTACCAGATTAAACTGCCAACAGCCATTCCTGAGCAGTGGAAACTACTGATTAACCCCCCAGATAATGCCTAAGGATCTTGACTCCTTCCAGCTTTGCCTGTGACTCACTCTGCAACTTGATGTGACTGTTTCACCAACTCCAATGTCCCATCTGCCATTTCAGGACAATCATTTGCTGTGATATATCCAAATTAAAGGTTTAATTTGCTCTAACCCAGTATATTAAAGCTGTACTTTAGATTACCTCACTGTAAGCTACTACTGACACAGATGATGAAGAATCAGCATTCATCCTCTGACTTATATCTGTACAGGGAGGGGGAAAAAACCCACAAGGAGAAGAAAACTCTGCCTGCTGCCAGCTGACAGGTAATTTTGAGTGACATGACTGATCTTGCACTATTCCACCAGCCATCGCATTTTCTATTTTAGAAACAACTCACATGCTTCTGCAGGCTTACTGGCAGCCACTTAAAATATATTTTTAAATTAAATATTGAAACTTCCATTTGTTAGATATTTGTTTACCCGCCATTAAACTTATCCCAATCATTTTCTGACTTAATAACCTCAAATGTCAGCTTGCCCCTGGAAGTTGGGCTGTCACCATGATTAACAGTTCTCTGTGGACATGCTGAGATTCAGCCTAGAAAGCGTGTCCAGCCTTTGAGACTCATAAATATTATCTGCTTTGTGGTAAGTAGCAGCCTCAAAGAATCTTAAAATAGAAGAATTCGCCAAGCAGAATGCTCTACATAGGGAAACAAACTGAACTCACAGATTACATTTCTATTCCACTAAGCCCAAAATATTTAAATAACACTGGAGGTGAAAATCCAGGTAAGAATCCTTCAAGTTATTCTTAAAACACACACATCATATAGAAAAGCCTTTTTGATTAGATAAATGTAACCATCACACACTGAAACAACCAGCTGGGAAATCTACTGTATTACTGTATTACATCACCCAATGTGACTGAAGCTTTGGGTATTTTAAACTTCTTCCTTTCATGCACTTCAATCAAGGGAGACCAAATTCCTAAAGACACCCTAAAGCCATAAAATATCCTTAAAATATCCTCAGAGTTACTATGGCATGATAAATGCACCCAACATGGCAAGAAACCACTATGTTTTATTAGTAAACACAGGAGTAAAACCTTGGTGACTGGATTACTCTTTGATACAACTACTCAGAGACTGGCTTCTTCTAAAACTCTGTGTGCATGCTGTGAAACAGTGATGAGAGAATGTTAATGTGTGCAGGAGGACAGATCCTGCTCACTGTTTCTTCTGCCTGGCACCACAACATTGACTTTAAGTGTCAAGACAAAAATTTGTTGCAAATACAGTCACCATTGTATTTTACACCATTATATTTTAACACCAGCTTAATTAATTTCTTATGAAAAAGTCTTTTCTCCTGGAGAAAGATATTCATACTGAAGAACAATGACGTAAGTAGCAGTCTGTATTTTGTAACTACATAGAGGAACCCTGCTATGGTTTTGCACACTGAAGCTTCATAAAATATTTTGGGCTCGTGCTTTTTTATGTAATTATGGAAAAAAATTCCAAATAAACATGTCCATTGCAGCTGCTCCTTGCAGACAACACCCACTTACAGCACTGGGAGTTCACCAGGCCAAGGCAAGGCTTTGTATTTTGGAAAGCAGTCACCACCTCTGTGCATGAGGGAGTCCAAGAAAACACTGCAGGTTAAGCAATCAAAATGTACTTCAGCTTAAATTAAAAATAACCTGCAAACACTTGTAACAGATTTTATTTTAAAAGTGTGAATTTTGATAAGTTAAGAAATTTAGCTTAAAAACCTGTGACTGAGGAGACTGGGAATTTGAATGTGGAAGAGGCCTGGAAGTTCTTCAAGCCCATGGTGTTAAAGCTATCAGGATTTTATATTTCAAATAAGAAAAAAAAAACGTTGCCAAGTCCTGCACTACTTCTTAGCAATCACATCCAAAGAGAGGTTAGAAATAGTTTGACAATCTACAAGGATTGAAATAAAGGTCAAAAAGAAGAGCTATCAAAGAAAGATATGCACGGAAAAAAAAAAAAGGTAAGGAAAAATGAGCTATTCAAGTTAGGTCACACAAAGACTATTACAAGTTGTACCCAAAGGTTTTTCAGTCATATGAATAAGAATAGAAGAGGGGGAGAAGCAGCAGGATCCCCAAACAATGAAGATAGGTGGAAATGGAAGATAATTTTCTTTTTATAGTTAAATTAATACCATGACTCAGTTTTCAGTGGAGGGGAGAGGTGGCTGGCCATGGACCAGTTAGCAAATTTATGGGAAGAAACTACATCACCTGAAGGTGAAAGCAGAACTCAAATAACTTAATGCCCTTAAATCAGAGTCAGCAGGTTATCTCCATCCTAGAACAAGCACTCAGGATCACAGGTGAACCTGTGAAAATTTTTTGCAAACCCCTATCAGACCAATTCACATTTTGACAGGACAGTAACAAGTCTGCAGCTATATTTAAGAGCAAATGAAAAAAAAGAAAAATCCCACCAGGTTGATTTCAATAGGATGCAAAACTGTAGAAGTTTTAGAGGTGCAGAGACAGTTACATTTTCCACCTCTTTCCAGCATGCAACTACTAAAGATGTATCATTCCTGATTGACAGAAACTTTCCCTGAAGGAAAAGAACTGAGCTTCAAGAGAAAAAGGGAATGCAGTACCCTGTTTGCAGTTTGGTAGTATATCATGTATTATGCCACATGGAAAAATTACATGAGAGCTACAGATAGGCTTTTATAGTGAGTGGGAAAAAAAAAGTATTAAAATGAGCAAGAAATTGGCTATAGCAAAAAGACATCAAAATGCCAGAAAGGTGCTAACAGACTTAATAGATTTACCTTAGAGCTCAGTTCTGCATATATTCCCCATTAATACCCTTCCTGTGGGAACTTGAAGTCTCCCAAAGCCATTTGTAGAAGACATAAAACTGGGAAGCACATCTATGTGAGAAAGAGGATTACAACACCATGCAGGAAGAGCTGCACAAATCTTGTAATGCAGAGTGTCACACATGAAATTGAATTCAGTAATGAACAGGACACTTGGGGAGTTCATCACTTAGAAACAGCAATGGGAGCAAATGCTCGGGGCTATCAGCTGCTCCACAAGGAAACACCAGCCATCAATGTGAACTGGCTGCAAAACAAGCAAAGCCCAGGGAATATCAGACCTGGCAAAACAAACTGGTTGATTGACCTCCCTTACTGGGAGGAGGGTGGTTGACATCAGGACACTGTGAAACTAAAGGGCAATGTCAGTTTATGCCCAATAGGAACAAATTAGCCCTGAGTACACACAAGCCAGAAGTCAGACACACATTTCCAAGAAGAAAACAGTCAACAGAAGTATTTGAACAATTTACAGTGTAAGAGAGACAGCAAAATATTTTCTAAACACATATTCTACAGTCTAGCAGAAAGCTGAGCTAGCTCATCAGAAAGGTCCCTTTCAATCACACACTCTATTTAATGTTACAGAAATAAAGCCCAAGCTCCTAGGAGAAGGGATCAGCTAACACAGATGGGAAACAAACACCACGTCTGGAGAAGCACAAACCCTCTCAGCTTCGCTTATTATTAGCTATGTTTACAATCTGTGGCATATCACATGTCAGAGTGACAAGTAAGACAATGAGGGGAACTCAATTAATCCATTAATCATCTTAATGGGCTAAGGGAATCCAATAGGATCACAGTAACCCTACTATTTAACAAGTTCACACCACAGAATGGATCTGCTCCCTAACTCCCACCTAACGCAGGCCAGAGGACCAGCAGGGTCTGAATTACCACCTCTGTAATACTGTAAATGCTGAGATTCTGATGATTTCAAAAGACAATGGAATAGGGACCTTTTGCATTGGAAGAGTTCTCATGACACTGAATTACACAGAATTACCCTCAAAGAGTTCAATCAAGAAAGTAATTAGAAAAATCAGTAAATTAGAAAAATAGAAATATTTTTATCTATATGTTGAAGTAGTCATAGCTATGACATTAAAGAACAGACGTAAAGAGCATATATCCCAGAGCCAAAAAGATACAAACACTTGAAAAAAGAGGACTAAGTCCCCAAGGCACTTTGCCTTTCTTGCCTAATCCAAACCCAAAGTGTATTGGGCAGGTGCATTAATATTGCAATAGCTACTTTATAACCACCACGGATCCAGCTGCTCCTTAACTTCCAAGTATCATTAAGCATTTTTAAACATTATTTTATGAAACATAGATTCTTAAAATACAAGTAAAAATATGACTGAAATCGAAGCGGCTTGAGGAAGCCCAGCTGATGTCAGAGTTTGCTGTAGCAATGCAATATGCAAAGACAGACTCCTTTTCTGGTACCCCTGAAGTACTTGAGCATGACATGGTAACGACCTCACTAGAGTATTATCCTGTTTTCTGTGCATTTAAATCAGATTTTGCTCTATTTCTTTCAGACAGGTACGCAGAGATCTCAAAGCAGGTCACAGGAACAAGATTTGTTCTCAGGAAGTTATGAAGCTCGCTCACAACTAAAAGTGTTTGAATATCACAAGGCATGACAATGAGTCAGAGAGGGGCAAAAGCAGAACCAACACCTCATGTGCTCCAGCTCTCATTATTTTAACCAATTCTAGCTGGGACAGTGAGTGTCAGGCACACCTGCTCATACCAACAGCACACAATTTCAAAGACACAGTAATAGTGACAACTTGGTTTTACAGCTCAGCCACAAAGACAACAACTCCAAGTGCTCCTCAGCTCTGGGCACTAGGGCACTGTGACAGACTTTACACCATCAGAAAGAACAAAACCCATTAGTAAGAGACACCATTCCCTGCTGCACACACACACATCCAGGGGGCTCTGTCATGAGCAGTCAGTCTCAGCCAGCCTCAGAAAGTCACTCTCCACATAAGGAATACGGACATTTCAATTGGAGAAAGCCTGTGTGGTTTTGCCAAAGACAAAAGTGATTTCTAACTCATTTAATGAACTGGTAAGGTTGCATGAAGATGAGAATTGTCTGTCTGGTTCAGTGGTTTCCAGTTTGAGAAACCCATGCACTCCCCCACAGTGACTGCAGAGGGTAAATGAGCAGAGGAAACTCAATATTACTGTGAAGATTCCATGCATGACCTGGAAGATTTTTAGGGGTCCACAAAGATAAAAAGGTTCAAGAACTCTAGTCATAGAAGCCTTTTTCATTAACAGCTAGGCTGCAAACTCTGCTTCTATATATAAAGCAGAAGTAAAAATACAATTAATTATAAATGGACTGGTAATTTACTTATTGAAAGCTTGGAAAAAAGCTTACTTATTCCAGATAATGTCAGTAAGTTTCTACATGAATGTCTGCACTTCTATTAATTCTGAGACATCTCACTTTCTGTTTATTATCTGACAACGTGTTAATGGAACTGAATTTCCACTTAGACTCTCTTTCCTAAGAATTCACAACTCATTCAGAATCCATCCATATGGACTGCAGATATCTGGAGACTTTTTGCCTTTCTTTTCCAAGAAAGAGATTGTGAAAAATCACATCCAAATAGGCAAGGACTACATCCATCACAGCACACAGAAATTAACCACCTCAAAATTATGTGCAGTTTCTCCAGGGAGGTGAGGTGACCTATGCACTGATCTGGACAGTCAGTTGTGCTGTCAGTTAAATCAGAGATCAAGAATAAATGAGCTTCTGCAATGAGTTAACACAGATACACAGGCAGTACAAGGACTATTCTATTCCAGCTGATGGTATTCTGCACCCTTGACTGGACATGAAGCCTCTCAAGAAGAAAACTGAAACTTAAAATCAGGTATCTTGTGGTAAATGATCCTGAAGGGCTATTGGAAAAGACACAAACACTGAATTATGTATTTTGAAAGAACTGAATGTTTCTGCTTTGTTTCTTTTTAGCAAGAAGAGCTGATCACCTGGTAAAATTCAGAATGCAAATAAATATGAAAATCACTCATCCTACATGCAAGCAAAAGGAAGAACAAACAAACCATCACCGCCAAAATGCTATAGGCACATCCCTTGCCCTGTGACTACACCACTTGAACTAGAAACTGAGATGCAGAATAGACTGCAGAATTTTATATCCATAATAATGGCCTTTGCAGCTCTACCAGACACAATCAAAATGTCTGTCCTTGTACTTCAATGCCAAAAAGAAAAGTTCCCTTTACTTCTCTCTGCCACTGTGTTATAGTAGAGATTTTAATAATAAAAATATACATTCATTCAGATTTTAACTTCATTCAGAGAGGATTTTTTTCTGTAGATAATTTTCAAAAGCCATAATGACTACAATACTGTTGGATGTGACAGGCTTCTAGAGACTAACCAGAGCCTGGAAAAGTAAGAACGTTACATGTAACTCTCCTAACCAACAAGAGAAGCAGCTCCAGAAACTAAAATTCACTCTCCTTGCCAGCTAGAGAAGTGCACAACAGCAGCTGGCAAGCAAGAAGAACAACATAAAAGGAAAGGTGATGAGATCATGAGCTAATAGGAGAAAGAACATGCTGCTGTCTGTGGCTCTATGGAAGTGCAACACAGGAGCTGTGAACAGCTACACTGGTAAACAAATTACCACTGGACCAGGATGCTTTGCATGTGGATTTCCAGAAAATAAAGAAACAAAGCCACAAAACACTGATTCCCTGTGTACTGACTTGGACTTTCTTCAAGGAACTCATCTGGCTTACTCTAAATGATAAACCTGCACCTCAATTTTTGTCAAACGTGTCAAGAAATAATAATTATTTCCTCTCTCTTCCTTTGCTTCTCTGCAGACAGTGATAGCTATCACACTCCCAGCCTGTGCCACACCAGAAATTTCATCTATGTACACTGGAAAATAAAAATCATCTTCAAAGTCCTCTCATAGACCATCACAAAGTGTTCAAACCAACTCAAGCAACAGCCACTGTGCCAGCTGAGGCAGAACTGCTCCTCTCCCCCTGCTCCTTTCCAGCAGCCCTCAGAGAACAGGGATCCAGTGCTCAGGATACTGAAAAGGATCTGGAGATCCCTTCTGCTTCCCAGCCAGCAGCAACAGAGCAGGGGAATCTCTGACCTTGCCCATGGTCACCAAACCCATCCTCGCTCCCCTGCATGAGCATCGAGCTGCTTAATTAGCTGGAAAGTTTCCACAGAATTCCAAACAGCAAAGGAGGATGGGCAAGGGAGGGAATCAAGAGCTAGAAGTGGAAAGTGATGGTAAAAACCAGCTCTGCAGGGATAGGATCTAAGGAGAATGAGAAAACTTGTGAAAGGACACGAAGAATCCAGCACAGGAGTTATCCAGACAGGAGTTGTGGTGGGGAATGGAGCAAATGAAAACTCCAAGTGATGAAAACCTGAAAAGCAAGAATGAAAAATAGAAATTCGACATCTCTTGTGGTTTTTATTGTAGAGAAACAAATAGTGTTCAGCAAGTAAATTATTCTGTAAATTCCACTAATTTTTTTTCCCACAGCTATTGTGACCAACTGAATAGCTGTGCAAATATTCCCAGAATGATGACAACATTCATCACACTGGAGATATCAAAACACAGCCTATCTGACCTGCTATTAGGATGCTAGTGGAAAATCCATTACAAATAAAATTCTGCAGGCAAGAGACAACAGAGAACTATCATATTTCACCCTTTTGAGCTGCACAGGGAGGGGGGAAGGTTTTTCACAGCATATTCATGCCTGTATTTGTCAGCTAGCTTGGGGACATGTAAACTGCCTTTCAACACTCTCCCTCTGCTTGAAGAATATCCTCCTGTATGATTTAAACCTCAAACTTGGATTCAATAAACTCCAAATGTATCTTTCCCAAAACACAAATGCCATTCCAAGTCTGAAGGTAATCTGTCCTCTTGTCTATTTTGGGATGAGATCAGATGTAGTGACAGTACAGGTCTAATAAACAGATTATCAAGATTTAATGACTTCCTGTTAAATAGAAAACATGAAGTGAGACCAGACAAACCAGGTAGGAGCTGTCAACGGAACAATTAATTGCCTGGTGGGGAATTCACCTGTGTGAATTCCAATTAATGGCTGTTAGGAGGAAACTTATGCCTTAAAAAACACACTCTTGTCAACAGAGAAGTTGACACAGAAAAACAACTTCTACATTTTGGTCTAGGTTACTTATGTTCTCGGGAATGATGATTAATTGCTTCAGAATCCTATTGGAAAAAGTCTGTCTTTATTTTCCTAAATGATCTCTTGTTATCATTAAGTCCTTGGAAAACAGATTGTAAAACTGCTGGGCACAAAAGGCTTGGGAGAAAGTTAACTTCAAGCCACTGGAATATGTCGCAGAAGAGGCCTGCTAGCCTGGGAAGTTGGCAGACTGAGATCCTTCCTGCCTTTGTGAAGAGCCAACAGAGATTTTACAAGTGCTCTAAGCCCCTTAGACAAGCAGAAACTTAAACTGGTTGGGTCTGAGCATGCAATGCAACCAAAGGGAAGAGCAGCACCAGGAGCCTGTGCCAGCTGGGAGCATCTGTACTAATGCACCTACTTCACACATTACAAGGCTCTCACAAACCCAGGGCCAAGGACTTGCATACTCTGTGTACTTCAGTGTGTATTGCTCTGCTTGTTTCCTGGTTCTAAAATGCCTGCTTTTCAAAAAGCAATCCAAAGAATAACAAGCTTTTTTTTCCTTCCTGTCTGTATAGGAACTCTGGCACTTCCAGCCTTTCTTGTTTTATTTCTCTATTCCTCATCTCCTGGATGAAGCTTATCTTTGTCACCATCTCCCTGTTACACGTTTTTACAACTAGTTAACTACCCTCATAAACTCCTCCTTTGAAACACATTTTGCGTGTGATCAATATATATTAAAACAAAAGGTCAAATTGATATACCTGTACCAGCCAGATCCCATCTTTTGTGTCTTCTACAAGCTCATAGAAATGCATTTCACCACTGAAATTTGTACTGGAAACCGATTCAGAGGCCTCTTCCTCCTTGAGAGCTGAATAAAGCTCTCCTTCCATGAGGTCTCCTGAAAAAGAGACAATTGGAGAAATTCAATTAAAATGGCACTGGAGAAAGATTACTTCATGAATTCTAGTAACAGTTTAACTAACTGTATTTGCAAGATTGCTCAGAGAATCTTCTCAGTACAAAGGTAGCTAAACCTTAAGTTGTTACTATAATTCTATCTCTGGTGACCTGACTGTGAACAATTTGACTTCGGTCAGACCACAGAAGACATGAATGCTCTGCTTCTGATTACACAGATGCACCACACATGCACGAGCACACAAAGGAATAAAAGAACATCTTCTAAGGCTCATTCTCTGCAAATAACAACATTCAGTGGCTGAGAGCAATTTTAGCCTGTACATCTTTGCTTTCGTTTCACAGGATTGCAATTTTGCAGCAAGCAATTTCTCAAACAGACTTCCAGAATTTCAATCATTAATTCTGGACCAAAACCCAATGTTTGTGGTCCTGTTGCTAATAAAAATCTCGGGCAGAATAATTTAGCTGTTGGCTTTTGTTTGCACAGTTGGGAAAAGTTCCCATGAACTCCAAATGCAGCAACATAAAGAGCTCACGGTAAAATCATCTGATTATGTTTCCTTTGTAATCTCATTTCCTTCTCGTGTTCTGTTTCACAATCATTACAAACGCTGTTAATGACAACCTGCATTCTAGTAACTAATCTACTAAGCTTTCAGAAATGAAGTCTTGTCCAAAACCAGTTTCCTTAAAAATATAAAAATAAGTCCAACAGCTGAAACCCTTTAGGGGTTTGCAAAAATATTCATAAAATTTAGAGGGGGGGAAAAAAAACCAAAACGCAACCACAGAAAAATGCTGCAAAGCCTGTTGGTATGAGAAGTGTTTCCATGACATTTGAAGAAGTTGGTTAATACAGTTTGTTTGGAGTTAAACACTTCCCTGCAGCATATGCAACCCAAACATCATGACATCATTAAAGTACCTGACAGCCAAGGAGTGAAAGTGATTGGAAACAAAAGTGAAAGTGCCTAATGCTTTTTGCTGTTGGAGCAGCAAACCAATAAACAACATAAAAACATAAATAAACAATGAACAGTAACAGCAAAATACACTTAAATGCCCAGGATTAATATCAATTATTTAAACCAGCATTTTTAAGGTTATATGGCAGGCACTACAACCATCCAAATCTTTCTCCCTCTCTGTCCAGACATTAGAGACCCTCACTGCCTATCCTGACTGCTGGGATTTCTCTCTCGCCTGGATAACCAGCCCTTCCATCATTGATTTAAAAGCAACTACTCACATTTTCCTGCTTGGCTGGCACTACAGCTATTACATCAGCCCCATCTCCCAGTCCTTGGGGCCAGCTCCCTCCAGCTGCTCCAGGCAGCATCCTTACTTTCAGGAGACTTCTGCCATCCTCCCATCTCCACTGCTCTTCACCAGCCCCGAGAAGTCCATCTCCTTCACCAGGTTCTCCATACTTCTGAAATGCCTCCCTGCCTTTTTCCGAGCTGATTTTAGTATGCAGGAACTAGTTCTCCTTCCCTTGTATAAAACCATCTCAACCCTGAGTACCCATCCCTTGTGCTCCTCAGCTATGAAATCATCGCTTTCCTTGGGGCCCATCTTGATAGCCGTACCTGTAATAAACCCAGCAAACGGCTGGGCATACACGGGAACAAGCTGGCCCCAGCTGTAAACAGTAGCCTACTGCAGCTATTTGGAGTCTCTCCTCCTCGTTTTTCACGGCAGACGACACTGGGTCGCATCTGTGCCACCCGCACTGACCCGACCGCCCGCAGCGGAACTCCCGGGGAAGGGGAGGGGAGGGCCGGGAAGGGAAGGGCCGCTGCTGGTGCCCCGTCCAGCGCAGGCCTTCCACTCGCTCGGGCTCACAACGCCGCCGGGCTGTGACCGTCACCCCCGAGATCCCCGGGCTCCCTCCACAGAACCCCTTGCTAGGGGGAGCCAGCTCGCTCCCCAAACCCGCCCTGCCGAGGGAAGCAGCGCCCGCGTCTCCATCCAAGGGCGGCCGGAGCCC
>NW_005054479.1:433434-439377 GCF_000277835.1 Geospiza fortis | reverse complement strand
GCACCGCCCCCCTGCCCCTTTTTCCCCCTTTTCCCCTTCCACTTTTCCCCTTCTCCTTCCCCCCGCCGTGATTCAGCACTGCGGCCCGACCCCGCACCCCCGGGCTCGGGGGGCGGTCGTGTCCCTGTCCCCGGCTGCAACTTTGGACCCTGCGGCTGCGCTTTGCTGCGAGAAAAAGAATATATAAATACCTCAGATAGCGGGGAGGGAGAGGTCAGGATCCGACTCGGCCGACGCTTTTCATGAAAAGAAAAATATTTACAGAGGCAGAACTGGGGGCCGGTATTTGCAGGGCCGATGTGTTCGGGCAGTTTTAGGGCAGCTTAGTGCACAGAGTTTATTTGGATTCGGGCTGCTGGGTGTAGGGATGATCCCTCCGCTCCTCATTCCCGCACGCCAGCCCCGCTCCCAGCCCTCGGCTGGCGCGAAAGCAAATTCCAAAATTCCACAGCGAGATCCATCTGCGCGGCTCGGAGCTCGGACTCTGCGGCTTGGCCTGGGTACTGAGAGCTTGTGCCAAAGCGACAGCCAAAGGCAAGCGTGAGCTGCACCCCGACTTCGGACGCGCGTTTAAGTTGGGGCTGTGCTCACAATGGAAGCATTTTGGAGCGCAGCGTGGATCCCCGCTGTAGTGGATCTTTGAAGAACCATGCCAGGCTGTACAAGAAGTGTTGGCCTGCAAAGATACAATTTAGCCTGCTACAAAAAACATACTAAAATCAAGCTACTGCTTCGAGATGAAGGCTCTCCTCTGAAAGAAACTCAACAGTGCTTCTGTATATTCAGTTATTTTAAGAATCCATAATTTGCATGAAAATTGGCAGCTCATACAGATGAGCACAAAAATAGCACAGCTTAAATTTAAAAACACTGAGAACCCCCCAGAGTGTACATGCTGTAATTCTGTACTATCCATTTTCAAAAAGGCACACTAATATTGATCTAGAAAAAAGCATTTAAATCACTTCCCCCTCCTCAGAGCCTTTAAAACACATTTAAAGGTTTCTCAGTGTGTTGATATGATTTTTAAAGGAAAAAACTCAACAATCCATGTTCAGCTCCTTCTGTGACATGGCAAACACAGCCTCTTCCAGAAGAAAATTCATGACACTGTGTTCTTCAGGAATGGGCTTCTTTTGGTTCTTGAAAGGGGGAGAGTGGAGGGATTGCAGATGTAGCCACTCACAAAGCTCTTATGGGCTGGTAAATGTTGTGCCCTTCCACTGGAAGTCATATACAACTTTATTCTTCAACATTTTTATCTGGAAAAGATAGAAGTGGACTGCAAACCTTGTATCTGCTGGTGCCACTCTGTGAAATACAAAGGGATTTCAGCAGCTGCTGGGTTTGCAGCAAGCCCCGGGTGGCAGGTCCAGGTGGGACAGAAGGTCCCAGAGGCACAGCTCACAGAGCCCAGGTGGGACAGAAAGTCCCAGAGGCACAGCTCACAGAGCCCAGGTGGGACAGAAGGTCCCAGAGGTACAGCCCGGTGGAGGAGCTCACAGAGCCAAGTGCTGCTCTCTCCTTCCCAGCCGCTGCAGCCTGGGAAACTTGCCCTGCCTCAGCCAGGGCCCATCCCCTAATGAGCAGGTGGCAAAGCATCAGGAAGATGAATCCTTTGCCCTTGGCAAAAGCCAAGGGAGTGGCTTTGTCCCTGCAGCTGGTGGAGCCAGGGACAGTCAACAAAACATTTCCTATCACCTGTCAGAGGGCCTCAGGCAGGCTCTGAGCCCTGGAGTGCCTCAGGAACAGGGTTCTTTTCCAGAAGCTTTGTGAAGGCCTTTTGTCACTTTTGCCTGATTTCTCTACCTTTTGTTTTAAGTGAGTGTGAAGTAACTCCCACCCGTGTGAAGTGAGGGTGGGAGTTTGAAGAAGGACTTTGTATATTTAACTTTAGTTAGAAAACATTGTTGGGTTTGTGGTGGGATTTTTTTGTTTGATTTGTTTTGGGTTTTGTTTGGTTTGGTTTCTTTGTTTTACATGAGCACCTCAGACCCTACTCCAGGAGTTTCCTTTGATTCTCCCCTGTAATTTCTTCGGGGTGCCCTGGCTTGCCCGGCAGGAAGGCACCTCACAACAATGACTCCTCTACGCTCACAGCTGAACTATTTGCAACACCACCTGCTGGGGAGGCTGTCACCAGCGTGTCATTTCCAAGGGCTCATGGCCTGAGCTCAATGAGGCCCCTGCAGAGACAAAGCCAATCATCTGCCAGAACTCAAAGCCCTGGAGTCGTTTCAGAAAAGTACAAATGATATTTCAAGCCAGTACCCAAAACAACCCAAAACAAAGCAGCTGCCAAACTGAAGCGCCCAGATGAGGGGAGGATACAACCAAGAACTGCAGGTGAGGAGTTAACCAAAGGTCTGGCAGAGCAAACCTAAATGGATCCAGTGCCTCCCCCAGGCTCTCTGGTCCTCTCTTCCCACCTCTGCATCCCTGATGCACTAAGCTGACCTTACCAGAAAATGTTCCATTTTCTAGACGTAGCTGTCATTTGGTTTCCAGTTGCAGTTCAGAATGTCTTTGACATGTCACCTGCAAACAATCTTTCAGGGAGTTTTAATTATCTGGAAAATCTAAATATCTTAAGAGCGAATTGAAATACATTGGGGCTGAACACAAAGATGACACATGCTGGCATTTTTAAAGACCCCAGGGTTAACATTACCTAATTAACATCATTAAACAGTCATCGGTCAGTCAGTCCTATGCTCACAGAGCAAATATTACAAATGTGAAGAGAATGGAGAATATAAATTCCACCTTTAAACAAAAGCTCAAAGCAAGGATCTGCTTTTAAATAATTTCGGCAGCAAAAAAAAATTTTACTATAATTTAGGAGCTAATGAGCTGAAATCCTGACAACTGGGACAGCCACCTTTCCTTGTCAGACAGCTGAATCTGCAATCTTTATCTGCTGCCCCTTGGTAAATGGCAAGGATTCCCTCTCCTCCCCCATCCTCTCCCACAGGCAGTTGCTGACTGTGCAGCCTGGGAATACACACAATAATGCACTTTCCAGATTTCCAAGGGAACATAAGAAAAGTATTGTCATTTTGAAATGAGTAAAACAGAGGATTAACCATAAAACAGGGGATTAAACATCTTAGTTAAATCCTTTACCATGTTAACATCACACCACTTTTTAATGAGTTTATCAAGATAACAGTTCAGCAAACTAATATTCAAACAACCTGAAAGACAGTTTTCCCAAGAGCCAACTGTGCAAATACAATTTACTTTGATGACAGGAACTGGATCTCGATGATCCTTGTGGTTTCCTTACAACTGTGGATATTCGACAATTCTGTGAATTTCTGGGAATTTACCAACACAGAAATTCTTGATGTGCTTCTTTATCAACAGGGGTGCATCTCAACATGTTTTAGTTGTGACGGGAAATTGTGCCTCCTTGTAACTGATATTGACTAAATAACAGAAGCTTCTATGAGAATCTCAAAGCAAGATTGCAGCAGCCCAGACATTATTGTGTTGTGGGCAGAGGAATTTTAAATCAGATGTTTCCTGCTTTGTAGGAGTGGCCAACGGGAAGCAGATTTAGCAGAGGTGTGAGTGCTTAACACAGTGACTGCTCCTGACAGCTGGGCTCAAGCCCTGGCTGTGCAACCGTGGAACCCTGGCGTGGTTCGGGCTGGGACGGACCTCAAGGACATCCAGTTCCACCCCCTGCCATGGGTGAGGCAGTCCCGGCGATCTGGCGATGATTCACGCAGGAATTCGGGTTGGACGGGAGGCTCTGAAGCCCAGCCCCCTGCTCAGGGTCAGCTGTGACACCCGGGCAGGTGATCGGGGCTCAGGGTCACCTGTGACACCCGGGCAGGTGATCGGGGCTTTCTGCAGCCACAGCTGGAGCTGATGGTCACCCCCTGTGGGAGTTTGATCTGCTGTGTTTATCCAGTGATTAACATCAGTCAGGCCAAACCAACTTAAAGGAGCAGAATAAAATAATTAAAGCTTCAAATAAAGACACTTTTTTCCTAGGCAGTGTGCATTTTCTGGTTTTGTACCAGTGAAAACTATTTGTTGCCCCCTTGGAGAAGACCGGCTCTGTTTAACATCCATAGTAAATAAATAAGGAGTCCTTGCTTGACTGTGCTGAGATGGTCAAGGAGACCACAGCAGTGGAGAATTTCACAAATTAAACCCCTGTGCTGATGACCTAAGAAACCAGAAGAAAGTGCTTGTGTTTAAGCATAATTTGTGATTAAATGAAGAGCAAAAACATAGCAAAGCAGGAGTTTGGGCCAAAATGTGACCAATTCCTGACACTGACAGTGCACATCACACAAGTCCTCTGTTCTTGTGAGAATACTGAATTCCTGATTTTCCTGTCCTGCCCAGCACTGTGGATGCAGATGAAGCAACACTACCCCAGGCTCAGACCAAATGCTGGTTTTCCAGTTAACTTTGTCCAAATTTATCAGGAGCTTTGTTTGTACTGTGCTACACAAAACACAGAGTCCTGTGTGTCCTGGGCTACTGCCTCCAAACACCAAAGCTCACAGAGCCATCAGAATAAAATCACAGAATGGTTTGGGTTGGAAGAGACCTCGAAGACCATTCAGTTCCAAGTCCCTGACGTGTGCAGAGACACCTTCCACTAGCCCAGGTCCCTCAGATCCCCATCCAGCCTGGCCTGGAACACCTCCAGGGATGGAGCATCCACAGCTTCCCTGGGCAGCCTGTTCCAGGGCCTCCCCACCCCCACAGTAAAGGATTTTTTCCTAATATCCAATCTAAACTTTCCCTCTTTCATTTTGTAGCCTTTCTCCCTTGTCCTGTCACTACACACCCTTGTCAAGTCTTGCCCCATCTTTTCTGTAAGTTCCCTTCAGGTACTGGAAGGCCTCAGTTGGGTCACTCAATGCTTTCTCTCTTCCAGGCCGAACAATCCCAATTTTCTTAACCTCCACAGGAGAAGTGCTTCATCCCTCTCATCGTGGTGATCTCCTCTGAATTTGCCTGGAGCTGGTGTTAACCAAGTGCAATTTGATCTGAGCCATCTCTTTGAGCTCATTTTTATGAGCTGCTGCCAGTCCAATGCACTTCAGCCTTGTGAAAAATGCCAATCATTTGTTTTTAAAATTTTAAAAGTTTAATAGTAATGAAATGGTTATAAAAATAGGAATATAATTAGAATAATAAAAAATTGGACAATTAGGATTTAAGACAATACGAGACAATAAGAACAAAGAGTTATAGACGGTCTTGGTACCTTTTTCTGGGCAAAATAAACCCGAAAAAGGACACACATTAACAGAGGATTAACCCTTAAAAGCAACAGCCTGATGCATATTCATACATCTCATACATGATGCATAAATTCCATTCAAACACAGGATTCTGTCTGGTCAGTGTCAGCTTCTTCCTCTGAATCGTGACGGCGTCTTCAGCGCTGTGCGAGGCGGGAAGAAGTTCATTTCTTCTGATAAGAGAGCAATAAATTCTTTTTTTCTCTGAAAGATTTAGGTGTTCCGTCCCTGCTATCTGGTGTGAGCACCTCACTCCTTTCTTTAAAAAAATATCCTACATGCATAGTTTCTATTTTAACATTACGTTATAACCTAAAACTATATTTAACGCACTACTTAAATAAATTAATACAGCATAACTTTCTAACATAACACGGATAATATTCATTTTAATATTTGTGAAAGGCCAATCATAAAATCCGCATTTTTCACAGCCAAGATCCAGAGGGACCGTCCGGGGCCCGGCGCCCCTTAGGCCTCGGCGTCGCCATGGCAACAGCGCCCCGCAGGCCCCCGCGCTGAGCTGCCCATCTCCCTGCCTGACCGCAACAGCATCCCCGTTCCCCAGGCTGACTCCTATGCTCCACCCGACCGGGAAGCGCTTCCCGATTCCCCCGGGACACCGGAAAGAACGGCCCGCCCCCCCTGCCGGCGGCGCGCCAGAGCT
>NW_005054479.1:413904-433225 GCF_000277835.1 Geospiza fortis | reverse complement strand
AGGACGACGAGGAGGAGGAGCAGCGCGGCCCGGGCGCGATGGACCAGTGCGTGACGGTGGAGCGGGAGCTGGAGAAGGTGCTGCAGAAGTTCTCGGGATACGGGCAGCTGTGCGAGCGCAGCCTGGAGGAGCTGATCCAGTACGCGGGAGGGCTGCGCAGGGAGATCCTGCAGACCGAGAGTACGTGCAGACCCCCCCGCAACCCCCTCTGCCCAGGGGACGCGGCCCCGCTCCTCCCTCCGGGAAGAGGAAGCCCTAAATTTGGGGAGTTGTGGGCTGGACGCCCCCGAAAACTTCGGGCTTTGTGGGCTGGGAACGCCCCTGAGGAGAGCCCGGGCTCCAGGGACCCCCATCCTGAGGAGAGCCTGGGTTCCAGGGACCCCCATCCTGAGGAGAACCCGGGGTCCAGGGACCTCCATCCTGAGGAGAACCCGGGCTCCAGGGACCTCCATCCTGAGGAGAACCCCGGTTCCAGGGACCCCCATCCTGAGGAGAGCCTGGGCTCCAGGAACCTCCATCCTGAGGAGAGCCCAGGTTCCAGGGACCCCCATCCTGAGGAGAACCCGGGCTCCAGGGACCTCCATCCTGAGGAGAGCCTGGGCTCCAGGAACCTCCGTCCTGAGGAGAACCCGGGCTCCAGGGACCCCCATCCTGAGGAGAGCCCGGGCTCCAGGAACCCCATCCTGAGGGTTCTGTGCCGGGGGTCTTCCCCCGCAGCCCCCGGAGCTTTGGGGCGTTGTTGACAGGGAACATTTAAAAGGTGGGAGCAGGGGAGGTTCAGGTTGGACATGACAAAAAGGTTTTTCACCCAGAGGGTGGCTGGGCACTGACCTGGCTCCCCAGGGCAGTGGTCACAGCACCAGCCTGGCAGAGTTCAGGAGGGGTTGGGACAATGCTCTGAGCCCCATGGTGGCATTGTTGGGGCTGTCCTGTGCTGGGCCAGCAGCCGGCCTCGTTGGGTCTGGTGGGTCCCTTCCAGCTCAGCATATTCCATAATTCTGTGATCAATCTCACCCTCCCGGGCCTCTCCCACCCCGTGTGTGCTGCTGGAGAGGTTTGTTTGTTCCTGGTCAGCAGCTCTGGCGTGCTCCTGGTTTATGTTGGGTTACAGACGGGTTGGTCATCCCGGGGGAAATACAGAGGAAATAGGGCAGAGCTGACCTGTTTGCTTTCCCCCTCCACTCCCCGCCCCCGTTTCTTTTCTGTTTTTGTCTCTCTTTTCCTGTGTCCCTGAGCTGTGTTCCTTTGCTGCGGCCGGCTTTGGCGGTGAAGCAGGAGGTAAACAAGCCTTGTGTCTGTGTCACGGCTGGTGCTGGGCACTTGCAGAGCAGTAAACACGGGGCGTTTAAAACTTGCGAAATCCCGGGGACGGAGGTAGTGCCGTGTTTGCTGGAGTGGGAGGGAATGGAGAAGCAGCTGAAGTGATTTACCCAAGGCCATGCAGGAAGCGGGTGATGGCTCAGGGATTAAAAATAGGAACTTGCAGGCTCCTGAGACCAAAGTTTAGATCAACTGTGCTGCTGCTCTGCTTTTGTTTTTGTTTGGCTGGGGGACAACGTGTTTGCCGTGGTTTGCCTGTCCAAATACAGGTGCTGAGCTCGCTCAGGAGTGTGGATAATTCCAGGAACACAAGCACCAGTGTGCTGGAACTGCTCCCTGTGTACCCAGAAGTTTCTGTAGAGAGCAGACATGGAATTCTGATTGTGAGGTGTTTATTTGGGATGAAATAAGGCTTGGTCTTTTTGGCATTGTTTTGAACTGTGTTTCAGTAACTGTTATTTGTGCTGTTTGAAACAGCCTGGGCTTGGGCATTGAGGACAGTCACTAAAATCTGTGTCTTCACAAACTGAGGTGCTGACCTTGCTGGAGAGCTGTGTGTGTCACCCTCATGCTTGTGCTGGTCTTTTTTGGGCTGTAAAGCCTTGGCTCTGACATTCCTGTGGCAGCTCCAGAGCTTTTACTCTCTTTGTAATGAATTTAGAAGGTTCCAGCCTGTGATTCCTTCAGGATCCTCATTGGGTTTTCCATCCAAGTTGGATTTGGCACTGTCCAGTGAATAATTTCAGCACTTACCAAGTGATGCTGTCCCAGAGAGCACATCCCAAACTGGGTTTTCTTTTAGTAAATGCTCTAGAATGAAGCCAGTACATTGCTAATGCACCCTCAGATATCTAGGGACTACAATTTTGGCATCTGAGGGTGAGCTGGATTCATAGGGGTCAAAATTCTTACTATTTTCTCTTTTCTTTAACATGCTATTTGTAACTTTCTGAAAAGAACAGGTATTTTCAGGTTTTACACACTATCTTGAAGATTTTTGAAAATGGATGGAATTGAAAGCAGCCAGACATCTTAATGTGGAAGTCTAATCCAGGGCTATGAACTGCAGAAATAGGCTCCTGGATGTAATTTCAATGGAGAAAAGAAAGAGAAATGAAAGCCCTCACTGCTGAAGAAGAGGTTAGGACAAGATCTGAGAGCAAAGATGTATGAAAAGACCTTAAATAGGCACTGGATAAAAAAGGAAGTGGGTGGAGAAGGAGAAACTATTAGAAACTGCCTTAACCTCTAAACTGGTTTCCTTCTCCCTCCCTCACAAGTGTATTAAAATGTCTTGAGCTGATTTCATGTTAAAGCCTAAGGGCAGACCAGCCCTATGCTCAGGCCTGTGAATGGGAAGACAAATTTGTTTTCCTTCTCTGTTCTCTTAATAAATCTGTCTTCTTGGAGTAGCCAAGGATTGCATATTCTTGGATGGTATAAGTGAGTCTGGCTGAGTAAACTTGGCATTGCACTCTGCTCTGTGCTCGGTGTTTGTGTGCCAATATATTTAATTTTTTTAAAAATTGTGACTGTGCACACACATCACAGAGAGAAGCTGTCTCTCTGTCCTGTGAACCCTGAATTACCAGCAGGGATGGCTGCAGGCTTTCTCCTGCTGATTTAGTGCAAGTAGCTCAGAGTTTGATTGGAGCTGGTGGAGAGGGGAGCAGAGGGGAAACCTTCTGCAGCTCTGAGGGCTTTTCCTCTGTAGACATTTTCATTGCTTTACTGGAGTTGGGTTTCGGCTACAATGTCAGGGACCAATAATTCACTTCTTTGCTTGGGGTGAAAGCAGGCACCCGTGTGGGTTATTTGGGTTTTAGCTTAATGGCTTTCAGAAAGTGCATTTCAGCCTTTCTGTTTCTTGGGGAATGAGTATTTCCATTTTGCTTGTTGCATAATGTCTGGCTGGTCATTTTGCCATGGCAAAATTCATGGGGACAGTTAAAGATCCTTCATGTTATTTTAAGTGTTTGTCATAAAAATTAAATAGCAACTAGTAATGATTATTCTTGAAATAATTTTGGGAGATGAACTTTTTGGAATAGTTGAGTGGAATTTTCAGTTTTAGTTTGGGATGTGTACAATCACTGAAATGAACTGTTTCAGTCCTATTACTCCTCACTGGGGAGATGAACTTTTTGGAATAGTTGAGCGGAATTTTCAGTTTTAGTTTGGGATGCATACAATCACTGAAACGAACTGTTTTCAGTCCTATTACTCCTCAGTCATCTAGAAAAAAACCACAGAGCCCCATTAGCCTTTTGCCCAGGAGATGATCCTTGGCTTCATGGGACTGGAGGGAGAAAAAAGCATGGTAAAGGTTATTTTTGTTCTTAGAACCCGTGGCTGTTGGAGAAATGCTGTGGAAACTTGCCCAGCTGGGGCTGGTGGGGCTGGGCAGGGGCTGTTGCTGGTCACAGGGGGTGGCTCAGTGTGTGACAGTGTCAGCAGCACCTTTCAGAGGGTGCAGGAAGGAAGGGGCCTAGAAGAATGGCTGTGAAGTTATTATCTACTCCCTGTGATTGCAGTTTTTTCTGGATTCTCTTTGCTCTCTGCAGAAACTGGGCTCTTAACACACTGCTGAAAGCAAAGGTGTGTTAAAACATGAAATCAAAAAGGAACAAACTTAAAAAGTGAACATGTTTTCCATAAAATCCTTCTTCTAAAGAGGTATTTTGGTGATTTTGTTTTTTCACATGAAGGCTTTGGGTCTGGAATATTAGGGAGACATTTGTGAGCTCCTCTCCCACCTAAATTAGCCTTTCCATGCAGTGGAAGGCTGCTAAGTCTGTATCCCTAACGGAAAAATTCTTCAACTTTGAGAAAGGAGAGACCTTCAGAGGTAAGACTGGAAGGGAGATTTTTTCTTGTATTTTTAAATCAAAAGCAGGAAGAAAGAACTGAAGTAAAGCACCAAAAGGAAGTATTTTTTTTCTGACTCAGGCTTCTGAATGATGTTTGAATCAAGGCACAAAGGGTGTAAGCTGTGATGTGGTCAGGGGCCTGTAAGCCTGTCCTGTTTATTATTTTCTTCACAGAGTGGGTCATACAGCAGTGAACCTGTTGGACATCAGCTAAGAAATCTCACAGTTTCTAGAGAATAAATCTTATAACAAGATCCACAAGTCCTCTGTGGACTGCTTCTCATCCACTGAGGGGAATTGGAGACTGTTCAGAGCTACTGCCACAAGTCAGGGAGCAGAAATTTCATTAGCTCAGACACACAGTCCAATAGCAGTGGATGGCTTGTAGGGCAAGAATTAATTGGGCCATCATTAATCCACATTTGCTTGCACCCTCATTTTGCTTGCACCCTGTTGAAGTTAAACATGGTGTTCTCATGTACCTTTAGGGGCTGTCTGAAAGAAAACTGATCCTGCAGTAGCTTCAGTATCCTTCTGTTATGTGCTTAGAGATTTGTGAACTGAATGTTACTTTGAGATGTTTATTCATCTGCTGTGACTGAGACACATGAGACCTTTGCATTAAATTTTTAAACTGTTGTACTTGTTCGGTGTTATTGTGCACCCAACTGGATTCTGAATTCCACAGGAGAGTTTTCATACAGGTGAATTCCTGTACATCTGCCTTCAGTTAAGCTGATCTTGCTTTGCAAATACTCTCTGGATTGCATCTCTTTAATACCACTTTTTGTCTGTTGGTGTTGTTGCATATTAAGAGATTTGATATTCCCATTTGTCTGTAACAAAGTTGTGATTTTATTCTCTTTTGTCTAGATCAAGATGGGGACTTGTCGGGGACGATTTCACTTGTTATGACACAGTGTTGTAAGAGAATAAAAGACACAGTCCAAAAGCTGGCCTCGGACCACAAAGACATCCACAGCAGTGTATCCAGAGTTGGAAAAGCCATTGATAAGGTATTTGTTTTCTGCTTTGACTGCATTATCACATTATAGCACAAAATTTGGATTTTTCCTACAATTAATCTGAACTAAATATTCTGTCAGCTGCAGAAGCAAAGGGAAACCAGTGGGCAGCACAGTACTTGCTTTCAAAACCCACTGCAGCCAGCCTGTTCCTTCTGGGACTGCTCAAAACTCCTGATTTCTTACAGAACTGACCCTATAGATACTACAGCATGTAGAAATATTTTGTGTTTTATCAGTTATTAGTTTTTGTATATGTGTATATATATATTTCTAGCCAATTGTCACCAGCAGGTAACTCTAAAGTGTCATTTTGCTTTGGCTGCCCCATCCCTAGAAGTGTTCAAAGCAACTTTGAGCAATCTGGTCCAATGGGAAGATCCTGCCCATGGCAGGGGATTGAACAAGATATCTTTAAGGTCCAACCTAAAACATTCTGTAAGACCAGAGAATTTTTTAAGAAAGGCATTTTGTACCTCTTACAGGGATGTTACTGGTTTTGGGAGCTTAATTTTATAGCAGTGCTCTTAATGACCAGTAGAGGAGATTCAGCGTCTCACAGTCTCTGTGTCTAAATAAGATAGGGCAGCTCATCTTTGGTGCTTTACATGTGAGACATCTGAATTCCAGGTTCAACAATAACTGGGATATGAATATTATTGTACCCGGTTTTGTAGGTAAATATGAACAATTCTTTGAAATTATACTGAAATGGTGTTAATGTATACTTTCAGGCCATGCTTTTCTCCCTCTGTTCTTATATAAAAGTAGTTCTGTGTGCAGGGAGTCTGATACTTGCTGTTATGGACATTTTTGTGATAGCTTCACATCAGAACGTGGCTCTGACAGGGTCTAAACATTTGTTCAGTACACAGCACTGATTTATCCTTTGGGAATCTCATTTAAACTTTGGTATTAATGATAATCTGCTAAAGCACAATGTAACAATAATGAGATGAAGAGACAAAGTACTTAATGCTGCATTATTAGGCAGAATGTCCATGAAACTTGTATTTTTTGTTTATATCTGACTGACCATCGTGGAGAGTTCAAACTTTGTATTAAAAGCTTTAATCCACACGTCACTGTTATCCAAAGCTTAAGGATGCATCTGTCTCAAATCCTTGCTTCTGTATCTAAACCAATTAACTAGAGTAAAATTCCATCCTTATTACCAGCTTGAAGCCTGAAATAAATCTATGTAATCTTGTCCTAAGTTTTAAAACTTTCCAATTCTGCTTTAGCAGGTGGACTGTGTACAAATACACTTCCAGGTTTAGCCATACTTTCTTCATTTAAATCCTCTGAGGTAGAACAGCCCCAGGTTGTATGGAGAGGGTGTAAGTGTTCAGTGGAAATTGGTGATGGTATTTCTTATAAGCCAAAGAAAATGCTTGCAAGCATAATGAAGCTTAGGCTTGAGTCTAATCTCCAAATTGCTGCTTACTTGTCATGGGAATAGTTTTTTCAGTGTCCTGTCCTGCTGTTTTAAGTTTATGTAGTGTATTTATTTGAAAAATAATAGATGTAAATAAAAGCATTTTTAAAAATTTCAGATGCGTTGCTTGGTAAAATAGTAGAAAGGATCTCATTAATCTGCTCTGTTCCTGTTGAGTGTCAGAAGGGCTTTTTCAGTGAGGTCTTCAAAAATGAGCTCAACTGGCTGTGTGCAGTGTGCTTGTTCCTCTGGATTTTCAATCTCACTTACTGTCTGTGGTGTTTGCATTCAAAAATTAAAAGCAGTGGGAGTTGCACAAGTTCCCAGTTCTGCATGTAACAAAGGATGTTGTTCTGTGAAGTTCAGAGCACAAGTTAGGATTGCCTCTTTAAATATGTCCTTGGTGCAAATTTTTTTATTAGTTTTCCCCAACTGTAGTATCTTAAAGGGCCTACTTTAAAATATACCCCAAAGTCTGGGCCTTTTTTGTCAGATGAATGTGTGTAATGTTTAAATCCAGGTGAAAGTCAGCATTTCCCTGAACTGTAACATTGGAAGCAAATCTTCTATCTGTACCTAATGCAATTTCCCTGTGCTGCTGGAAATAAAATAAATATAAACATAACCATATAAAGATATAAAAATAGAAATTATATATAAAATATATAAATATAAAATAAATATAAATATTACAGTTTTTTTTTTTTATTTTTCCAAATATGGTAGTATCTTAAAGGGCCTACTTTAAAATATACCCGAAGGTCTAGGCCTTTTTGTCAGATGAATATGTGTAATGTTTAAATCCAGGTGAAATTCAGCATTTCCCTGAACTGTAACATTGGAAGCAAATCTTCCATATGTACCTAATGCAATTTCCCTGTGCTGCTGGAAACTGCACTTGGAACCTGCCAGCAAAGTCTTTGTTGGCACCAGAGTCCCAAACTGGAATTGCCCTCCCTCATCCCTTCACCATAATGTACTTAAGCTTAAACCAGTAGAAGTGATTAAGTGTAATTGATGTAGTGAATTGATTCTCAAAATCAATTCAGGTCAAAATCCTGCTGCTTCCAAACTAAAACACTCATTAGAATTTAAGGAAGCACAGCCTTTGCCTTGCTTTGTGAGACTGGAGTTCTGTTTCTGTCACATGTAAGTCCTCACTTACTTTACAGACAGATTAACATCTCCAGAACACTGCTTATGGTCTTACTAACCCTGCATGCTCAGGCACACATGAATGGCCTGGTTTGAGATTGGGAAATGTGCTAATACTGGTACTCATTTCATGTGACACAGCCAAATGGCAGCTGCTGTTGCATGGAGAATCAATGGGCTTCCTATTTAGCAAGCTGGGATTGTGAAAGAACTCGTTGCCATTGGCACCATGATCTACCATTGGCAATTTCAGGTTAAATTTCTTTTTTCCCCATATGGGACAGAGTTATACATAAGAAGTTTAGTCTGGTCAGTTTTTAAGTTACTGTAGTTGTTGCTTGTGAACTTGGCTGGGCCCTAGACTTCTCTGCCTGCAGAGTTCACTCTGAGAACAGAAACCCTTAGAACAAAATGAAGTTCAAATTTGGCGTCAAATACATTGAGGTCTGAAATGCCAGAGCTTTGTGTGTTGTTTGGAAAGTTTATCTAATAAGCTGAACCTCTTTTCATGGCAGTCCTATGTGGATTGCATGCTTCTGATCCATGAAAGGCTACCCTGTCTTCCAAAGAGCATTTTCTCCTTTGGAAAGAAATGTTTGCATCCAGTTTTTTCTGTATTGTACTGGCAATTGCTCTGCTTCCAGAACTCATCATGTCACTGTTGTTCAGCAAGTTGTTATCAGGTAGCTCATTCATCAGTGTCCCTCTAAATCAGTCACTCTTTGGAACGATTTGAATTCATCTCCAAGCATGTTTGATAGACTGGTAAATGTTTTCCCTCTGGGAGCAATCTGAGTAGTGGTTAAATGCCTTCATTTAGGAAAGTAAGTGGAGTAAAGGATAGTTCCTTCCATTTCCCCCCTGAATTTTATATCTGTTATAAGGCAAACATTTTAATCTAGTCTTTGTTTTGGAAAAGCAGCCTTTTGCCTAAGTTAGCGTTCATTTCATGTAAAAACTTGTGTATGAACACACTAAAAACTTCTACTGAACATCATTTAATTGTGCTGCTTTGAAGAATGGGGCTACCTAAATACAGAGTCTTTGCAAGTTGAGCTTTCTATTATGTGTAAACAGATAGAACAGAGAAGATAAACAAATGTTTTATTTGTATTTTGGGAAAGAATTCAGAAGGGAGGAATGTACAAAGTAATCTCAACTAAATAACTGAGGAATAAAACTGTCCTTAATCATCATCCTTCTTCATGTTCTGTTGTTATGAGTAACATGGAGGGTTCTATGTTGGTTGAAAAGGTCCATCTTGTATTTGTGAGCATCTTGAAGTCAATCATGTTCTAACAGTTATTGATAATGTGCTGTACATTGTATCATTAGTGTATTTAGCACATAATACTGTACATTTTGGCCTCAGGCTTGCAAATTAAGCTTTGAAAAAAGATGTGTTATTCAGGAATACTAGCTGATATATAGGTTATTTTGTGGTTTTTGGGTTTTAAGCTTTCTGGAGTTTTTAACTTGCAGAAATGCTTTTAACTGTTGAAATCTTATTAAACCCCACGTGCTGTCAGTTAGCATACTGTTAGCATTTACAAAACAAAACCGAGGGTTGTAGTCACCAGCAGATCCTTCATGCCTGACAGTTGTGAAATATATAAGCCAAAGGCAAGTGATAATTTTTTCTGACATGTGGCAGTCACTCAATGTAATCTGTGCAATCGGTTCCTAAAGCTCCTCGGGACCCAGAGGAGGCAGAGCTGTAGAATCCCACATTTAATACAGACCTCAGAATCGTTTAAAACAAACTAAAAGAAGATTATTAGAATGAGAACCTGACCAAGACTGAGTTGGTCAGAGAATGACTGAGGTCCTCAGGTTGAATGATGGGATTTGATAACTTCTTTTATGTGACTTGGAAAGATCTAATGGTAGGGTTTTGTAAGGGCTGGTAGGTTTGCTGTTTCAAAAGAAAATGAGCATTTTGTGAGAGCACTGAGGTAATTGGTTTTAGCATCTCTGCCCCTGAGCAGTGAGAATGATGTGATAATGTTTGAGGCATAGGTGCAGCTTCACTGGTTGGTAACTGTCCAGAACTGCCCAGTTTCTGCTTAGGGGGTTCTGTCATTGCTAGGACTTGGAAGTGCATGAAGAATAATTTATAGTCAATTATTTTTAGATTAAAGATGATCTCCACCCTGGAAGCTAGGTAACAAGTGCAAACTTGTGCATTCTGAATCCTGTCTTCTATCCTTTAGTGCTTTGTTAGTGGATTTGTGTTACCTGCTGGTGGTGGTTGGACACTGAGAGCAGAGTCAGCAATGGTGCTGAACCTTTAAGGATTTGAATGGTTGGCACAAATAAGAACAGTATTACTCAGTCTTCAAGATGTTAAGTTTTACAAGATACATCTTAGAGGTGAACAGCATGACGAGGAGTTTACAGGTTAAGACACCCAAGTGAAAATGTTATTAGATGTGTGACATGAATCAGTGGCAAATATTTAAATACTCACCTCGCTCCACCATCTCAGAAAGGTGGAAAAGTCAGTTTGCCAGACTAAGGTTAATGTTTTACTGAGAGTTTGCTGAGAGCCCTGAAGGAAGCAGTGGCTTTGGAACTGTGTGGGCAGGGATGAAAAGGCTGTCCCTTTTTCATGGTGACACAGAGCAGCATCAAAGGGGACGTAGAGGTGCTGATGAAGGAAATTAGTAAGTGGTGAGTAACAGGAAGGTGCAGTGTGAAGTTGAGCTGTGCATGGGAAGATAGCTGGTACCAGCTGGGTGTTATCTGCCCTGCCTGCTGTGACAGAAACCTGTGTTTGTGTGAGGCTGGTGCTCCCATGTTGTGCAGGGCTGTGGCTCCTCACAGAGCAACAGCTCCTCTGAAGTTCCTTCTTGGGAGAGAGCTGTAGTCATCAGAGCAGGCAGCAAGCAATGCACTGGCTTCTAGACTCTTTATTTTGCAAGAGGCTTGTTTTAAGCAGTGGGTGAGGATTTTTATTAAAATTAACCTTCTTGCCCTGATCATAAAACGTGTTAGCAGTTAAAAATCCTGGTTTATATGTTGGATTAGAATAAATGTTGCTCTCCTGCTGCCAAAAGGCAAAGTGCCAAGCAGTGCCAAGTGTTACCGAGGAGTCAGCGTCACAGTGTCTTCAGTTATTCCTGGAATATGTCCGTAGGCCACTGCCCTAAAAATACATGGCACTGGGATCATCTGGGTTAGTTCTAAAAAATATCTCTTGGATCTTCAAAGCTCATCCTGTTGTTGGGATGTTGAGGTCATCAGAGATTTGAATTTTGTTCTTTGGATGTGGGGAGAAGTGACTTTTTTGCTTTTTCAGCATTGCTTAATCCCCAGATACGTAAAAAATCCTTAAGTTAAAGCGTTACTTGCAACTTGGTGTGCTTGTACTGACAGAGATACATTGATGACTCTGTCTTGATTCTAATGTAGGTGATTTTGTGTTCTGTTCTCTAAACATTTTCAGGTTTAATATATGCAGTTTTCATATACGCAGTTTTCATTTCTGCAGGTACTTCCTTCAGAAATCCATCATGGACTCAACCCTCTTTATTGGCTAACTAGATTTCTAACTTTCTAGTTAAACTTGTAATTTGTTGCTGTAATTCCTTGTAGTGAATAATACTCAGACTTGAAAGGAGCAAGCTAAAAGATTTCTTCTTCTTCTTCCTACACAGGAGGTAATGAAGGAAGCTGCCATGTATTTATTTCATTCTGGAGATAATTGAGGGCCAACTGAGTAATAGGCAGAAGGCATCAGGGTGGAGACACAGGTGTCCTGCATGATTAAAGAGAAATGATGTGAGGTGGTTTGTTCCAGCCTATTAACTGTTAATTTGTGTGTTTCAGAATTTTGACTCGGACATCAGCAGCGTGGGCATAGATGGGTGCTGGCAGGCTGACAGCCAGAGGATCCTCAATGAGGTGATGGTGGAGCACTTCTTCAGGCAGGGAATGCTGGATGTAGCTGAGGAGCTTTGTCAGGTAACAACAAGTGTGGGTGTTGAAGGTTATCCACTGAGGAAAATGAAGCTTTGTCTTAGCTTCCTCATTTGAATGTTTCAGATGAATATTTAAACTGTCAGCTAACCCATTGTTTTTCATGCTTTAACTAAAAAGTGCCCCTTTTTTTTTCTTTTCAGGAGTCTGGTCTATCAATAGATCAAAGTCAAAAAGAACCATTTGTGGAGTTAAATCGAATATTGGAAGCATTAAAAGTTAGAGTTTTGAGACCTGCACTAGAGTGAGTCCACTCATTTATTTTCCTCACTTTTTTTAAAGAATGCTTTTAACAGTTCTTTAGTTTTTCACTTCCAATACTCTCTTTAGTGTATTCTGATGTGTCCCTGCTTGTCCTTTGAGAGGGGTAGTTACTGAGTGGATCTTTCCTTTTCCATTCTCTCTGTGTCACTCTCCATGGGAAGTGATTAACTAAGGGTCTCTTTCTTAGATTAAGGGCTCACTTTAATCACTTGTGGTGCTGCTTTAAGGAAGAAATGTCACTTGGAGGAAAAGTTGTTGGCCAATGGTGGTGCTTGACCTTCTGTCGGATCATTAGTGAACCTTATTTTAAGCGGTCCCATTGTGAAGGATACCAGGACTTATTAAAGGTGTTGGGTGCCATGAAGCCTTTGGGGTGAGCAGAACTTGACTTGGATCAAATTTCTCAATTGTCCTTCAGTCACCCTCCCTTTCCAGACAAGGGACCAGAAGGTGGGAAGAGCCTGGGGCTGACAGTGGCACCTGTTAATGAGATTCCTCCTGAAAAAACAATAAGAAACCCCCTGAAACCCCCTCATCCTGTTTTTTTTTAAACTTTTCTAAGCTTAGGTTGCTCTCAAAAGTAAGAAAAGAAATCAAAACACAAAAAACAACCAACTAAACAAAACAACCTAACCAACTTTAAAGTGACCCTTAAAAAATAAAAACAGTGAAACCAAAATAAATTCAAAATTTGTCCTTCATTTCAGAGCATAGATCTTATACTTGAGATAGAATTTTTTGCATTATTCAGTTAAGTACATTTTCATATTAGCAACATTTTCTTTTCCCTTTTACATGAACCAACATAGGTGTGTCAATTGAGCATTTACTGGCATCTAAACTAAGTGCAGGGACACTCTGATATTCAAACTGTGGTGTTCATTGACTAAATCCTGGGTAATGCCTCTGGGTCATGCAAAGCTTGACCTAAATAGTTGGTCATTGAATCTAGTTATACAGGTGGAAAACTGGGGTGGTTTATTGCTGTTGAATTGGCTAATTGAAGGGAAGCAACACTGATATTACAACTGAAACAAGATTTACTGTCAGCTACACCACATATATCTTGTAGTTCAAATAATAGCAGAGCTGTGAAGGATAATCCCTCAGGAACAGTAACTTGCTGTTATGAGTGTTCCCTTGAAATCTCAAATTCATTCCAGCTCCACTTTGCAGTGCTTTAGGCCTTACTCATTGCTACTGAGTTGTATCATGTAGTTTCTGCAGTGTGTTAAATATTTTTCAAACAAACGAAAAGGCATGGTCGTCCCTCAAAGGAATTTTTATTTTCAGCTGCATGGGCAGACAATGGGGTGTATTGTCAGCACAGTTTGTGTGTTGGTCTACCCCTCCCCATCTTACTTCTGTGTATAATGTTTATTCTGTTTAGACTGGACAGTGCAAAAGCTGTCTGCCTCTCTTGGCTGCTGCTGGGCACAGAGGGGCCTTATTTATAGTCGTGCTGCTGATGTAAAAACCATGGCTCTTGGGGAGGACGATCAGCATGTGACAAAATGTCGTGGTTTGAGCTCTCTGGCTGAGGAGGTAACCAGTGCATTAACTGCCCACAGAACTGCTGATGCTTGTGAAGCTATTTCCCTTTTATTTCCTGGCAGACACAAGTGTTCAGGAGGAGGGGTAGAAACCAGTGCTGTGTGAATGGCCTCCATATCACAGAAAGTGGCACTGTGCTCCTTGGGCTAAAATTGGCACCAGTGAATAAAGCTTCAGCCTGAAACAGCCCCAGAGTGGCCCATTGCAGGGTCAGGCTGCTGACAGTGGTGTTGAAGCAAAGTGTCACACAAGGATGATTAATTACAGTCTCCTGAACCAGGATGTGGAGTATAGCAGGTTTTATCCATGCAAAATTGTGAAAAGCTGGGATTAAAAGCCAACCAGTTTCTCTGGCTCTGCCAGCACTCTCTGTCTGTGCTCAACTTCACTCAGTGCTGGAAACAAAACAAACACAGGTGGCTCCTGGTCACTGCCATGGGAAGGGAGTTGTCAAATTAATGACTTTTCAAAAAGACTTTCAAAGCCCTGCTGAGGTGATGGAAATAAGTATTTGTGTCTCAAAAAAAAGACCCTAACTATATTTGTTATCCAGCTTTTCTTTCTAATACAAATTTAAACATTTAAACATGACATTTCAGATTTAAATAGAATGTAACTGGCCATAACTTTTTTGTTTTCCCTTGTGGGGTGTGGAAGTTGACTTTTGTAGAGGCCTAATCTGGCCTTGCACTCTGAGCTGTGTAATCTCTGTATGCCTGCAAGATCCCATTAACTTCCAGTGACTTTTCTCACTGTAGTTTGGTGATGGGAAAAGAAATCCAGTCATTTTTCAGGGTGTATTCTGGCCCTTCTGAGCCCAGGTTGGGCCTCTGTGTGAGGTCCTGGTGGAAATGACTTGGAGGTTCAAAGATTTGGCTGTAATTTGCAAAAGAGACGCTCTCTTCTCTTCTACAAGTTGCACAGATCCTGGTATTTGCTGGGTCCTTGGGGTATGATTTAAACTTAATTTAATCTTTAGGCTTTGTTAAATTCATTTTAACATCTAAATCCCATGTGGGAGTTGAAGGGAGTCCTGTGTACCCGTGGTTTGCGAAGTACAGTGTAAACTTTAGAAAAATTCAGATGGATTTGAGTCTCAGAAGTGAAAATGACTGGGTGTCATTTTGAGAAGAGGTAGGAAGACAGGTGATGTGATTACTAATAATTTTGGGCAGTTGTAGAGAATATGTGGATTGTGTGTTTTAAACCTCCCTTGCTGGTTTTTTGTTTTTCTGTTGGAAATAGGAACAGCATGTCCCAGACTGAGCACCTCAGGCCTTGCCTCTGTGGTTGCTTTCTTCTGATACAAATTTGTGCTGCCACTCAAAGACCTAAAAATGGAAAGCTTGCCTAAAAGCTAATTTGGAAAAATAGACTCGACCTCAGCAAGATGAAATACTCTGTCATGTGGGTGCAAATATTGGCAGGGAGAGGATGGAGGCTCTTTTGATGCAATAGAGATTAATATCTCATTGTGGACTAGTCTTAGTGTTTATTTATAATAGGTTTTGTCCTTCATCTGCTTATTGGTCTATGGTTGTTAACCTCAGGCTCTTGTTTTTGTAGCTGGGATTGTACTTTATTGCCATGATATCCTGTTTTAAACTGTGCACACTGATAATAAAAATACAATTATCCCCCCCCCAACTTATGAAACCACCCCAAAACCCACTCGGCCTCCATGGTTAGTGTGCTCTTCACTCCTTCCTGGTGGAGATTCAGGAAAATCTGAAACTGCCTGAAACTGGGGACAGTAGGGCTTGTTTTTAGTTCAAAAGCTCCATTTTTCACTGTTTCCTACTGAAAGGTTACTGTGTCTTCACAAAGCCTTGCCAATGAAGTCAGACTCCTGATACTTCCACCACAACAAATTGAAAGTGGATACTTGCTCATTAATGCTACATCCTAATGCAGAAGGCTGACTTGCTTTGAAAGCCTTCCCAATACAGTAAGAATGCTTAATTTTCTCATTTTAGTATTGATTGAAAAGAAGCCTCACATACCCTGTTTTTTTTTAAGGAACACAGACTTCCTCACTTCCTTGCTAAAAAGTGAAAAGCTTTTTGCTTAATAGGGCCCACACAGTGAAAATAGTAGAACTAATTAACACTAATGAGAAACAGATGTACTGGAGGACATTGGAACTTGAGGTTCTTAAGAGAAAGATTGGATTGATTTAGGCCTGACTAAATGGAATCAAGGAAAAAAAAAACCAAAAACAGCACCAAAAAAACCAAGAAAGGGATGGATAAATTCTAAATAATGAAGAAAAGCTTGTATAAAATGCTTTGAAAATTTCAGTTCATTTTACTCTCTGTATGTTTAAGAATTCTTTCATGTTATTTAGGAGCCTAACATTAGTGTTGTCATGGTGAAAGAGACACAGAAAATGAGAAATATTTTTATTGTCCAAGTTGAAAATAACAGAGAAAGCAAAGTTTAAGCAGGGTAAAGTATGATATTTAAACTGATTTCCTTCCCCTACTGTGATATCTTGATAATGTCAATCTTTGAGGTCCCATAGATGCAGTTCCCATCTCCAGGACAACAGAGGCACACACACAAACACGGTGCCTTGGACAACATGTTGGGTGTATGAGGACATTGGAAAATGTTCTTGGTCAAACTTCTTGACATGCAGCTGAAGAACTGTCAGTAATTGTTAAGATTCAGAGTGCTATTAATTGAAATACAATAGACTTGAGCTATTTCTGCCTTATATTGTGCCTAATTTAGTCCTGTCTTTCCACCAGTGAATGTTGAATTTTGCAGTGCTTAACCTCTACAGCAGCACCAGAATTAACATCGTCCATGTTTTGTGCACCCTGTGTAGCTCCATCACTTGTAAAGGGCCTTGCCATTTTCTGTGCTCTGTAGAGGCTCTCAGAAGTTCAGGGAACAGTCACACTTTCCTTGAAATAGATGTAGATAATAGATAATTGCAGTGATTTCATGTGCCGTGGGCTGCCATTTAATTACTCTGGTGTCACGTCCCATTGTACCTCCTCGTTCTCCCAGGTGGGCGGTCTCCAACAGAGAGATGCTGATGGCACAGAACAGCTCCTTGGAATTCAAACTGCACAGATTATATTTCATCAGTTTATTGATGGGTGGCACAGCAAATCAAAGAGAAGCACTTCAGTATGCGAAAAACTTCCAGCCCTTCGCCCTAAATCATCAGAAAGGTACATTTTTGGTCACTTTAAGGGGATTTAAAGCATTGGGATACAGCACTTTGGAGTAAAACATGTTCCAAATTGTTTTACTCCATTATTTTCAGTTTGTTAAAGGCTGCTTCTTTTTGGATTTATCATGTATAACTCAAATCCTTACAATTAGAATTATCTTCTTTCTTCTTTTTCAAGAGGGCTCAAAATAATACCTGAATGATTGCACATTTGCTTAAATTTAAGGTTTTTGACTCTTTAAATAAAATGTAGATTACATCTAGAATAGGCCTGCTGCCAGAGTGAAGTGCTAAAAATGCAGAGGAATGTTCTCGGAATAGTCATCTGCTATTTTCTGCTGCGTGGGGTAATACAAAGAGAAATTAAACTTTTGAAAAATGGAGAGCATGTGAGTTAAATGAACCATCTCAAGCTGAATCCAACAAAGCCTATTTTTTTAGAGTACTGTGTGTGTCAGAAAGCTTACAAAAAAACTAAACCTGCTAGAAGCAAATTCCCAGGCAGCACACCCTGGCAACTCCCCAGCCAAAAAAGTAGCAGGAGTGGAGCTCTCCTGTCTGTCATGGCTGTAATTGTTTGTGTATATCTGCCTGTTTTCCATGTGAAAGCTCCAGCTGGAGACACAATCTCTTGTTTGTTGTACAAACTCTGCTGTTCCTGGTCCCTCCCAGATATTCAGGTTCTGATGGGCAGCCTGGTGTACCTGCGGCAGGGCATCGAGAACTCGCCCTACGTTCACCTCCTGGATGCCAACCAGTGGGCTGACATCTGTGACATCTTCACCAGGGATGCCTGTGCTCTCCTGGGCCTCTCAGTTGAATCCCCTCTCAGTGTTAGGTATGCTGCTTTTGTCTTGCTTTTGAGACCAGGTACTTCGTGGTTGGGTTCCTGTTTTTTGTTAAGGACAAAAGAAATTACTTTTTGACTAGCTTGCCTTAAATACAGCGTATAGTTACAATTAACAAGTCTGCAAAGATTGAAAACAAGAGGTTCCTGTGTGCTGGACTTTACCCTGCCCACTGCAGCTCAAGAGGAAGCATTTCTGGGTGGAATTTATCTTCCATAGTTTAGACATAACTGCTAAAGATGAGGATGGCAATCAGCCAGTTATTCCCACAACAAATGTGTGACAGCTGTCCCTGCTGTTCATCTGAAAAATAACCCTGAAAATGTGGCCATGATTCCATCAGCATTTGATAATTTTGTTTGTTTTTTGGTTTTTTTCCCACACACTACTAGTCATCTTCTTAAAAGAATGCTTAACAGTTGTAGTTTCAGTTGCTAAAATTTCTAAATTGTCTGCTGAGCCTCTTTTGCAAAGAAGAAAGAGGCACTTTTAAACTCAGTAGCTAATCTGACAAAATGCAAATCTGTAGGAGGCTGTTGGAAATATGAAGAAAACCCAACCTAATCTCCTTCTAGCTTCTTTGAAGATAAAACAGATTAGCTGCTATTTAGCCTTTGCATGTCAATTCCCCCAGTACACTCCCCTGATGTTCTCATTTTAATTTAAAATGTTAAACAGAAAATAAATTATATGTGTCTTTCTAGGCTGGATTTGGTACTTAGCAGAAGCTTCACTGCTTCGGGTTTTTTTTTTTCTTTGTTTGTTTGTTTGTCTTGGCGTTATTTTTTCTTTTTACTGTTTCCATTCACTATTAGACTTCTGTGCTTGGTTCAGAGCTCTCACATTATTAAGCCTTCTGCTTTTCCTGTTTGTACTTCAGTCACAAAATACAACAGAAACAACAAAGGGAGCACTTCAGACTAATTATTTTTCTACAATAATCTTTCAAATTTCAGTTTGAGTATTTTACAGGCATTTAAAGCTTAAATAATGTTTTCATCTTCCTCTTGTTTTATGCAAATAACCAGCACTCCCGTAGATTTTCATTGCTCATGCACTGATGCTGCAATGCAGTTTTCAGAGCACATGGCCAAGAGATTTTTGGTGATGTGGAAAATCCCTGTTCCTGATGTTTGGAGTGGTGGGACATTTGCTCTGCTCCTGGTGTGGGATTGATTGTGCTGAAATGTATTTACTATATAGGTGCTATTGATGCTCTTGTCATAAACAGGACTGTTCTCAACTGGTGTGACCTTGGAGTGCTGCAGATCCTTTAGGAATTAAACAAGCTTGAAGTGAAATCCATGTTGTAAAATATTTTGTTTTCTAGAACATGAGTATTGGGCACTTTCTTAATGCTGATTGCCTTCTCCATTGTTTATCTAATCCTGTACAGACCTCATGGTCTGAGTTACTATGTGGAGACAGCAGAAAAACTCCTGTGTTATGGAGGTTGTGGTTTGGGGTCTTGAAGGACTACAGGAATTTGAATGTACTATTGACCTGAGTTTTTGTATTCTGAAAGGGCTCTTCAGAGATGTTTTCACACAAATAATATTTGTTAGACTTCTCACTGGGTAAACACAAGTTACACTCTGGGCTGAATTAACAAAAAAGCAAAGTGTAAGGGTTAAAACAGCCAGGAGGTGAGAGATACAATTTATTTATATATATATATA
>NW_005054479.1:401010-413825 GCF_000277835.1 Geospiza fortis | reverse complement strand
TATATATATATATGTATTTTAGCATAGACAAGAGATCCACAGGTTTCACATAGAGGAAAGGCATGACTTATGTAGACCATAAAACTTGCACAAATAGTTGAATAATCTGCCAAACAAACAGAGCAGGCTGATAGCAAGGTCAAATCCTTTTTCTGTTGCTGGTGATTTCCAGTACTGTCATTTGACTTAAATCCATCAACTCATCTGTTAATTTGTGGAAAACTCTGTCATACTTTCTTTTGTAAAATACTGAAATATTTCCAAATAATGTGCTAATTTCTGGTAGTGGGTAAATCCCAGAGGAGGCTGAACTGTTTGTTGGGACACAGACTTTGGGCAGTTTTATACTGCTGTTCTTGTCACAGGCCCTGGTTTCCTGCCTTTCCTTACCTACCTGCTTTTTCTACATTTCTTTTTTTGGTTTAAGGTGAGGGTGGAAAGACACATTTCTTTACATGATAATTGTATATAATTAAAGGATTATGGGTTGTGTGTGTGTGTGGGTTACATGGAAACTCTTAGGCTGCACATACTCCACCACAGCTGAGAGCAACCTCCTGTATAAACTAATGTGATGTCTTCCTCCTGTACAGCTCAAAATCAAAGTGGGTGGTAGAAGAAATCAATTCAGTATGAATCTCAGAGGAGGGATTAACTGTTGTTTTCTGTCCAGAATATAGTACCTGAGGGCCCCAGCCTAAAATACCTGGATAACTGATAACCTGTCTCAAAACTCTTGCTTGTCTGTACTTCTAAGCTCCCTCCAGGTATAACAAGATGTAAATGAAAAAATACAAAAACCTTGTCTCCCAGTTAACCTTTAAAATAGAAATGTGAAAAGTGTTGGTTTCCTAACATGCACCTCATATTAACATGTCCTTTTTCTGCAGTTTTTCGGCAGGTTGTGTAGCATTACCAGCTCTAATCAACATCAAGGCAGTAATTGAGCAAAGGCAGTGCACAGGGGTTTGGAACCAGAAGGATGAACTCCCGGTGAGTGGGGGCTGAGCTACCCCTGGGGCAGATTTCTAACAGCAAATGCTGTTTTCAGGTTTGTTTTGTGCTGCATGTTACAGGATGTTTTACATGGCCAGCACCTCCAGCAGTTCTGGGGCTTGGGGCTCTCTGGTGTTCGGGTTCTGGGGCTCACAGACACCCCCAGACACCCAAAAACTGAGCCAGGCAGCCACACAGGCTGCCCCAGACACAGCACTGCCGTCAGCAGCTCCCACACAGGACTCACCTGAAACAAAAGTACAGATGGCCAAGATGCCTTCCTTCTCCTTGGGTGGAAGTGATTGCCATTCACCAGTGAAAGCACAAGCTCCAGATTCACAGGCGAACACATGCTCATGGATCCTCAATTACAGCATGGCCCTCCTAGCCCCTTTGATACCCTTTTCCAGCTGTTCCTCCTCAGTCTCCTTCCCCTGCACTTTCCTCCTACAATTTATGTAGTTCTGCTGACCCCCTCTCCTCAGAGACCCTCAGGTTTAGATTTGTATCTGTTGCAAAGTCCAGGTTTGGTTGCACTTTCTTGATGAGCTCTCAAGGTTGTTTTTTGTTATTATCTCCATTATTTTAGTCCATCAGGTTTGTACCTCTCAGTTTTGTTTGTTGCCCCCCCCTTTCACTTGTTATCCCCTTTCACATTGGAAAGGTCTCTGATAAATGACCTGAAAGAACCTGGTGCTCTCACCTTCCACTTACCCAGAGATGTTTCTGTATAACTGGAAAGAAAATGGATCCCACAGAGACACATTCACTTCCCCCAGCTAGGCTTGAGCTCAGTCCAGGGCTTGCTTTCCACTGGCTCTTTATCAGGCAGACAGGAGATGAAAGAATTACTGCTGCATCTGGGGACACAGGAGCTGGGATCCAGTGCATTATGCTCCCAGCACATCTCATTTAGATCAGTTGAAATGAAGTTCAGTTGTTATGAAACCCCAGTTTCCCTTTATAGCTCTTGCTGAGCATGTGCAGCTCTCCAGTGACCTGCTCCTGATTTGGAAAGGAAACTTATTTAGTGCAAACTGGGCATGAACTGAGTTAGCCTCTTCCACTGCAGCTGGAAGAGATTCATTTATAGAGTAAGGAGGAGTGCTGAGTTTTCTCCCAGCTGTGTTTTCTATAATGCTGAGAGTGTGACAGATTTCTGCCTTGCTGTCCAGCCAGGAATGAATAGCTAGGGAGCATTTGGAAAAAGATTCCTGTCTGATGCAAATCAGTTAATAATACACGTGTGTCTCCTTGCATTTTAAACTGAAGGGTCTCTAGTGTCTTCTGATAAGGCAGTAAGGGGGTGGGAAACCTTATTTTCTTTGTGCAAAGACAGATTAAGTAGCATGAAAAGGTCACATTGTCAGGTTTTGTTGAAGATTAAACCTTTGAACAGAGGACTGCTCAGAGCCAGGTGAGCTCTGGTGTGATTTTTGCAGTTCATTACCGAAGTCACAGACCTGTTCTTCTCTGTTATCTGTCCCTTTTTGAAATAATTTTGTACTCATGGCAAGAGTTGTGCTGCACAAGTATCTTCCATGTTGGTACTGAAAATTAGTGATTGTGATATACTTCATTATTCGCATGACGAGAAGGTGTTGGCAGTCTTTCAAGAAGCTGTAGAATGTGAATATAGTCAATCCAAGGGTTTTTCTCTTTTTTAATTTCCCCCTAAAATGAAATCTATAAATTACTTTTTATTTCCTAGCCAGCGAGTTCCAGAAAGTCTTGATGGGTCACTAGCTCAGTTTTCCTGCCAGGGCATAGATGTGCAACAAAATTTGCACTTGTCCCTTGGCAGAATATGCTGTTTTGTTGTTACTCCCCATCCCAAACATAAATCACCATTGTAAGATCACAATTAAGTATTTTTGGCTGGGAAATTGTCAGGCATCCACACCATGGATTTTGTTGCTTTCACAGCTGAATTGTGAAATCTGTTGAGTAACTGCCATGACCTAAAGGGATTTTATCTAGAAATGTAATTTCCTGAGATAAATTATGTTAATTTCTTTCACAGATTGAAGTGGACCTCGGTAAAAAGTGCTGGTATCATTCAATATTTGCCTGTCCCATTCTTCGTCAGCAAACAACAGATAATAATCCACCTATGAAATTAGTCTGTGGTCATATTATATCCAGAGATGCTTTGAATAAAATGTTTAATGGCAGCAAGTAAGTACCATTCTTTTATTTCAAACAACATACAGATAAGGACACATCTTAAGACTAGAATACTGTGTTTTGGGAAAATTGAGTTCATAATGATGTGATTGGTGGAAGCTTGTTAATCTTGGAGAATGGTTTGAAAGCTGGATAAGCTGGGTTGGTGCACTGGAGAAAAGCATAATAAACCCTCTGATGTTGTTGAAAGTGAGCTTGCATGAAGGAATGCAGCAAGCAGAGTAATTTTTCACTTTGTTGCCACCATTGTGTTGTCTTAAATTCAAACTGAAAGGCTTTACACACACAGTTTTTCCTTGGGAGCAAGGTTAGTAATGCATGAAAAATCTCTTGAAAAATAAAATTAAACCTCTAGGGGAAATATGGCTTAATAATTGAGCAAGAAGGGGAATTATAACTGTGGAAATACTCCTCCTTAGATATCCATGGGATGCTTCAGGCTTTTGGGGAGAAGGAAATGGGAGAGAGAAATCTCTACAGATTTTCTTGAGGAAGAACAGTGATTATTTGGATTGAATATATACAGCTTCTGTGGAGGCTGCCAGCTTAATTTAGAGCTCTAAGTCATTCTGGGAAATCCAGTGTGAAAATAAGTGAGGCTATGAATGAAAATGTCAAGTGATGTTTGCATTCTGTGCCCTGTTAGAAAAGCCTTAAGGGATGCCTTTGTGGGTGACTTGGGGTGACTTTAGCCATTTTAAGCTGTAAACTTGCTGCTGCATCATTCCTGTCCCTGATCACTCATTCCTGGTGCTTTCATTGATCAGTTTTACTGACAGCACTGCTCTGACAATATTAACTCTGGAGGGGTGGGTGGGGGGAGAAAGTAAAATGCCCAAACGTGGGAGATGGGGGGCAAAATGGATCCATGCTTCAAAATAGAATCAATTGCTTCAAAAAGAAATACTCTAAGTAGGTGGGATTGTATGAGAGACCTCAACAGGGAGACCAGCGTGACCCTTCAGTCAGAGCCTGCAGGAGCTGATCTAAGTGAGCTGGGAAATCACAGCATTTTGGGAACCAGGCACTAAAATGAACTGGATATTGAGGAAGCCACAGTGAAAGCTACCAGCTGATTTAAAATTTCTGCAAGGCCAGGCTGGATGGGTCTAGTGGAGTGTGTCCCTGCCCTTGGCAGCCGGGTTGGAATGGGATGGTCCTTAAGGTCCCTTCCAACCCAAACCATTCTGTGATTCTAAAATACAACAAGCAAATCCACAAGTAGGAATAATAACTACAGAGAAATTGCTCTTTATGATAATCTAATAATTCAGGGGCTTGTGGGTGAAAGGTGAGAGACTTTAATTAGAAGAAGCATGGTAAGTTCTCTCTCAACTAAAGGTGACTTGTCATGGAGCCAAGTGTTGTGGCTTAAGAGTGCAATTGTTTCCTGCTGCAGAGGGAAAACTCAGTGCCTTTAATGCTCTGTTGTCACACATTGCCCCAGTTCTAACACATTGTCTTTGTCCCCAGGTTAAAATGCCCCTATTGTCCAATGGAACAGAGCCCTGGAGATGCCAAACAGATATTTTTCTGAAGAAAAGTTACATTATGCAGTTTGTAAGTGACACTCTGGATTTCAGGTGCATTTCAGGAGAAGTAAAACACTCTTGTTCCCTTTTATGCAGCAGACTGAGGACTCCTATGTTTGTATAAGCTAATGCTACAGAAACTTTGCCAACATTTAGTATATACATACCAAGTGGAAATGCTACAGAAATATTATTACCATAGGGCTCTACTATACTCTTGGTCTCCATACCTGATCAAGTTACTACACCAGCAGTTGTCATTCAATGCAGGTTTTTGTACTTAATTATATGGTGACTTTTTACTTTTTAAAAGCAGAAATTGATCACCCCCATTTGTTTAATATTCTTCCCGCTATTATTCTATCATTTTATTGATAACTGTCATCTTAGAGAACGTTTGTGGACAAAGTTTTATTTCCTGTAATGTGTACATAATTAAAGGTAAATACTTCAGAAAAAACGTTTGATAAATTGAATAGTCGTTATAAAACTAATTTGTATTTTTTTCGCTGAAAATGCTGTGATATATTCTGAGTTTTTCTTTCAAACATTTTTTCAACTTTTACATAGAATTCAAAGTAAATGTGCATATATATAAAGTATATAAAATATATAGCCCCAAGGGGCTACCTGTTGAAATCCATCACTAATTTATAAGGGTGATGTGTGGCTCAACTGCTACTGGGGCAGAGAGGGAGTAGGAAATCCTGTTCCTCTGGTTTCACGATTGAAAAGCGTTTGTGTAAGAGAACATTCAATAAATTCTGAAGTGGAAATGCTTTTAGTTGATGACATTTGCTCTCTGGCCTTTGTAGTCATGTTCTTTGAACTTTGTATTCAGGATTAGGCTATAAATGTCATGTTGCTGTATAGTTTAGTAGTCATTATAGTGTGCTATTTATAAACAGTTATCAAAACCAAATAAATTGTAGAAGTATTCATTGTTAAATGGGGGGAAAAGCATGTTCTGATGCAATCTACTGATCACAACTCTGCACTTGGCAGAACTGGGCCCTACATCATATATTAGGAGGTAGCAAGTTTTCTGTAGCTTGAGAACACTTTGCTTCTAGCCTTGTTTTTGTAGTAGAATATTACTGCCATTGCCACTTTCTCTGCTAAATTTGTCATATTGTTGACTAGGTAAATTTGTACTCATAAAGGAGACGTAGATCACGGCAGTTAAATCTTTTTTAGTGTGCATATATTTGTATTTATTGCACTGTCCTATAGTAGGGCAAGCAGCCATAAGGCATGCAAAGCTACATGTAAAATTATATTTCTGTATTGTGTAGTTAAAAAAACAGCAACCAATCAACCCCAAGCTTGTCTGGTTGAACACTGACACACTGGTTGAATGCACTAGCACAATGCACTACAGAGAAGACCGCCTTTGGGAAATCTACACCTTTTGAATTTGTCTGTCACCTGACTGGAGAGACTGAGTCGGACTCTTGTGGGATCAGTGACAATGGACAAACCTACAGAGACATTATAAAGTGAGGAGCGAGTCAAGGCACACAAATTTTAAACTTCAGATGTGTTTGATACATGTGAAAAAATCCAGGTGTGTGATTTTCTGCAAAACTTCCATTGTATTCACACTGAGTTCCAAACAGCCGCGTTACCAAGTGGTGAAATCAACAATAAACGGGTGAGGATATTATTTTCCATGTAGGTTTCCTAGTCTTGCTGAAATTGCTTTTAATATTTTCTTTTGACTGGAATTGCCTAATCTTTGGATCTATATGAAATGGCATATGAAGTAATTAAAAACCCAACAATCCCAACAATAACAAACTCCCACACAACCAGCCTGAAGTATGAGTGCTGCATCTTTCTGTTACACTGATGGTATTTTAGCGCTGGTGTGAACACCAGTAAATGTTGATAGCTTAGAGCCCAAGGATGGAACAGCTGTTAAATGGAAATAGGGTACAAATTCACCTTGATTATTAAATATCACCTTAACTAGTGCATGTTATGGATCCAAAATCCAATAGCTAATTCTAAAACTCCATTTTCACCAGATCATTGCCATTCTTTCCCTGTCCCACTTAAAACTTCTTGCCTGCAGTTGTGCAGCTCCACCAACAGATGCTGCTCATGGTTCAGTACTGAGAGCATGTGTGCTCACTCTAACAGGAGGCTGTGCTGGGCATTTGGGAAGCAGTTCTGCACTTTGGTTGGCACAAATAATCCAGTTTACCCTGTGAAGTGATGTGGGTTCTCTCCTGCTACTGCCTGCTATGCTTCTGGTAACTAGAGAGCAGGCTTGCAGGGGAAAAGTGAATAAAACTGTGGTTTCCATACTTAAAGTATAGTTGGCATCTGGTACATGTGCATTGTCCCTAGTAGGGTGGGAATATCCACAGTAAAAATGTATTTGATTTTGAAGCTATCGTGGTATATTTTGATGTGTCTCCATTTCACTTTTGGACCAGATTATGAAGCCTTGGACTAGTCCCTGAAGTAGCCCTGTGTGTCCCAAGTGCCTTTTAGTGCTGCAGGATGGGATTAAGGACACTCAGTGTGTTTTTATCTGTATCCAGATCAGCCTGTCCCTCCTTGGGCTGTGCTGGGCTGGCAGCTGCTGCTCCTCCCCTTTGCAAGCTGTCAGAACAGCAGCCCTGAGCAAGTGCACCCAAGTTAGTGGTGTGGATGGGCATCCAGTCAAGAATTTTTTGACTGTGCTTATATAAAGTTTAACTTATGGGTGCTTTGAAAGTAATGGATGTTTATAAACTTGATTTTCATAGCAGCAGCTTGTTTGCACTGTCAGTTCAATGTCTATTAATAGACTTGGATTTTAATTTTTGCAAATGCCTTAAATAGGAAATGTATTGCGATGTTTTCTTGTGGTGTTTCAGGTCTGACTTGTGTTATAAAGCATTATCAAAACTTGAAAAGAGTAGAAAAGGAAAGCAGCACATAGCCTTTTTAAACTTCACAGGTATTGTTCATTTTTGGTTGTCATTTACACAAAGTTCATGTCCTTACCTCCTGTTAGTACTCTTGATGTTCGTCTGCTCTCTGAAGTATTTTTAATTAAGTCCTTTCCTGCTGTGACCTCAGCAGTGCTCATTGCAGCTGGGCATGGATGAACTAACAATCTTCCCTCCTGAAAGCAATGTTCCTCTGTGAAAACATTGATTTCAGTCTCCTCCTGTGGGGAAGCTGAAGTGGATGCTGTGTGTTCCCAGTAATGAGTCAGAGCTTCTGATCTCTTTTAGCTTAGACCTGTCTCCATCCCGTTGCTTTGAATCTTTCTTGTTGCTTTACAGGATGGCTGCTGCTAAAATTCAAGGTTGAAATTACTTATCACTCAGAGCCAGCATGCCAAGGTAAAGGCAGTAAGTTTGGGTTAGATTTTGCTTGCAAGGTTTGTTTGCCCACTGCAAGGTACAGTTTTTCTTTCTGTGCTTATCACTTCAGAGGTTGATGTGTCTCTTGGGCAGGGAGGGATAACATGGTCCTTAATCCATCCCAACACTTGCTCCTTTCCTTTGTGAGTAGGAGACTGAAGTGTAGGGAAAGAAGCTTTTGAAATGAAATTTAAAAAAAAGAGTCTGGCAGCAATGATTTGTAGTAAGTAAAGCTGTAATGTGGTGTTACATCACTTCTCTGAATTTAATTCAAGCCTTAATATGTGAAAAGGATGAGTGGTTTACAAAAATGTACATATGTGAGATGAGAGTGATTAATCTTCATGACTTCAAGTTTGCATTCAGTTAACAGTCCTGTACAGAAATACAGGAACTGGAGCTGTTCACAGCCTCCTGTGAGCTCTTACTGAGTCCTGCTGGGTCTGTTTATAGGAACTGGGATTTCAGATCACATTGTCTAGTACTAATTTTTACAGGACAGCTGTATCTGTGTTTTCAAATGCAACAGCCCTGAAGTGTTGTCCAGTTCCTGTTCCACCTCAGAACTTCTCACTTTGTAGAGGATGTTTTAAAACAGCAGTGCAGACTGGAACAAAGACTAGTGGGTGCTATGACCTGGGCTGCAGTGCCTGTTCCACCTCAGAACTTCTCACTTTCTAGAGGATGTTTTAAAACAGTGCAGACTGGAACAAAGACTGGTGGGTGCTGTGACCTGGGCTGCAGTAAGCAAACCTTCCCTAAGTTTGGCTTTTAAAAGGAGATCCCATTTTCTCCTGCATTTGCTCTGCCTGGTGTTTATTTTCAGACCTGGTGACACTCCTGTTGGTTTCTTCGTACTAATTGTCAGGTTATGGCTAGGACTTTTCCTTTGGCTGGAGAAAAGGGATGGGGAAGGTGTAAATAATGTTTCAGTTCAATTCTTGAGCATCATCCATGAGACATTTGCCTTTGGGGAGAGGTAATAAATATATCAGTGTAGCTATTTTGACTGACAATTCTTTCCCCTCTGAACTGAGAGCAATTCCACTGTTTTCCAAGGTTTCTGAGTTATGTGGGAGGTTTCCAGGAATGTGAAACACAAGCAGATGTGGTTGATCTCCCATGACAAAAATCTACACATACTCAATTTGTTCAGCACAGCTCAGGATGGGAATGTGATGATGGATAGGTAGTCCTGACCCTGCACATTTTGATGTCAGATGAATCAGAAGGAAGAATCCTCCTTACAGGAAGGTTGTGTTTCACTGCCTATTTACTTTTGTTCCAGAGGTTTCTGTACTTTTTTCCCTGCCTTAATTTGCTTTTCTGTGTTGAATGCTGCAGAAGCAGCAGCAAGGACATGGTTTTGGGGGTGGATTCCAAGCACTTGCACAACATGCACTACAGAATTCGTCTGAGGAGTCCGGGAGGAGCTTAGGTTACTTCCCTGTGACAGGTCATCTGTCAAATACTTCGATGGACAAAGCTTTTTGACTTTAACTGACCAGTCCATTTACTGGCTCTGGTGGGGTAATCTTGGCTGTATTATGTATTTGGAGTTTATTTATCAAAATCCTTTCTCACTCAGACAAGTTCACTGAATAAATGAAGCTCTATATGGTCTAAAAGCAGGGGTCTGTCTATGAATTCTGGATGCTCTGTGTTTTGGGGGCATCTGATGCCTTCCTCATCTTCATAGGCTTTTTCAGCAACCATTTTGTACTCTTTTTTTCCTTTATTAGTTGAGGTTATGCTTAAATTGTGCACCAGCTCTTGCTCTCCCCACCATGAGGGGTTAACTCCTGGCTTGTTTGTCTTTAGCCCAGCAGATCCTGAGTTATGAGCTACTCCATTATTAGTTTGGAGCAAGTGTGCAGTTAGGTAACCTTGACCTCTGAACAAATGCATTCCTTCTGCTCCTCTTTGAATGTCATTCTCCATGCCAGACTCCAGTTTGCCCTGTGACAGCTTCCAGCCTGCACCCTGCTCTGTCAGCTCACTGGAACTGGAACCTCTCCCATGTGCTGTAACCAAAAGCTGTCAGATCTGTAGGGCCTGTCCAACAGCAGCTTCCTGCATGCACCAACAAGCACCCTTGAGCTGCTTCTCTGCACTCCAGCTCAGCCAGTTCTCCTCCTCTTACTAGTGCAAGCAGCAGTCCAGGCTCCTTGCCCAGACATTGCCACCCAACCACAAACCTGGCCAGTTTGCCCTGAACTTGCATGATTTGCTAGAGCTGTGTGCATGCAGGGCTGGAGTTGCCCTTGGCACTTTCCCTTCTCACTGCTGCGCTCATATTTGCAATTGCTTCTTAACATTTTAGTGCTAAAGATGTTTTGGTTTTGCCTTCTACTTCTGCCTTCTACCCCTTATTGGTAGGGATACAAAGGTCTTCTAAAGAAAATCCAGATTGTAAGTGGATTATAAAGAATATTGTTTCTCAGCTCTACCTATAGGTGGAAAACTTCACAGGCTTTTTTAAATGCAAGGTGCAGTGCTGAGTACAGCTGAGCTGGAAGGGGACTGTGACAAACTGATCAAGGGACTGTGTAGAAGGAAGAGCTGGCAAAGGAAAGTCAGTGTTGCTTTGGAGAGCTGTGCTGGGTCACTGCCTCTGCTGGAGGCTTCTGTGGTGAAGTTGGTCATTTTTGGGGTATTCAGTGAGAAACTGGGGCAGTGGCTACCAAAGGGTTTGTTTTGGTGTTCACCCCAAGCTGTTCTGCTCCTCTCAGCCTTCTGACCTGCTGCAGAGGGGATTGTGCTGCTTTTGCAGCCAAGGTGGACTCAGAGCAGTTCAGTGCAGTGTACTGGGTGTATTTGTAAAACATACTAAAATTTAAGGAGCTCAGTCATAGAAAACCTTGTGTAAGAGACAGAAAGACAAGTTTTATCCCCTGGGTATCTTGGGATGGACAGCAGTCCACAAACATGTAGGACCTCACTGAAAATCCACATGTGGAGAGCTGGATTTGCTTTTCAACTCTCTTCCCTCACAGGCTTATGCTAACTCATGATATCTGTTACAGTGCTACTAGAGGTCAAAAATGGGAAGATTTCACTGTGCAGTGGATATGGAGCTGTGTTCAGGGGGGTAATTACCACTGTCAGCGTTGTCATTCTTTTTTAGAGGTTGATTTCCTCTAAAAATGCAAATGAAAGATTGCAGAAAAAGCACCAACAAGCAAACCTGACAAAATGACAAAAAACCCAAACCCAAAGATTCCCTACTCCCAGTTCTTCACTGCAGCAATCTTGCCTGGATCAATATTGCTTCAGGACTGGGGTCTTAGTGCTGCACTGCACAGTGGAGCATTACTATTAGTAATGTCAGGTATTAATGCCCATATATATGCTTTTTATTGCTTGGGGTTTTATTTTTCTCTGTTTATCCTACATTAGCATTCCATGCAGTAGCAAGGACTTTGTTGTGCATGTGTTTATCTCACTGAAATGCTTTTTTGAATTTAAATACCCATGTCCTGTTTCTCCCCACAGGATTGTCCTCTGTAGGCTCCCAAGCAGTAGAACAGGCAATAAATAATTAATCTCTGTGTCAGGATGTAGTAATTTAATTTGGAAGAATTTGGAACAAAGTTTACAAGGATTGCAAAGAATGCTTTTGCTCAGTTTTCTGAAACAGCTTTCTGTTCAATGTTCATGCATTTAATTTTGGTGTGTGTCACGTGCCACATTCAACGACACTGAATGGAGAAAATACATTTTCAGGACAATGCTTCCCATGCAAAACACATGGCCTTTTGTTGGGAAAGAACCCCTGATGCTGCAATCAGATCATTGCACCTCCTTCCTACAAAATCATTGGAAAGAGCTGGACTGGGAGGGGAAGGGCACTCAGGAGGTGTCAAGATGATTTGTTGGAAGATATCGAGGCAGTGATATAACAGGGATCCTTCTCCTGCACTGTGTCCTGGTTATCCCCTGCCTCCCAAAGCAGCCAGCACATTCTCAGGGACAGGGCTGTGGTTTCAGGCCTGAGGTGCACCTAGAGGGGGTAGCTGCAACCTTAAGTTGATGGAGCACGATGGTGGTGGCCAGGAGCTGGAGGAGCAGGAGACAGAGCCCTGCCGAGGGGAGCCAGAGGAAGACAAGGCAGAAGGAATCCAGGTCTTCCTGCATTCTGCTGCCTGCAGGGATAGAGAAGAGGGAAGGTCCACCAGGTGCTCACTGCTGGTGTTACAGCCAGCTCTGGTGGAGCCAAGGGAGCTGCCAGGGCCCTGCCTGGTGTGCCTGAGGCACAGAGCTTCCCTGGGCCTGCAGTGATGGTCCTACTGCTGTCAGCATTTTCCTGGCAACTGGAAGGGGGACACGTGGCCAAAAGTTTTCCTGTGTCCTTTGATGAGACTAAAAGCAGACCTGGGCCATGAGGCTCTACCTTCCCTCCCCTGTTCCTGGTGTCATCAGGCGTGGGATATGCTCATGCTTTTTACATCATCCTTAGCCTTTCCTATGGGGGATGAAATGATGGAATTTAATCCTTCCAACTCTGCTAAAGCTGTATGGATTTCTACTCTCCCCCATCCCAAAATATCTACAGGATCCCCCTTGGTATCAGTGGACAAGGGTCCAGCTCTTCCCCTCTCCCTCCCTGCATCCAGGCTACCTGGATCTGGTGTCTTCAGGCAGGAGTCCCCTTCAGTGGTGCTGCCCTGGGTGATGGGTGCTGGTGTGCTGGGTGCCCCTGCAGTGGTGACTGTAAGTGAAATGGATGAACTCA
>NW_005054479.1:392046-400989 GCF_000277835.1 Geospiza fortis | reverse complement strand
CACATCTCTCCTGCTTTTCTGCTCTCCAGCCTGGGCAGGGCTGTTCCTGTGCACAGTGAAGCCCTCAGGTCTGGGAGAGCTTCATAGAGCCAAGTGTGGATGGGGTCTCCCTAGAGAGGGTCTCCCAAGAGCCAAGAGGGATCTGCAGCCTGCTTGTTTCTCACTTTCTGACACCATCCCCACAAAGCCTGAGCCCCCTGAGCTTGGTGGTACTTTTGGCACCTGCGTGTGCTGAGGAAGGAGGAGGTGGTGGTGGACTTTGCTTTAATGCTCTCCCTTCAGAGCCATGGGTGGGGGAGTGGGGATGGGGAGATGAAGCCCAATGATGTTTGCCTTTGGGCAGGAGCAGTGCCAGGAGGAGAGGTGGGAAGCAGGGAGGCTCTGGCAGGAGGAGCAGTGGGTTGCTCACAGGATGACTTGGGCAAGCCAGCAGGGAAATGGGGTTTGTGGAGGGATGGCTGCTTACAAAGGGCACGGGCAGGAGGTGCTGGGCATTTTGTCAGGGCTGGGTGAGGCTGGGGGAAGGTGTTGCTGACCTGGGAGGAAGGCTCGCTGGCCAGGGCTGAAGTGCAGCATTTGGTTGAAATTCATCACACAGAAATAGCTCCCCTGGTCCTGTGGTGTGAAAGATTTCACTGCCAGCCGATGGATCGTGCTGTCTTTGCTCGCCTCAAAGCGTGTGGACGTTTTCAGATTCCCCTCAAATGTGGCCCGGGATATGGAATTGATGAAGACAATGAAGTGAAGGGTCCCACTCCTGTCCTGGCGGATCCAGGATGCCCCATGGTTCTTGTCAGTGTGACACTCCAGCTCCAGCTTCTGTCCCACCCGGAGCTGGCTGATGTCCTTGGGAGACCTGACCTTTATCTGAAGTGACTGGCCATCCATCCCAGGGCAGCCTGCAGGAGAGAAATCCTTGCTGGAACCACTTGGGAAGAGTCAAAGGGTCCTCTGAGGAAACCTCCTTCCCTCCCTGTCCATGGGCTGGAAGTAGAAATGGAAAGGGAAGACCTCACACTGTCTGGAGGATGTGAAGGTTTTCTTGGAGTCCTTGCTGGGATGGTGCATGGAGGGTGCTCAGCAATCAGCCACCCGGCCTTGAAAGATGGGTGCTGCCCTTCCAGTGTCTTCTCAGGGACGTTACACCTTCCCAGCTTCTCTGAAGTGATAAGCTGTGTAAGCTCCCTGTGAACACTAACTTTTAAACTTCTCCCTCCCCTCTGGACCCACTCATTGGATCAATCTCCCTTCCCAGTGCAGGTGGTGCTGTAGCCGCCCCTCTGGCTGTCCTTTGCTGGCTGAGGTGACTCTGCCTCTCCCCCCACAACTACTGAGCACACCTCAAGGTCAGCAGTTTTGGTTTGTTTTTTTTCCTTCCCCTTAATTATTTACCCCAATGTCTTGGATTCAATAGAAAGGTTTTCCTTGTCCCTCCCGGTGAAGGGGGAGCGCAGCCCCGTGTCCGTACTCACAGAATGCCAGAGTGAGCAGCAGGAGCAGGGCAGGAGACGTGTCCATCTTGTCCTGGGGTGCCTGTGCTTGGGGCTGGTGCAGAGCAGCTGAGATGGTTTTTCTCACTTGGCTTGGGAGGCTGTGTCACTCTTTGGGGAGGATGTGATATCATCAGGACCCCAACACCAGGATGCATTCAGTTCAAGTCCAGAGTCTGGGTCCCTTTAACCTCATCATTTCTTACAGGATTGTTTCTGGATGACTTTCAGAGAGATCCAGAGTGATGCTGCTCATGGCTGAGGTAACATCAGCCACCACAGCCTGCTGTTCCCTCCCCACAGCTTCTGTGCAGAAGACCCAGAACTGCCCCATCCTTTGGTGCAGACCCTAGAACACTTTTCTTGGCGGGGATTCTGCCTCCTTCTTTTGAGCACATTCATGGAGTCCTGTGTGCATGGCAGAGCCCACAGTGACTCAGATGTTCCTGGTGTAGATCCATGCGTATTGTTTATCTCCAAGCACAGGTTTCTGGCACACTGATGGGTACTTCTCTATTGTTCTTGTTGCACTTCTTTGTTCAGTTCTTCTTTGCTACTGCTCAGCAAAAGCCTTTTCATGAAAAGTAGTTGGTTTAGGAACTAGAACCTATTGAGATTGCCCCTTGCACTAGTGAGTGTTTTGCCTTTTCTTTGTTTTTAAAACTCGTGGTTGTCTTCTTTAACCACAGGGTCTTCTGCTCTTCAAAAAAACCCTTTTATGGTTCACCAGAGAGGGCTCTTGCTGCTGCTTCCAGGTGACCTCTTGCATATGGGGATGGGTGATGCTTCCTGGACCTTTGCATGCATAGAAAGAATTATTTCACCAGAGTGCGAGGGGCTGGGCTAGTGTTTGATTGAACTTTCCTGTTAATTGCTTTTCTGTGTGTTTTTTTTTTTTTATTACACCTTTGCAAAGAAGCTCTGTTTCTTCCTAGTCTGTCAGAAGCCAAGTGCTGCTGAGTTTGATGCAGTTACTGTTGGGGCTGCTACTCAGAGCATGAGATGACCCAGCCATCTTCTCCCGGAGTGTCTGTCCTTGGGGACAGTGCAGCACAGCTGAGATGAACTTTGTCACTTTGTCACTTGGCTTGGGAGGCTATGCCGCTCTTTGGGGGGATGTGATGTCATCAGGACCCTCTTGGGTAAAGTGACAATGCTTGGCCTCTGTGACAAAACATTGAGGAAAAAAAAAATTCTGAAGAAATTAGTTTATAATCCAGAATTTGTGACTTGCTTCTTCTTTGCTTTTTCTGCTTGTGGTTCTTTTGTCTCACCATGGGTTCCTTCTGTCCTGCCCCAAGCCCGCTGTGTGCTCCAGTGGCCCTTGCTGCTGCCTCTGTGTGACCACTGGCACAGGGCAATGGCTGGCTTTTCCTGGAGTTTTTGCACACACAGGCTTTCCTGTTGATTATCTTTCTGTGTAAGGTTTTCTTTTAATTTCTTTTCTTTTTTTTACTAACCCTTTGCCAAGAAGCCTCTTGGTTCCTGGCTCTGTCAGAAAACAGGCGCCGCTCTTTGCGCTGCTACCGACAGCCGAGTTATGGAAAATGGTTTGGGAACTGTGGTTGTATCACTGGGCATCAAAGTGTGTTAATGAGTGGAGAAAGCTGCTGCTGGGATGTGTGAGGGTCACTGGGGCTGTGTGAACTGTGCCCTGCAGAGTGTGGGCTGGAGAATCAGTGTGCAGATGAGCTGAGGGAAGCAGGAGCCATCCCAGAGCCTCCCGAGTTTGGCACTGGGCTTGAAGGTGATCAGGTGTGTTCTGAAATAACAAACAACCCCTCTGAAACAAATAACAATTCCCAGAGCAAACAGATCCTGCTTCTATTCCTTCATCTGTTGGAAGAGGATTTGGGTGTGGGGGTCAGTACCAGAGCAGGAGCTCCCTGCCCTTCTGCCTGGGCTACAGGAACGTGGTGTGATGTGTACTGTGAAAAAGTGGATAGGAGGAAAGACCTATCAGCTTTTTGGCAGAAACACTTTGAGTTATAACTTTTTAAGAGAAAAATTTTAGCTCACACTAATTCAATAAGAAACTACCCAATAATTAAATTGATCTCATAGCCTCAATGTTAGGGCTTTTCTGTTATTTTTACTTTCATAGTGTGTGTAGTTCTGTGGAATTGCCATTCAGTATTTGCTTACTATCTATTGTTTAGATACACTTATCTAGTCCTGATTTTTTCTTTTTTTTCATTCTTACAAACAAGTAAGTTTGGAAGAACTTTGTTTTTCTTTGATTTTCTCTCCTTCCCATCTTGTTTACAGAGCAGGAGACTATCACAGGGTTTCTTCCACTCCTTTTTTTGGCCAGGTTTTTATCAGCCCCATGACAAGAACTCCAGAGTACTCGCAGACTCTTTATCTCAGACACCTTCTTGACAGTTTCCTGGGATGTGGGAGTGTTACTGGGCCCATCACAAATCCCTGGGAAGATACCTTTAGATGATTTTAGGCTGTGGTGAGCTGGAAGCTGAAGTCTGCACCCTAATGCTCAGGATGGGTGTATTAATCACTGGCTTTTGCCTTAGCCAAGACTTTTTCAACCCCTTGTTTATTATCTTCCTGAAGGATTTTAGCTTTTCTGAGACTAGGAACCAAAGAAAGAAAGAAAAAATGGTCATGAATCTGACTAGAATAATTTTATTTTATGTCTCAGTTCTTAAATTGCAAGTATACTAAGGAAATATTTACATGAAATACAGATCTGAAAAAACAGAACTTACAATAGTCCATAACATGTCCCTAAAATATCAACATGGCAAATAGCCTGCTTAACCAAAACAAGTGACAAATTTGGTTTTTTAAAATCACTCAGGCATTTCCCTCAGAAAGAAAGCAAATCCCACTTTCCTTACTCAGGCCAAACTCCTGCAGAAATAGGTGGCTCAGGGGTAGCAGCAGAACAAGTGTGAGGGGAGCAGTGAACCTTAGCTCCCAGGACTGTACAAGCCTGAAAAGTAAGGCAATGAATCCATATTTAGCTTCTCAATGCAGTCTTGTATTCCATACCATGAAAAAACAAAAGCCCTAGGAGAGAGGCACCACAACAAGAAGATAGGTTGAGTGAGGATAATTATTTCTAAGGCTTTGTGTAGCAAATGCCACCTCTGGCTGCATTCTGGGAGGAAATCACACAGAGCTTTGAGCAAAGGCCCAACTCATGTCCTTATTTCTCACCAGCTTCTCACTGAGGTGTGTCAGCACCAGGATTGGCCTGGCTCTAGTGCCTGAGCCTTGTCCCTGGGAGCAGAGGTGGCTTTTGGCCCCTGGTATCGCCTGCAGGAGCTCAGGGTCTGGAAGGAGCTGTGCTTGACCCTGCAGCATTGCCTGGAGGAGCTCAGGGTTTGGAAGGAGCTGTGCTTGACCCTGCAGCTCACAGGAACCGCTGCTCCTTGTCCATGTGTCTGTGCTCCCTCTCGTCTCCTCAAACCTGCCAGGCCAGAGGGGCTGAGGTGCTGTGACCTTGTGGATAAGGTAGGAGATGGATTTCTGTGCTGACAGCTCCCAGGAGAAGATCCAGCAGCCAGGAGGAGCAGATGCTGATCTGTGTTAATTTGGTGTTCTGGGTTTCGCGGGAGGCTTCCCGTTTGCAGGTCTGGAGGGAGAAGAGGATTTGGTTTACTCAGATATGAAGAGAGAGGAGCAAGAAGGCAATCAAGGCTCCTTTAGCCTTGGGCTGCAGCCAGGGACCTCCAAGAGGAGGCTGCAAAATATTCCTAAATCCTCTTTGTGCAGGTGAAAGGTCTGCCTCCATTTCAAGCAGTGACAGATGACAGAAGGGTATTCTCAAGATACACTGATGGTTGAGTCTTATATTAATTAATAAATAAAGTGGGCTTTGTAAATTTACCTCTGGCTTCTGCACACTCCTGTCCTCTCATTAAGCCTTTCTCTACATTCAGAAAAGAATGAAGAAGGAAGAGCTAAGGGTTTGTGGGGGTTTTTTTTGAGTTAGACAGGGTGTTATAATTTCAGAGCGATTTTTTCTTGTTGGAACGTGTTGCCTGCAGAGAAGTTAGAAGGGAGGCTTTCCAGACAGCCAAATTGCACCCAAAATGACAAAAATGACTGCTCTCCATCAACTGAGAGTTTTATGTTGATCTAATGAGTTGGGAATTTGAGCCCCTTTTCAGGGAAAATTAATTGGTAGTGGAAAATGAATCCTTGTGCTGGCAGCAAGGATGGCAGGCCAGATCCTGGGGTGCTTTGCAAGGAGTGAATTGCACTGTTACCTTCCACAGAGCTTCCTTTCACTGAGCAGGAGCAGGAATTTCCTCTCTAAATCAAAACTGAAATATGGTACAATAGCTAAAACCAGAGCTCTGTCAAGTTTAGGGCTGCTGAAGGAGAACCATCCTTGAGGACATGATTTCCTGAGGCCCCACTGCATCAGGGCAAAGTGGGAGAGCTCTGCAGTGTGTTTTTCTCCCCACAGAGACAGAACATCCTTGCACAGAGCTGGCAACAGGGGTAGAGATAAGTGAAAAATGCAAACATTCTCCTGAACAAGGCTGCATAAGGAGCTCTTCCTTATCATTTCTCCCCTGGAAAGGCAGACGAGGATCAGGAAAGCTCTGGGTGTGATAAATATCCTCTGTGAAAATGACAGTCTGTTCCATTTTACAGACAGTTTAAAAAATGCAACCTGCCTTTGAAAGAAAAATAAATTTGTAGGGATCCATTTCCTACTAATGTTGGGGAGGGACTGTACTAATTTGGAGAACTAAATGGCAATTACCTCTTGTACTAAAAAACCCATGGATGTATAACAGGGAACAGGAATTTATCTGACTTAGAAGATGCTTTGATTGGCAAAGAATGAGGCTCCAGAGGTGTGAACATGCTGTTCCAAAGCTTCTTGGCAACCCAGCTGTTCCAAGCACTAGCCCAGCCTGGGATGCCCTTGAGCAGTAGTGGAGATTTCTTGGTGTCTCTCTTGCCACAAGCCCCAGGGTGCACAAAGCCTGCAGAAGAGGTTTCATTCAGAGCAGGAGGAGTGACAAACCAGCAGCAGGGAGGTCGATTTGCAGAAGCAAAATGTGTGTGGGCAAAAAGCATTTCCTCTCCCAAACCAGGACATTGCAATTCTCATTCTGATCGTGTTTTCCTGGTCACCCAGGCTGAGCTGGGGAGGCAGGAGGGAAAGCATAAAGAAAAGGTTCCTGTGTGCCCTAGAAACTGGGTTACCCCTCAGTCTATCCCTGTCTGCACTGGTGTTTCTCAGGCGAGTCCTGTGAGGCTGCAGCAGCCTCTCTGCTGCTGCTCCTCTGTGCCTGGGGGGGAAACAGAGGCAGGAACCCTGGTGCTGCTGGCCCAGCATGGTGCAGAGGGGCATTTGGGGTGCAGGAACTTACATGTGAACCATGGGGACATCTGAGTAGGCAGTCATGGTTTGGGGAGGGGAAGGGATGGAATATGGTCACCCCCGAGCTCAAGCTGGGAATGGTGCATTGGAAGCACGGAAATGTGGTAAGTTATGAGCACTGGGAGATGCACAAAGCTTTTGGGCTGCCACAAACACCTCCTGTCCTGTTTTGCATTGGCTGCTGGGTCAGAGCTCAATGATTTGAATGACTTAATAGTTGTAAAACCAAAGAAAAAGCCCAAACAGATAAAAAACCCCAAACAAAACCAGAAATAGAGAGCAGGAGAACCTTCTGTTCTGTTTTTGCCCTCAAGTCATTGCTCAGGCTCCTCCCAACCATCTTGTATCAGATGAAGAACTTTTAGATTGCTTTTTGGCACCTGCCCTCCTTTATCTCTTGAGGGTGAGATGTTGCCAAGTTGAGGAGGAAAATGCCAGTGCCTGTCACTCACCTCTTACACCTGCATCTTCGTCTTCTGGTTTCTAAGAAAAGAGAGAAAGTGTTTTAGTTCAAAGGTGCCAAGTGACAACTCAGGAAAGAAGCACTCCAGTGAGGTAGGGCTGCTGCTCCCCTGCAGCTGATATCTTTAATAACAGATAAACCAAGCCTACTTTTGAGGAAATCCATGCCAGGGAATGGTGCTGCAGCTCGTGTTACCCCAGTAATTCACTTAAATATTTTCATGAATTAATCTTTGAGGTGAGTAGCAGCACCAGGGTCAGCCTGGGAACACTGAGGGTGAATTATTTCTGTTTTCTGTCTCCAGTGACTTTGGGACATTGCTGAAAATCCCTCAGCAGCAATAATTTCTGCAGCAGGTGAGTGGCAGCGATGCCACATCACATGCACCCAAGGTAACAATGCTCTCCTCCATTTTAGCCTCTGTGTTGTTACTTCGGGGTAGATTAAGCCAAATAAATTAATTATTTTCTTTAATTATTTAATTATTTAATTATGGCCCAGCCATTAATTTTAGACTAAGGTAAAAATCCATCCTGAAGGGCTTGGAAATTGTTGCAGAAATTACCTGCAGCTGAGGGCTTTTCACTGCTGATATTGTAATGAAGTTTCTCATCTGGTTCCAGCTTGAGATGCTACTCTCAGCATCTGCTGGAGCAGATTTACTCTGTTAGGTCAGAATGTTTCAGGCTCTGGGGCTTTAACCTGTGACACACCCATTTATGAGCCCAGACAGTTGGTAGAGTAAGTACTGTCTCTTTCTAATCTATTTTTCTTCCTCGAAAGTCTTTTCCAACATAAATAATTTCCTGATTGTGTGATTCTAAGTTGATAATTCTTTCTCATCCTAACCCTAGTGATGAGTTTTAAAATACAGACACTGATTTTAGCAGTGGTCCTTATCTTGCGTTGGCTGTGTTCTGATTATCAGCTGCCTCCCCAGACTGCCAGAACATCCATGTCCCTGAGGGCAGGGCTGGGGGCTCAGAACAGAGGTGGATCTGGAGAGGGTTGTGGGGAGCCTTACGTTGGCACAGCACGATGGTGATCGCCAGGGCAATGAGGAGCAGGAGGCAGGCACCTGCCAAGGGCACCCAGATGAAGATGTGGCAGAAGAAATTCAGATCTTCCTGCATTCTTCCCTCTGCAGGAAGAGAGAAGATGGAATGTCCACCAAGTGCTCAAGATAGTTCTGGTGTCAGCATTTTCCTGGGGACTCGAGGGAGGAGATGTGGGCAAAAGTTTTCTCCTGTTTTCTGCTGAGGCTAAAAGCAGCTCCAGCCCCCAAGGCTCTCCCCTCCCCACATCCCTGGTGTGCCCAGGCATGCTCAAATTTTACATCATATTTAGCTATTCTTAGGTGGAATGAAATATTGGAATTAATCCTTAAAGAAGCTCTGTGGATCTTCTCTCTCCCCCCAGTCCCAAAATATCTGCAGGATCCCCCTTGGTGTCAGTGGACCAGAGTCCAGCCCTTCCCCTCTCCCTCCCTGCATTCAGGTTACCTGGATCTGGAGTTGTGAGCTTGGGCTCCGCAGTGGTGCTGCCCTGGGTGGTGGGTGCTGGAGTGCTGGGTGCCACTGTGGTGGTGGCTGTAAGTGAAATGGGTTAATTCAGCATGTAGG
>NW_005054479.1:292462-391969 GCF_000277835.1 Geospiza fortis | reverse complement strand
CTCTCCTTCCTTCCTGCTCTTTTACCCCTGCCAGAGCACAGGTGCTCCTGAGTTCAGCTCCAGGAGAACTTCACAGAGCCCATCTTGGAGGGGGACTCCCCCAAGGAGGGTCTCCCAAAAGCCAAGAGGGATCTGCAGCCTGCTTGTTTCTCACTTTCTGACACCATCCCCACAAAGCCAGAGCCCCCTGAGCTTGGTGGTACTTTTGGCACCTGCGTGTGCTGAGTAAGGAGGAGGTGGTGGTGGACTTTGCTTTAATGCTCTCCCTTCAGAGCCATGGGTGGGGGAGTGGGGATGGGGAGATGAAGCCCAATGATGTTTGCCTTTGGGCAGGAGCAGTGCCAGGAGGAGAGGTGGGAAGCAGGGAGGCTCTGGCAGGAGGAGCAGTGGGTTGCTCACAGGATGACTTGGGCAAGCCAGCAGGGAAATGGGGTTTGTGGAGGGATGGCTGCTTACAAAGGGCATGGGCAGGAGGTGCTGGGCATTTTGTCAGGGCTGGGTGAGGCTGGGGGAAGGTGTTGCTGACCTGGGAGGAAGGCTCGCTGGCCAGGGCTGAAGTGCAGCATTTGGTTGAAATTCATCACACAGAAATAGCTCCCCTGGTCCTGTGGTGTGAAAGATTTCACTGCCAGCCGATGGATCGTGCTGTCTTTGCTCGCCTCAAAGCGTGTGGACGTTTTCAGATTCCCCTCAAATGTGGCCCGGGATATGGAATTGATGAAGACAATGAAGTGAAGGGTCCCACTCCTGTCCTGGCGGATCCAGGATGCCCCATGGTTCTTGTCAGTGTGACACTCCAGCTCCAGCTTCTGTCCCACCCGGAGCTGGCTGATGTCCTTGGGAGACCTGACCTTTATCTGAAGTGACTGGCCATCCATCCCAGGGCAGCCTGCAGGAGAGAAATCCTTGCTGGAACCACTTGGGAAGAGTCAAAGGGTCCTCTGAGGAAACCTCCTTCCCTCCCTGTCCATGGGCTGGAAGTAGAAATGGAAAGGGAAGACCTCACACTGTCTGGAGGATGTGAAGGTTTTCTTGGAGTCCTTGCTGGGATGGTGCATGGAGGGTGCTCAGCAATCAGCCACCCGGGCTTGAAAGATGGGTGCTGCCCTTCCAGTGTCTTCTCAGGGACGTTACACCTTCCCAGCTTCTCTGAAGTGACTCCATTTACACTTCTTGCAAAGCCTCTTTTTTTTCCCACTCTTCTCCCTCCCCTCTGGACCCACTCATTGGATCAATCTCCCTTCCCAGTGCAGGTGGTGCTGCAGCTGCCCCTCTGGCTGTCCTTTGCTGGCTGAGGTGATGCCACCCTTCCTTCCAAACTTACTGAGCACACCTCAATGTCAGCCTTTTTGGTTTGCTTTTTACCCCCTTAATTATTTACCCCAATGTCTTGGATTCAATAGAAAGGTTTTCCTTGTCCCTCCCGGTGAAGGGGGAGCGCAGCCCCGTGTCCGTACTCACAGAATGCCAGAGTGAGCAGCAGGAGCAGGGCAGGAGACGTGTCCATCTTGTCCTGGGGTGCCTGTGCTTGGGGCTGGTGCAGAGCAGCTGAGATGGTTTTTCTCACTTGGCTTGGGAGGCTGTGTCACTCTTTGGGGAGGATGTGATGTCACCACGACCCTCTTGGGTAAGGAGGTGATGCTCGGCATCTGCGGCGTAATGAGGACAAAAAAGATTCCTGAAGAAATTATTTTCTTGTCCAGAGTTTATATATCCTTATAAGTTCTTAATGGTGCCTCAAGGCTTTTCCCTGGATGCCCTCTTTAGAGATCCAGTGATGCTGCTCATAGCTGAGGTAGGATCAGCCACCACAGCCTGCTGTCCCCAGCCCCTTCGGCACCCACAGCAGCTCCAGCTCTGCAGAAGTTATGGACGAGCCCCATCCTTTTGGTGCAGTCTGCACTTTGCTTTTCTTGGCAGGGGTTCTGCCTCCTTCTTCTTAGCACACTCAAGGGGTCTCATGTGGATGGCAGAGCCCAGACTATTTTGTTACCCAGCAAGTGAGACACAGGTGTTTCATGGCATAGATATACAGATCATTTATCTCCAAGCACACGTGCTGCTGGCACACAGCTGGGTCCTTCAGGTGCTTGATTGTTCTCATTGCAATTCTTCTTTGTTTAATTCTTCTTTGTAATTGCAACTCTCTTCATGCAGGGCAGGTGGTCTGTGAGCAGAAACTTCATGTGAGCACCCAATGTCCACCTTTGCTGTTTGTTTGTTTTACCAATCCGTGGTTCTCTCACCACAAGTGTTTCCTCTCTGCCAAAAATATCCCCTTGTGTGCCTCAATGGCCCTTGCTGCTGCCTCCAGGTGACCACTGGCCTGTGGGGATGGGTGATGCTTCCTTGAGCTTTAAAAACACAGTAACAACAATTTCACCAGCCTGCAAGGGGCTGGGATGGTGTCTGATTTCTTTCTTTCTTTCTTTCTTCCCGGCTTTCCTGTTGATTTTTTTTTTCTATTTTTTTTTTCCATTACCGCTCTGCAAAGAAAGCCCCTTTTCCCTGGATCTGTCAGAAAGTAGGTGCTGCTGAGTTTGATGCCATTTCTGTTGAGGCTCAGAGCTGAATCATTGAAAACCGTTTAGGAACTGGGTTTATTTCTCTGGTCTTCAATGCATGTTGGTGAGTGAAGAAAGCTCATGTTAGGCCTGCTGAAATATGTGAAGTTTATGCTTTTGTTAGGCTTGGTGACTTCTACCTTAAATAAAGCAAATAAAAGTAAAATGGAAATGAATGTGCTGGCCAATGAGGATGGGACAAAAATTTCATCAGTTCTAGGTTCTCACTCTGCTGCAGAGTGAGCAGGCAGTGCATGTCCTCAGAGACGTGGTGGTGCCTGTGCTGGGAGAGCCTGTACAATTAAAGGATCATCCAGGAAGGGCTACTGCCTTTCTTAATAGGGATATCTCATTTCTTTCTTGTCTCTGACAAATAGTAAATTTTATATGAATCAGCTCAGGGTACCAAAGTGGTGCCCAGATATTCCTCTCCTCTGTGTGGAGGTGTCCTTGATCTCGGTCCTCTTTGCTACAGACTGAGCTGATTTCCAGGCAAGGCTAATGAATATATCCTATAAAGGCAAGGCAAAACCTTATTGTCAGCTGGGAGATATAGCTGAAGGAGGGCTGGCACACATTGCTTTTTTACTGATTTTTGGGATAAGGTGTTGCATAGTATGAAGCTATTTCTATTTTGCATAGCGACAAAGAACAAAAAACTAAAGTTGCAGTGACAATAATTTGATTAGGAAAAGCCCCAGAACACAAACAGGACCTCTAGGAAAAAGCTCTGATTTAAAATCAACACTTGTATAAATAATTTCGATTAGTTAATGTAAGTTTAATAGTGATAACAAACTCTAAAACTGGGGGGAGAAGATGGGGAATCAGATTAATTAAAGAATCTCCTTGATTTTTTTTATGTCCTGGTTTGCCTCTTTGTCCTTTATACAGGATTTTAGAATAAGCTGTCATTGTTTGACTGAGGACCTAAGTCAAATCAATGAACACTAGCATTGTTTCATTAGTAATTTCTGTTGTAGGGTCACTGGTATGATATGACTAAGGAAAAAGTAAAAATACTCAACCAGTACTTCTGCAGAGCATCATATAAGAGAAGTCAGGAGACCAGACAGGTTGATTAGAAAGTAGAAGTAATTTCTTTTTTTTCCCCCAAACCTACATATAAGTTTTATTTAACTCACAGCTAAGGTTACTGGGCTCTGATTGTTTTGCACTCCAACCTAAGTTGCTTATGACAGAGGTTTATATTTATACACTAGGGCCAGCCTGGGTCTCTATTTAATTAATGTCAAATAATTAGTAGAAGACAGGAGCAAGGAGACAAGAGACAAAATCATTCAGGGATAAGAGTAACGAGGATTCACCTGGTTTTGATCAGGGCTTAGCAGGAGGTGAATTTAGAATTTCTTTTTCTCTGTTTTCCTACATCCATTTGACAGAGAAGGAATGGGAAACGAGAGGGAGCTGAGGCACCAGAGCTACAGAACATGCTGAGTTTTGGATATGTTTGATTTCTCAGTCATTTTGTGGAAAGCTCTCAGGGACCTCTTCATGAGGTAAGAACTCTTCAGTTTCTCAGTGTCAGCCATAGCAGACATTGCCTGGATGTGCCCCAGTATTGAGAGGCTGGAGTTCCTCTGGGGACACGGCAGTCGTGCTGCTGTGCTCGGTGAACACTAAAGGAGCAAAATGACTGTGCCCATTGTTCTGCTGCCCATGGTGTCTCCTAGGATATCCTAGGACAATGCTCCAGAAGGACATCCCATTGCCAGGCAGTGATGCCACCTTCCTGAGGATGAGCAGGTGCTGCTGGATCCCTGTGAGGGGTCAGTGATGCCAGCTGAGGGGTGACACCAGACTTTGCCACAGCACCGCTGACTCTTCCTGTTCCTAACCCTTGGAGGACTGCATTAAAACTTTCCATTCCATTTTCATAACCAGGAATGGAAAATTTCAATGAAGACCTCAAAATTTAGTCACAAATTACCAGCATTGTTTTTTGAACAGAGGGAAAAAGACCCTGTTGAGGCTGTAGCACGCAGCTTTTCCGGTGTGAAGCTGTGGTTCGTGAGCCCCTTGCTGCCCCCCTTTTCTTTGCAAAGCTGCAGCACTCAAAGGGGTTTGCAGAATGTCAAGTGCAACAGCCACCAACCAGGCACTCACACTATTTTTCCACTGTAGCCAGTGTTTCCAATTTGGTGGCCAGTACTGCCCGCTGCTCTGGGTGCTCTGTGTGCACGTCACTTACCTTAAAATCCAGAATGCAAACCGCAAACCCTCCTGTGCTCTCACCTCTCCTTGGTGCAGCCCTTTAACTGACCACAGGGTGGAAACTCTCCATAATCTCCAGGCTTGTTGGTACCTCAGATGAAAATTTGATAGGAGACCTGGATGTGTTGTGAGTTTTCCTTGTGGGAAACTTCCTCTCTTGATGCTGCAGAGCTCATTTGTGCTGGCATTCAGTAAATCAGCAATTTGTGGTGGTAACTTTTGGGGGCTGGTGACAATGTGCCAGTGCCCCAGCTGCAGTTAACAGTGGACAGGCTGGTTTTCTGCCTCTTTAATCTAAATACCACAGATTCAAACTAGAATTAAAAAAGAACTTCATGTTTTTCTAACTCTGTATAGACTTAAGAAAAGGTAAATTTTCTGATTGGCTCCAACATTTTTTTTTTTGTCTGAACTGTTCAAGTAAGTGAACTGGTCTCATTTTCTCATTTCAAATTCTCACAATCAGGTTTCTGTTGGGTTCAAGGCCCTGTTTGATTGTTGTCCTCTGAGTTCAGCTCCCTTCCAGGGTCTCATAGCCTTGGTGCAATCCCCACAGCTGATGTCTTCTGTTGTCACCAATCCAGAGTCCTGCCATGTCTGGTCTCCTTCTTTGCTGCACCCTGACCTTCTTCCCCAACCACCCTGGGCAGGAAATCCTGGTGGAGATCCCTCAGGGAGTTTCTGGGTCCATCTGTGTGGTGCAGGAGAACTTCCCCAGAGCAGGGTATTGCTGTGCATCTTTACTGTTAAAGTCTTTGAGAGGGAACTAATTTCCACAGCAGGTCACAACTAATGGAAATGGAAGAAAAGTTCCCACTTCTGTTCTTCACCTCTCCTGCTGGCAGGATAGAAACCTGTGGCTTGCTGGAAGCAACTTGCTTCATCCATTTTGTCATCCTATTAATAGTGTTTGCTGGCTTATACAGCTTATTTCTTCTCAATTTTGCATTTATTTGAAAAAACCCCAACCCCCTCTGTTGATTTAGACCTGTAAGATGCAGCCCTAATCCACAACACCTGTTCAAAAGGGGCAGGGTGGGAGGGATGGTGGCATCAAAAAGCAGCAGCTGGTTTAATGCTCTCCTGCCGTCAACAAAACAAACTAGATTTGGTGTTGAGTTCACTTTAAACAGCCTGATCCCCACCAGCACTGCAAGGGAAGAGTGTGATTGTTGTTCCCATGCCTGTTCTCCTGCAGGCACCACTGCACTCCCTGCTTGTGAGTGTTGGACTCAGAGGGCAAATGGCAAATCATGCCTAAAACAAGTCGTGCAAACTTTATTTTTATGCACAATAATTTGTTTTCATTTATGTGTTGCAAATACAGAACTGCAGAAGGATTTTATAGAGAGTGGGCAATACAGGGGAAGGTGAAATTTGGAGTAGGCGGCTATGAAGTGTTGCGTGAAAGGAAAACCAGTCCTGACTTGCCTATAAAATTTGGGTTAAGACAGGTACTACCATGGGAATATCAACTGTTTTCCCAGCAGGAAAAGCAAATTGGGTGTCAGCAGGTAGGAAGGAAATCAGATATAAACCAGAGAACACGCTTTGCTATTGTATGGTCCAATGGACCACAGCCACGGCACAGCCCAATGCACTGCATAGATCCTGAATGCTGTGTGCTCTTCTCACCCCTCATCTCACAGAGGGGACTCAAATAAGAGGTAGTAGAGCAAGAAAAGGTTCAGAGCAGGACAAAATGTAGGATCAGAGGTCTGGGATGGATTTTGTGTGTCAAGCTAGGAGTCTTTACCCTGAAAAGCTGATTTAAATGGATTTACACTAAAGGTCTCCAGGGTAAGGAGTGGCTGGGAAGGAGAGGAGGGGGGTTGATTATTCCCTGCTTTTTTCAATACTGAAAGTAAGGGGCAGCAGGTGAAGCTGGTGTTGGATGAAGCTGAAAGCAAAAGAAATGCTCCACCCTGGGTGTCCCTGACAAAGGACACCGTGGATGCAGAGCCTGGACAAATGCCTGGGAGAGAGGCTCACTGTGGGTTACTCAACAGACAGCAACAGGCTCAGGAAATCTATTTAGTTAAAAATAGACTGAACATTAAGGGAGAGTGTCATATATGATTTTCTTGTCATTATTACTCAGCCATGTGCTCACAGCCAGTGTTGGAGACAGGATGGTTGTCTGCATGAACCTTCGCTTTGAACCAAACCTGTCATTTTTATATTCTTAAATGTGAGATCTCATTACAATGTGTCATTTTAAGGAAGCCATTTGTTACAAAACTCCACATCCACTTCCTCTAAAATGCTATTAATTTTCCAATTATCTCATTCTTTAATGCTGGGCACTTTAATCTTCCTTAGCTGTTCACCCTGCACAAGGACGTTTATCCCAACAGCAGATCCTGTGGTTTTTCACAGGAGAATATTTATCCCCCTTGGAAAAGGGATAATGGCCAGCAAAGATGTTTGACCCTGGGCAACCACCTCAGTTTGTGTTCCAGCTTTAGGAAAGCAAGGAGTGACCCAGGTTTGGGGACCAGGAGAATTTGCACAGAGGCAAGCTTCCCTCCCCTGGCATTTCCTTGGGGATGTCACCTTGGGCTCTGCACAGTGGGATGTGACCCATCTTTTTAATTGTGTCAAAATTATCCTGGCTATGGCAGTGATGGAAAGGACCTGAGGAAAGGCATCAATTATAGTAATGGCTGTTCCACCACTGCTCTGACTCATTTCCTCCTGCATCCAGGTGACTTGAGACCTGTATTTTAATAACAGGAGTGTCATTTGCAGCTCATTGCTTAGGGCAGGAATATACAATCCCAGCCCCCAGGAATATTTTATGTCAATTTTTTTTTTAAGTGACTGATAGGAAATACCCTACTTTAAATTTTGCATTCAGTGTTGATGTTAAGGCATCATGTTTTGAGACCCCAGAGCTGGGCATCTGTGCAGCCCAGCACCTCTCCCTAAGGTATCAGTCAGTGAGTTTACCTTGTGCTTGTGCTGGTGATTGCACTTGGGCTTTGTAGAAGAATGGCAGCAGTTCTTCTGTGACCCTGTCTGTAAGCCAGGAGCCCCCAGAACTCAGCATCTCATCCCTGCTGTGCCTGAAGAGGGGACAGGAATTGACAGGACAAGGGCAGCTGGCCTCAGGTTGAGCCAAGGGAGGTTCAGTTGGATATTGGGAAAAATTTCTTCACTGAAGGGATGGCTAAGAACTGGAACAGGCTGCCCAGGGCACTGGTGGAGTCACCATCAGTGGTAGCGCCCAAAAAACAAGCAGACATTGCACTCTGGCATTGAGGCATCGGGTCAAAGGTTGAACTTGATGATCTTGGAGGTCATTTCCAACTGAACTGATTCTCTGGTTCTGTGCTGTGGTGGCACTCAGCTGTGGTGCTGCCATGTGGAAGAGCAGCGTGCACCCAGCTCCCCTGAGAATGCTGTGCCTGTCCCCAGAGGCAGCTGCCCAGCAGGAAGGTTTTGTGCTGCATGTCATGCTGCCTGCAGAGCCCACAGCACAGCAGGAAGGTTTTGTGCTGCATGTCATGCTGCCTGCAGAGCCCACAGCACAGCAGGAAGGTTTTGTGCTGCATGTCATGCTGCCTGCAGAGCCCACAGCCCAGCAGGATGTGTGGTGGGTGAGATCACACACCCAGCTCTGGGCACAGAGACGTCTCCTAAGCCACAGCCCTCCTCCCTGCTGAGCCCTGAGGGGAGGGAGGGTGGTTGCACACCACATTTTGGTGCCTGACCTCCTGGCTAGATGCTTTAAGCAGCAGCAGCAGAGAAGAGGAGCAGCAAAGCCAGCGTGGTTTGCAGCTGGGGCAGGGTCAGGCTGGCTCCTCTGAGCACTGAGGAGGGGCTGGGACTGGCAGGGTGCCCATGGCACTGGGCACCAGCCTGGGGGCTCAGCACAGAATCTCAGAATTGTTTAGGTTGGAGAAGAACTTTAAGGTCATCGAGTCCAACCCTTGGCCCAGCACTGCCAAGGCCACCACTAAAGCATGTCCCTGAGTGCCACATCTACATGTCTTTTAAACCCCTCCAGGGATGGGGACTCCACCACTTCCACATTCCTTCACTTCTTTCAGTGATGAAATTTTTCCTAATATCTCCTCTGAAACTCCCCTGGCACAACTTCAAACCATTTCCTCTTGTCCTGCTTTTCTTTGGAGGTGTCCATTGCTCCCAATGCTCTGCAGAGGGAATTCCAGAATTTTGGTGTTTCCCAGCAAAGCTCAAGCCCTTGGAAAAAAAAAATCAGTATTGCAAAACTTCTCCAAATTTCTCCAGGATCAAGGTTTTTGCTGTCTGATGGAGAGGCTCAGTCCAGGGCAAGACAAAACTTAGCCCTGACTCATTGCTGGGGCCAAAAATAGCCAAGGAGACAAAATTTGAGGTGGCTGTGTCAAGCTGGCTGCCTAAGAGCTCCCTCCAATCCAAGGAGCTTTTGGGAGAGCATGGAGAGGGCTTTTGTCACCGTGATATATTTTCTGAAAAATCCTCTTTGCCAGGATTTCTTCTCCTAGGAAGCTGAGAAGCCTCAGAAAAGAATGAAAACAATAATTATCTGACTGCTGCTCCTGTGTTTTGCTGCTTTGGAATGTGGTCTGCAGATCGTTTACCAACAGGTGCTTGTTTGATTGGTGTCATGTGAATTGTTTTTACTTAATGGCCAATCACCATCAGCTGTGTCAGACTCTGAGGAGTCAGTCATGAGCTTTCATTTTCATTCTTGTTAAACCTTCAGTCTGTATCCTTCTCTTTATTTAGTATAGTTATAATATAATATAATATAATATAATATAATATAAATATAAGCCTTCTGAGAACATGGAGTCAGATTCTCATCTGTCACCTCGTCCTGGGGACCCTCACAAACACCCCTGGCTTTGCCATCTGAACAAGTTTCCTTTGCTTATTGACTTCCAGATGAGCCATTCACCTTAGGGATTTGGGGGTTTTATATTAAGTGAGCTAAATAATTTTGCTGTGTGAGATCCCTGTTGTAACAGCACTTAGATCTGTTGTACCTGACAGAGAAAAGATTCTGAGCTGATGTCATCACTGGGGTTTTTTTTTTTGAGTGTTTCATATCTGGTTTTCATTTATTACCTAGATCAGAAAGTGTAAATAGCAATAATGATTCTCTCTTAAAAGTGTAATGCAGCCCCCTTTCATGCACATGTGTATTTCACAGGCTAAATGAGAAGTTGAACTTTAGTAGAAAAACACAAATGCCTAAGGGAGGAATGTTAAAGGCTTCTGTCATCTTGCAAACATTTAAAGCATGGGTGAGTTTTGCTTCATGTGGAAGAACCATTGATGTATGAACCCAAATTAACCTTTCTCATAGCAAGGTAGTAGAGGAGCATAATGCAAACTTTATAAAATTCATTTTTGACTTGGTCAAATATGTGTTCCACTTAAATGAATGCTGGAATAACAAATATTTGTTTATAATCCCACAGAAGCTGCAGAGCTCACCCTGAGTGCACTCATTATAGATATATTGATATACACAATTACTTGTTATTTCAGCAAATAATATATACTTTAATATCCAGAAATTATATTAAACAATAATGAGAATAATATATTTAAAAACTCAATTTCTTGTTTGCATAAGCCAGATTTAACACATTGCTATTTTTTGGCTTATTGAAGTCCAGAGAAATAGAGGCAAAAAGTACTAATGCTACCAGGAGGTAGATTTTATTCCTAGAGGGTTTTTTGATTTTATACAGTGACAGAAAAAGACATTTAGAAATTCCCACTTAACAAATCTGACCTGAATGCTTAGGAGTCCTACTGTGAATCCATTTCCCCTGCCAGGATAACATATTTAATAAAGAGCTGCAGTGCATGGAGCTGTTCTGGGTGAGGATAAATCTCAAGGAATTTAAACAGCACCCATGGATAAAGTATCTCCTTTTTTTTGCACAGATTTCAAGTTAAATAATTTAATAGAGATGTTATCCAGCCTTTCTCCATTATTGTGCCTTACTCAGCAGTTTCTAACTGAAAAAAAAAATTATATTAGGAACTTTAAATTCATAGATAATTTTACTCTTCTGTCAATAATTTGCTTTCAGCTGAATATTTTCAGCTGCACCTGATTTGATTTTCTTTTCTGTGTCATAAAAACACAGACCACCCGCATAAAAATGAAAGTTTAAAAGAAAAAAAGAAAATTTGAGCACTTCCAATATTGGATTAACAACTGAGCTATTCTGTAAAGACTGGCAATTTTTAAAAAATGCATTTACAGAACTGTAGCAAAACTATGAAGACTGTTTACTGCAATGCCTGAAGTACCTGTATTTCTGCTTTGTATCTATGAATATTGCTATGTCCTTTGAATATTTTAATGCTTTCAAGATCTGCACTGTTCATTGAGAGAATGACTGGATTATAGTTTTATAATATAGAATATGAATTCTATATATTCTTTGTATATAGTCTATATATTCTATATATATGTGTTCTATAACATGTTCTATATCAAATATATAATATATATTATAAAATAGAAAAGAAATAATAGTAATAATAAACCAGACTATTGTCACATATAATTTTTGATCTCTTTTACAATTGCTTGCCCATTGATTTGTGGGGATGAGCGCAACATAGGTGAAGTTTTGCTCTTGAACCCATACATCTGCAAACCCCTCCTTATCCTTTGCCTTTGTCCAAATTTTGTGGTGTCTCCTTTTGTCATTTAAGAGGAAATAGTTTATTTACATTTTAAACAAGATATTTGGGTTATAGATATAAAATCCTGTTATTTTTCCTTCTAGGTATGTCTGCTCCTTGCTGCAGGCAGGATGGTGACAGTGGGAGACAGGAGAAGGCTGATCCATCATTGGAAGGAATCAAGGAATAAATTAGAGACCCTCATGTGCCAGGACATGGTGGCATGAGAGACACTGTGATGGACAATGCTGTCCCCTGTATCTCTGTCTCTCCATGGATCCAGGGATCATGATATTACAGAGAGGGGCAGAAACACTTTCCCATTAATTTTCAAGTTGGGAATGTTGTGCCACAACAGAACATGGCATCCCCGACCCTTGGCTGGCATAATCACTGTGTCTCAGCAAAGAAGCTGCAGATATCAGGGAACTGGGATAATTTTCTCAGCATCTTTCCATTGCTGTTTCTGTTTTGTGCTTATTTATGCTCTGGGAAAAAAAGTCTATGAAATGGGAATCTATTTTTATCTATCAACTCTCACAATTGTGAGACCTGCTGCTAAAATCTCTCCCAGTTTTACTGTCTAAAGCACTCTATTGATGATAATAGAAATTACTATTATTTTTTCATCATTTCTACTGGTAAACTGCACAAACCTGTGTTTCAACAGGCCGGACAACATCTCTGGCTGTCGCTGTCCTCTTCTGTTTTCATTGCACATGGGTGATGGAGAGTCTGGGTGGGTTTTGGTTTTGCTTTTTTATTTTTCCCCAAATACAAGGAAAGCATGAAGACTGATTGGGGAACTCAGACATTGAGCAAATTCTTTGCTGTGGATGAGCAGAGAGCCAAGGAATAAATCCCTCTCCTTTGTGCTTGTGTTGTTGGAGTTGGGATAAGTGACTAAAATCCACCAAGACAAGATGATGCTGTCCTGGGGAGGGGTTTCAGTCAAGGTCAGACACTCTGAGGATGTCCTGAGTGTGGAGAAGAAGGAGCAGGAGTGGACTGGGCAGGGTTATCCTGAGGCTGCTCACTTTCCTGAGGGAGAGGAGGGTTGGGCTGTGCAGCCTGTATTTGCTGCTTGGCCATGGGAGGTGCTCTCCTGTGCTGGCTGGGAGGTGGGAGAGCTGAGCAAGGTGTGGACATTGAGGTCAGGACACCTCAAGTGTGAGAAAGGGAGCTGGGATTTCAAAAGCAGCTGCAGGCAGAGGGAAAGCCCCTGCTTTTTTAAAGAATAAACCTTTGCTCATGGGAAGTTTCAAAGGGGTTTTCTTACAGCTGTTATGAAAAATGTACATGCCATAAAATCTGTCTGCTTCTGGGGCAAAGCTGTGCTCACTACTTGCAGTGCAGGAAAATGATGGTTTGAGTTAATCTGAGCCCTCCCAGAGGGTAAATTGTGATGTGGAGGGGTCAGAGATGCTCAGAGTCCCCTCCCTGCTGCACCTGGGGTGGGGTCTCGTGCTGGTGTCCCCACAGCTGGGTGGCCTGAGAGCTTGGGTGAGTGTCACAGCCTGGGGAAGCTGGCTCAGCATGATCCACTGCCAGCTTTATTTATCCACTGCATCATTTAGGGGAAGCACCAACAGCTGGGCTTGAGACCAAGCTCCACAGAAAATTCAGTATGAAAGAGGAAAGCAGCAGCAGCACCTGTGGCTGGGAGGGGAGGGAGGGGAAGGCCAGAGTGGTGCTGCTGTGCCACTGTGACGCTTTCACCCAAAAGCTCATCCCAAGACTGTGTTAGCCCCAACCCTGGGGACTCTGGACCACCTTCCCCTTGCCCTCCTGTAGCTGACACAGGGCTGGTGCCTGTGTGTGAGCAGATGTGGGGCTGGGGGTGCACCTGAGAGCGGGTGCTCGCTGCCTGTGCTCAGCAGGATGCCAAATTTCCAGCCCCAGCTCTGCCTTGGCACCCTGGGCAGCAGCTGAGCCTTGTTGCCATCCCTGGGGAGACCTTCCCTGCTTCTGGCATCACCCAAAACTCAGCACCCGTGGGCATTGCTCGGGGCTCAGCATGCAGGGGTGTCACACAGGGCTCAGGGCACAGGGGTGTCCCCTGGGGCTCAGCACACCCAGGCATCCCCCAGGGCAGTTCCCACTGAACATGCTGTGCTGCTGGGCTCAGGGCCAGCCCCTGGGGGCCTCTGTTTGCCCTCAGAGGTGGTGTTGACCTTCAGGCTGTGCCAAGTGTTTGGCCTTGTGTGCATGGCTTTGTCTGGTGTTCCTCTCCCAGCCCTGGCTGTTTGCACTCTCCCATGGGAGAAAGACATCCTCCCAGATCTGCTCACCCCTGGAGATTTTGCAATGCTTTAACTCTTTCCTGGTTGGAGGCCATGGTTCCTTGCTTGCCACACAACTGTGTGGACCAAAAGACACCAGCGTGCAGAACAGAATAACTGAGTGATATTTTCACTTTTGGTATTGAATAAACCTCACAGGGTCTTTACAAGTTGCCTCTGCTCCATCCCTGCTGGTTGCTCTCAAAGTTACCAGATTTTTGTCAATCAGTATTAACAGGAGCTAAAAAAGCACCTTTGTTCTGTCCTACAGACGAACACAGAGGAGACCCAAGGAGCTTTTTCACAGCTTTCCAGCCCATCTGAGTCCCTTTGGTATCGTGGATATTTTCACCCCAGATGAGGGGAGAGGATGATGCATGAGTCCATCTTATCAGAAGGCTAATTAATTACTTTATTATACTATATTATTCTACATTACATTACACTATATTACATTACATCTGAACTGAATCTGCCAAGCACTGAACTGCCCAGAATCTCGTGACTGTCACTCAACAGTCCTGACACACACACACACACTTGGCCCTGACAGGCCAAGGAAACAAAACTCCATCACTTTGGGTAAGCAATCCCCATATTGCATTCTACTTCTGCACAAACACAGGCACAGCAAATGAGATAAGAATTGTGTTTTCTTTCTCTGATGTTCAGAGAACGTGAAACCCAGAAATATTCTTGGGAAGAATTGTGCCTTGCTTTTCTCTGTGAAGAGAAATGTGGTGACACTTTGGTACCAGCCCCTTTCCCCCTGTGCAGAGCCAGCCGTGGCATTTGCCCTGCTCAGTGTCCTTTGGGAAGTGCTCAGGATGCTGCAGAATCCAGCCTGGTCCTTTTGCCAGCTGTTGTGTCCAGGAGAATGTTGAAGTCATGCAGGAAAGAAATGTCTGTTTTGTGGTACAAGCCCACGTCTGTCCCTTGCCAGATCCTTCCTGCTCATGTCCAGGCAGTGCTCAGCCTCATGCAGGGGAGGCTCTGTGGCTTCTCCCTGCCTGCCTGAGGCAGGGAGGGCAGTGGGATTTACTGGGATTTACTGGGATTTATTGGGAATTACTGCCTGTGCATGCGAAGCTGCAGCCTCCGCCGCAGACCTGGGAAGAGACAAGAGACAGTGTCCATCAGTCCTGGGCCCCTCTCCCAGCTGTCCATCCCCTCCTGGGCTGTCCCAGGGCCTGGCCCCCTCAGGATGCTGGCAGGAAACTCACGGTGCAGGCGGTAGGCGGTGGGGACCAGGCTGAGCAGGAGCAGCAGGACAGCAGCAGCCAGTGGGATCCAGACCAGGGGACTGCAGGGACCTGGGGAGAGGAGAGCACTCAGCACCTGGCACCACCCTGCCCCAGCAGCTTTGGGGATGGAGAAGGGAGAAAAGCAAGGCAGGCCCTCAGAGGGGTGGTGAGGATGTGACCATCGCCCTGGGGTAACCTTTGAAGGATGCACCACAGAACCACAGAACCACAGAATGGGTAAAGCTGGAAGAGACCGCAGTGGGTCACCTGGGCCAACCTCCCTGCTCAAGCAGGGTCATCCCAGAGCACAGGGCTGTGTCCAGGTGGCTTTTGCATATTTTTGATAAGGGAGACTCCACAACCTCTCTGGGCAGCCTGTTCTGGTGCTCAGTCCCCCTCACAGTGAAAAAGGCACTACAGGGAACCTGGCTCTGAGGTCATGGGACCCTAAACTGAAATCCATGCTGCCCCTAAACCTGTGGATGTCCCAGGGAATCCCTCCTACAGGCAGAAGTCAGCTCTATCCAGGGCAGCGTGTCCATCTGCACCCAGGCACCCACTCCTGCAGGGTGACATTGTGGTGGCCCCCACCCCAGGACAAACCCAGCTGAGCCCTGAGGGCCCCAAGAGCTCAGCAAAGCCCTGTTTCCAGGAGCTGGGACAGTGCTGTACCTTCCTTGCTGGCAACTTTCCTTTTGGTTGTCCGTGGCAGAGGCTTTTTGGACACTGGTGTCTGTGTGGTCTTTGGAGGCAAAACATCAACTGGGGATAAGGAGGAAAAGAGGGTGGTGAGTGTGGCAGAGGGTGCAGAGAGATCTCCAACAGCAGCCAAGAGAACCAGCCTTGAACCAGCCCCTTGTGCCTTGAACCAGCCCCCAACAGCGACCCCCTCGCTCAGAGGGGTGAGCTTGACCTGGCCTGAGCCTCTTGGGGCTCACAGAAGTTACCAAGAGCTTTTAAAAGCGTTAATAAAATAATGTACCAGGTAAAGAAGGCTCATGCAGGGTAAACCCCCGAATTTGCTTCAGTGACATTTGCTGCCAAGCATTATCTCACCAGAATTGCACAAAATTGTGGGTAGCAGGAGATTTCAGCAGCACTGGGATGTTTTAAGGGATCCCTGGACATTTTCCTTATTCACATTGCTCTAATCTTTGCTCAACATTTGAATATTTTTTTTCTGATAAAATGAGGGTAGGATTTATTTTGATGTATCTAAATTACAATGGAACACACTCATTTCTGAATAAAGTTGGCCAGGAAAATATGCCAGCAATGTCATTAAATAGCTGCATGTCTGACTGCTCAAACCATATTTATTCAAAATTTTAGGTGATTGAAAACTATTGTTTTTCCTGTTTCTATCCAGGATGTAAATTCTTACAGAAAGTACCATTTTTTACATGAAAAGATGAGATATCAGGGCTCTGGGATTTATCTGGACAACTTCTCCCTTAAATTATAATAAACTTAGGGAAAAGAAACTTGAAGACAATTTGTTTTATCATGAGAACTAAAAAGAAAAAAAGAAAATATCCAGCCAAGCCTGAGTCTTCCCAGAGCACCTGCTGCTGTTTACTTTTTAATTGGTGTCCTTGATCAAGCTTCATTTCAAGCCTGTTTTTCATGCTTTGCACAGAGATATGTGCCCAGCTGTTAAAAAACAATTCTCCTTTATCTTAAACCAGCTTTTCCTTGAGCCTGCAAGAAACCAAAAGGGATTTCTCATCCAGTTCAAGGTACAGAGTGTATTTGCAAAAAAAACCCAGAAAAACTGGGACATTTGGTCTGCTTTAGAAGTGGCATTGGGTTAAATAAGTTATTTGTATCTTAGTTAAATAAGTTATTTGTCTCCCTAAAAGTCTGCAAAAACAGAGGCTGAATCCCACTTCAAACACATTAGTTTTTCTGCATCAACTACTGCTCTGTGGTCAAAAGGAAAATGGGCTGAAAAGAGCTTCTGTATGCCCCAGATGTCTGTAAAGCCTCTCTCCTCCCACAGCACCTGCAGAAAACTGCTGCTCCTGTTTGGATCTCCCCAGGGATAGTGGGCTGTGAGCTTTGAGGAATAAATCCCATTTCAGTATTTTGTTTTTTTGAAGGGGTGATCTTGAAAGCTGCCATCAGATCCACCCCAGAGATGTGAGGTGTGATGCTCTCTGGCCTTGACGCTGCTCTTGTTACTTGGAGTGAGAGTAAGGAGGAATTATGGCAGAGAAGGACCTGTGACCTGTGAGCAGGGCACACATCCAGCCTCCCATCCAGAGTACAGCAGGGAATGAGAAAAACACAGGGCATGGCAATACCAGGTGCTCCCAAGGAAATCCTAGAGCTCTAGGAGCAATGCTGTGCTCAAGGCATGCTCACAGCAGAGCAACTGCTGATGGCAAAAGGACTATCACATGATGCTGACCTAAATTTTAGCCATTTTCTGTATTTGCTGCTTTATCCGGTCTCAGAGAAAAAACCCAGAGCCCCGACCTTGCAACTCAAAATTGGGAAGAATCTACCAAAACGAATCACCCCTTTCCCAGGCTCATCACAGCCTACTGGTGGTATATTTTGGAAGCCCAAGGGTGCTGCTTACCCACTGTGAGCTGTGTCCCAGTGCCCAGGAGGAGCTGGGAGGACTGGGACACGGAGCAGTAGTAGATGCCGCTGTCTGAGGGCTGCAGGTTGCTGATGTGCAGGCTGTAGGAGCTCTGGGACCTCGCCTCATGGACACTAAACTGGTCCTGCTTCACATTTGGGCCATATGTGGCTCTGCCCATTGTGTTGGAGAACAACAAGAACTGGAAATGTTGGCTCTCCTGGCTCCAGCGGTACCAGTACACCCCAGCATGCTCCTCCTTCAGGTCACAGAGGATTTCAGTTTTATTGCTAGTTTGGGTTAGAATATGCCCTGGAGTTTGGGTTAAGAGTTGAGTTGTATAAAAACCTAAGGAAAAAGAAAAATATACAGTTTTTGTTTTAATTTAATTGTTTTTCTTTCGTGCAAAATACAGATTTTCTTTATGAGCTTAATAAAATCACAGTAGACACACAGACCAGGGGGGTCACATGAGTGAGAAACAGGAGCATTTTTATCAGGATGCTCCCATATTCCCTCAGAGGCCTTTTTGGGTTCCCCAGCTATTGTTTTGGCCTAGCCAAATTATACAGGCAGATTTTCTCTGTAAACACTCATCTATGAAGGAGGCTGACTGACAGGGAGAGCGATGGTTTTGAGGGTCTCCTGGGGGCTGTATGTGCAGGCAAGAGCATCCCTGCCTGCCCCTGTGAATGCCCCTCTTCTGCCCTCCTTACCTTTCTCACTTTTCAAACATTTTATCCCTTTTCCAACAAATTTTAGTGCCTCTTAACTGATTTGCCAAATTTTTCTTCTTACAGATACAACACCGATAAACATTTCAGGGGCAGAAAAAGAGACCAAAAAACATGCAAAACATGTCAAAATGAGCCAATTTGATATTAATTTTCAGACAATAATATTTTTCAAAGGAATTTTGAGACATGGGGAAGGAGAGGGAGTGAGGGGCAGCGGCGGGGTTCAAAGCTTTGGTTTGGCATCACATCTCCCTGTTTGGGCTTTGCAGCTTTGTGGAAATTATCTGAGTCTTGTTTGGCCCAGGCAGATGTGAGGGGTGTCTGTGAGAGCGAGGATGTGTCCTTGTGGAAAGGATAACAGGTAACTTGTGATCCTTGCTGTTCAGCAAACAGTCCTGCAAAGCTGCAGATACTCCGAGCCCGAGCGAAAAACAGCCCTCTGCAGATAAGGACACTCCTGCTTCTCCCATCTCTTTCCCAGGCATGTTTTAAAGCTGTGCAAAAAGCTCAATAATACATGTTTCTTGTCAGTTTTTTTTTACTTTAAAATGTTCCTTTTTCTTCAAAATCCTGAAGTTGCTTACAGCAGTTTTTTCAGCCTCATGCAGCCCTGTTAACCCAGTGGTGTGGGGATGGGTTGGCATGACCCAAGAACATCTAAAAGCATTAAATGTGGCACAAGGTCCTGATGTCTCCAATGTTCCCAATGGGACAGGCAGAGGAGAGGGCTCTGGTGACTGACAGGGGTCCAGAGCCTTCCTCTGTCCCCACACCAATGACCCCTGTGCTGCCAGTGCTGCAGAGCACTAACATTGCAGGGGCAAAATTCCAGTGTTGCACAGCAGCTGCGGCATTTCACCACATCCTCTGGCTCCGTGACAACATTAATGTCTCCTTATTATTAAAACATATAATTTTAAGGCTTTAGAGAGGTTTAAATTAATCTCTCAGATTAAAGAGGATTAAATTGAAGGTTTAAATTCTCTCAGATTTTGTCCTGGCAAGCCCCTGTGTGTTTTTTTTAGGGGATGAAATGTGTGTGGCCATGGCACATGGGGGCTTCAGGGTCTCCTTGAGTGCCCTGAGGTCTGGCTCTGCTGGGCATGGGAAACATAACTCTCCATGAAAAACTTATCCTTGACCTGTTGGAGACACTGTTATCTAACTCAGAAAAGACAAGAAAAGATTGTGGAAGATCTCAGCTCAGTGCCTGTGCTCAAGCCAAGAGTGAGCTAGGATAGAGACAGAGAAGAAAACTCATCCTCAGACATACCTTCAACCCCAAAACCTCTCTGTTCCCTTTCCTGGTGAATATTCAGGGGGACCATGGGGAATCATGGTGCTTGGCCAGGCCAGCCTGCAGCAACTTAAAAATTACCCCTTTTCCTTTTGCATGGGCAAAGCAAGCTCCCATTCATTGAGGTTTTCTCAGTGGGTTCCCTGCCTCATAAATCTAGAGGATATCAGAACCTGTAAGGCAGCATGGTTTTACAACACACTAATTCCAGCCGTGGCCCTTGGGAAGTACTCGGTCTCTGGATAATTTAGAAATTTTGGGATGTTTGTCATCTTTGTGTTACACAGGCAGTGGACAAAGGAGCTATTTTAACTTCTCCATTAGCAGCTTCCTACAGCCCATCTGCACTGAGGAGTAAAAACTCTGTGGTGTCTATACCACTATGTTTGAAAATACGAATAGAATATAGAATAGAGTAGAATGGAATGGGATGGAATGGAATGGAACGGAATAGAATAGAATAGAATAGAATAGAATAGAATAGAATAGAATAGAACAGACTATTTCAGTTGGAAGGGACCCAGAGCAACCAACTGGTCCCACTTTCTGACCAGTTCAGGGCTAACCAAAACCTAAAGCATGTAATTAATAGCATGATCCAAAATTATGGTAAATAGGTAATAATACCCTGTAGATCTATACTGTGATGGTATATTTCATCTTCCATCATCCAGCTGCTGGAATGTGGTGGAGGAGAGGCTCCAGCAGGATTTTAGGCGCCCTCAACCCCTAGGAGATGTGTCCCTCTTACCTGGGATCTGGAGGCAGATGCAGAGATGGAGCCATGGCCGGGCCATGGTGACAGACTCGGTGACAGAGGGGTTTTGTGCCGGCTCCCCCTTTCCACTCGCTGTCACCTCTTGGTGGCAGGGCTGGCTTCACCTCAGGAAGTCCTTGCCCCTCTCTGTGCAGATCTCTCACCAGCAGCTGCCCAGGAGCCTCTGCCACAGCTGCACCTGGAGCCTCAGCCCGGCAGCTTCTTCTGCGCCGAGCCCCAAACCCAAGAGTCCGTCAGGGCAGCACCCTTTGCTCTTCTCCAGCACTTCACAGGGTACCTCAAATCCTCTTTAGAAAAATGAAACCAAGAAAACTCACTAATTTTTAATTTCTTCAGATTTCTTCGTATTTCACCACCTAGTTATTCCTCCTTCTTTTAATCTACATCTATCCTATCAAAAATTTACAAATGTAGGACCATGGCCTTAAAGATAAAAGAAGGAAAGCATGAATTTTGGCTGGTTTTCTCCCTGTTGAAATAAAAAAAGCATTCAAAACAAGGAAAAGATGCAATTTGATCTGTGGAGTTGTTTTCTTCAGCAGAATTTATAGCAGGTGTTTTTCTCTGAAAAATGCTGAACACCAGACCAACCCAACATAAAGCAGAGATGTGAAGCATCACAGAAAGCTTTGAAATCAAGAGCAAGAAACCTCAAACAAATTTGTGGCTGAACAACCACAAAAATGAGAAAATTCTGCTGGGGCTTTCCACCTCAGAGCATGTGCTGCTTCAGTAGCTGTGACAGCATGCAGCTCACAGGCAGAAATATTTAAATGATAAAGTATCAGAATGACTTTGAAATGTCTGGGAGGAAGAGGTTTGAAGCACTTGGGGTTTAGGATTCAAAGACAAGTACAAGAGGTGAAATTATGGAGATGAACTGGTGTCAGCTGACTTCAATATTTTCATGTTTGGGGAAAAAATAGAAATTATTTTTATTTATTTACTGCCCACTTGGCTGCCAAGTGAGATTCAGTTTTCTTTTCTGTCCCTCTCATGCAGATACTTGTGGTCCTTATCATGCTTCAGCATCTCCCCAGGAAAGGAAATCTCACATGGGGGCACTGAGAAACCTCCTCCAGGGTTGAGCTGGCAGATGAATAGGAAAAACAATATTGCATCTTGTACACTGTGAGCTTTTGGTCTATTTTATACCAGATTTTTCCGTGCTGCTGCAACACATCCTCTCCCCATTTCTGTTTAAATTAATTTCCTGCTCAAAGTGGGTTGCTAACTGCAAAACCCTTGCCACAAAAGGCTCATCTGCTAAACTAGGGTGGGCTGAATTGCTCATTAACTCTTTCCTGACAGGAGAAGGCAATTTGAGAGTTTTCAAACCCATTTCAGTGCTTTAAGCTCTTGATTCCAGAGCTGATCCCTTGATGTGCCACTCAGCAGCACTTACCTCTGCTGTCTTCACCTTCTGCTCGTCTGTCCCCTTTTGTTTCACATCACCCTGACACTGGGCCCTCCCTAGAATGAGGGGAAACACTTCTTTTTATTGAGGTGGGGGGGCAGGGAGTGCTTGTTATGAGAAATGCCACTGCAAGGGAATTTTCCCTTCATCCCTGTGGGGAAGTCTGTGAGGTGTGCCCCAAGTCCCCAGCCGCTGCAATGGCTAAATCCCTCTTTTCCTACTGCTGCTGGCAGTAGGAAGCAGTAGCAGTAGCAGAAGCAACTTCTGGCTTCCTGGCCAGGACAAGAATTTTTCCCAGAGGTGGCTTTTGCCATCATTACAACCTTGGATATGAGGGTGTTACCCTGGGATGATTCCCCAGGACATTATAGCAGCTTTAGAGAAAGCACAGGAAATATATGAAATGTAAAAACATGCTGTACTGGAATATAGATTAAATATAATTTTTAAAAAATTGCTGTTTATACTCAGCAGAGCTGTTCACCAGTGGCCAAGCTGTTCTCAGGACTGGCTGTTGCTCCGACAAGAAAACATTTTGGAGGAGGGAAATCTTTGTCTGGCAGCAAAGCTCTGACAAAAATCAAAGCACTGTGTGAACGTGCAGGAGACAGCTGCTGTTTGTAACATCCCCACATTGTTTGGGGCTGCTGTCCTGGGAAGAAAATGGGAGGAAAGAAGGGTGTAAGTTGATCTTATCTGTTCACACAAGCAAGACTTGTTGGTGACCTTGCTGAGGAATAGCAGCTCCTAATCACCCGTGTTTGGCTCATGGCTGGGCCGTGCTGGGGGGAAACCCTTTAATTTTGGTGTATTTGTACTATGTAGCTGCACAATTTCCAGGGGAATTTTATTCTTTTTCTGAAATTAAAGACAACCATCCCTGTCTCCAGCCCAGTTATGTCCCCTGTGAACACATCCTAGTGGGAAACAGCCCCTCTTCTTTTTTCCAGCTTGCATCCTGCCCACCTCACCACACTGAGACTAATTTCTGGTGCTTTCACCAGATTTTCTGCACTTTTTACTCTTTCTTTTCCCCCCTCTTATGAATTTCCTACAATGAAGTGTTTGTTTTGGGGGGCTGGAGCAAAGCATTGATGTAGAAGAACAGGGTTTAGAGCCAAGAAGCAGGACCTGGCTGGGGTTTCACATCTGTTAAACTCCCATGCTGCAGAGGAGGTTAATTGCAGCTGGGCTGTTAGTGCCAGGCTAGAGAAAACAGCTAACATAAAAATAGAGAAAAATACATTCTCTCTATGCTTTTGATGTTAAAAGGATTGATTTTGGGGGTCAGGGAAAGCTGCTCAGCCTTCAGGCCAGTCCAACACAAGCTGGATGTGCAGTGTGTAGAAATAGGGGCTGCTCAGGGGGTAAAGGGGTGCAGGATTGAAACTCCTTGGGGCTCCAGCAGCTGTGAACATTTTTTTTCCTTTTTAAATTTTTTTAATAGTTTTATTCTAGTGGAGGGTTTACTTTCTGGAGTGTTTCATTAGAGGTAAAAGCAGTAATGAAAATGATAGCATTTTCACTGAGTGAGATGATTGGTACCTTTTTCTGAGTGTAATAGCAGAAAAAAAATAACCCCAAAACCCCAAAACAAGTGGGTCAAATTTTCTAAACTTCTCCAAGCTAAGATGTGGTTTGTATGGTGAAGTTGGGGGGTCCATCTGCTTTTGCAGGTGCAGATTTACTGCTGCAATTCAGCTGATGCAGTATCACAGTTGAGGTAACCCCAAGGTCCATGTCAGTGTATGATGAGCTGGGCTGTGGCACAGAAAAATGCTGCTTTTAAAGACCAGATGCCAAAATGGATCTAAACGATGATTTGTGTGAATTTTCCTGTCATTTCATCCCTCTCTGGCAAATAGATCTGTGCTTGAGGGTGGTTTGGCAGGAATGTGTTTGTTACAAGTGTCAGGTGTGAGCTTCATGTGTGATCACCTCACAAACCCCAGGTGCTAATGGGGTGTGTAGTAAATGAGGGGGCCATGGGGAGATCTGGAAGGATGGATGGTCAGAGGACAGGCTCCAGCTCTCCCTCTTCAGGACATTTGGTGCAAGCAGGAGTTTAGTGTGAGCCATGATAATCCTGGACCTCCCCTAACAGATAAGGGGCAGTGCAGGTGCTGCCGTGTGATCTCAGCTTCCCTAATCAGTGTTGAAGAGGATAAGGAGAGACAAGGAAAATGTCCTTGGGAAGGCAGCACACGGAGGAGGAAAAGCCACCAAGGAAGTAAACACAGGTGTCATCAGCCCCAAACAACGACCTGCCATGGCTATAAAAATCACCAGGCTGCCACTTCGTCACCACCTTTACCTTAAAGGTGCTGGATCTGCTGGACCTCTGCAGAGACCATCTCCAAACTCCTGGGACTGCCGGAACATTCAGCCAAGGATTGGTGAGATCTCATTATTGGGCTCCTACTCCATCTCTCCTTTGCTTCACCCGCTCCCACATCCCTCATCCCTTCCCCGCTCCCTCCCGGGAGCCGGCGGCCCACGGCAGCTGCCGGCCCGGCCGCGGCCTCCTGTTCCCACCTTCCCCTTCCCTTGGGCCCAGGCTCGCTGTCCCCCAAGGGGCCTTTTTGGAAGAGTGGGTTGCGGGGTTGTGGCCTTGCTCTGTGGAGGGGCTGAAGGAGTTGTCAGTGCTGGTGTGTTATGGTAGTTTTGCCCTGAGTTGGAGCTGTCTCAGATCTTGTCCCCTTTGCTATGATGAGTGACATTGTTAGCAGTTGGAAGCTGGAGCAATTCGTGCTCCAGAAGTGTCTCCCCCCCATTTGGTCACCAGGGTCTTTCCAGGGCCCAGATGCTTACCAGCAGCTGTGCCAGCAGTGGGAGAGCTGGTCGGAGGAGAACAAAAAGCCCAAACCCACTAACAAGTGTAAGAAGCGGGCGGCTTTGCAGGGTTTGCTGATGGTAGGCAGGGAGTTGTCCAAATTGCTGAAGGAGGCTCTTGAGAACGTGCAGACCTTGGAGCAGGCCAAGGAGGAGCTCAAAGTCCAGGTGGACAACCTGCGGGCGGAGGTGCAGGGTTTGTGCGGGGACTCTCTGCGGAGCGCAGTGGAGATCACCCGGCTAGAAAGCAAGCTGGGTTATGAGAAGCTGAAAACAGAGGAGCTGAAAAAGGAGGTTGGCAAGTGGATCGGGGAGACCCAGGATGCACAGAGCGCGGTGAGGGCCGTCCTGCAGGATGTCCAGCGGGACCGGGGCACTGGCCCCGATCACAAGGTGTGCCATGCCAAGATCCAGGAGCTGGAGGCAGAGCTGGGGGTGTCAAGGGGCATTGTGGCTGCCATTAAAGGCAAGAGGACCCAGATTGGGACTGGTGAGGGGGAGGACTCCCTGGACCTGCACCCACCCCACTATGATTACGAGGATGATGTGTGGGGTGCTAACAGCCCCACCAGGCCGTCCCCCTATGCTCCTCTGCGGGAGGAGGTGTGCCAGCTGCAAGCAGGGGAGGCAGAGGCTTCCAAAGATAAAAAGGTCCCCCACGATGAGCCAGTCAGCCATGTCCCACTCCAACCCATAGACACCAACAGGGCTGTGCTCTGGTTTACCCCTGAGCAGCTTAAGACAGTGGGGAAGATGCTGGGGCCACTGACAAAGGAGACAGCAATTAACTGGCTGTCCAGGGTCCAGCGTCTGCCCAAGTGCCAGAGTGGCAACTTTGTGAGTGACCTGATAGACATTGTGAGAAAGTCCATGAAACCAGATGATTTTGCGTCACTGCCGGGGGATGTGCAGATGGGCAATGTCCCGGACATTGGGGATGTCCAGCTGGCCGTGCTGAAGGTGTTCTTCCCAGAGGTCAACCCCTTAGTGCTCTTCCACCAGGAGAAGCAAAACCCTGAGGAGAGGCCTGATGCCTATGTAAACCGTAAAAAGATGCTCTACCAGATGGCTGGGCTGCCTGGCTCAAAGGACTCTCCCCCTGATTTTGACAGGCCTGAATTCAAGGAGCCGCTGGTGGTGGGGCTGACACCCCCACTGCGGGTGATTGCTGGTGGGGATGCAGCCAAAAAGCCTCTGTCAGAGCTGGAGCAGATCCTGAACCAGAATTTTGAGCTGCAAAAGCAGGCATTCCCGGGGTACATGTTGGGGGGGAAGAAAGGGAAAACCTTGGGCATGCCTTTCCAAAATGCAGGGATGAGAAAAATGCAAGGAGACAACCGAAAAGATCCTGATAGCAAGGGAGGGCTGGGGAAGGAGAACCAGCAAGGGCTGAGGTTTCAGAAGTCTAACCCTTGGCGGGCTGAGCTGAGGAAGCGCTTGATAAAATATGAGAAACAGGAGGACATTGATGGCTTGCCGGATGCGGAGCTCTTCCAAAAACTGGCCCTGCATGAGGCCAAAAAAACCAGCAGCTCCCACCTGATTGACCCGGGGGCTAAGGCTCAGCAATAGGGCTGCCAGGCACCCGCATCGCCCCTTTTTGTGGCACCGATTAAGACCGATTTATGGGGGCGCCTGATAGTTGATACAACTATTGGAGGGGGGGTGCTTGGACAAGTGATGTTAATTGATACTGGTGCCTCTTATTCAATTCTGAACATGACCCCCAGCAGAGCTGGGATTTTCCAAACCTCTGAAATTATTGAACTGACAGGGCCCAATGGCCAGAAATCCTCAGTGCCCTTCACAGGGCACATACCCTTTGAAATTGGGGCTGCCAAAGGGTCTGAAAAATTTGGGAAAATAGAAATGAAAGGAAAGCCAGGAATTTTAGCCATCTCCACACTGACAAAGATGGGGGTGGTGGTGGACCTGGCAAACCAAGCGTTGCTACGCTGCCCACAGATTGATTTGCCCGTCATCCCGGCAAGTCACAGGGTGATGTCAGTGAAAGCCCCTGAGATCCTGGTCCATCCTGAGTGGGAACCCCGGGTGAAACGGGTCACAGAGCAGTTCCCCCAGGTCTGGGCAAGGAGCAAGCTGGACTGTGGGCAGACTGATGCTGCTGTGTCCATCAAAGGGCCGGATCCGCCTCCTCAGCATCAGCCCTGGTACCCAGCTGAGGCTGAGGACAGCTTGTGGGACACAGTCAAAGCCTTGCTGAACCAGGGCGTGCTGGTGGAGCAGCAGAGCACCAGCAATTCCCCAGTGTGGCCCCTGAGGAAAGCTGATGGGAAAACGTGGAAGCTGACAGTTGACTTCAGCACCCTGAACCAAGTCACCCCAATGCAGACCTCCACGGTGGTCAGGTACCCCAACGTCATGGCAGCCATCTCCCGGGGCTCTGAGTGGTTCTCGGTGCTCAGCCTGACCAGCCCATCATTTGCCATCCCCTTGCACCCTGAGTCCTGGCACAAGTTTGCCTTCATGATTCGAGGGCGGCAATTTGCTTTCACCAGAGTCCCTCCGGGTTTCCACAGTGCCCCTGCCATCTGCCATGCCCGCGTGGTGAGGATGTGGGAGCAGGTCAGCCACCGGGGGAGTGTGCTGTCCTGTGCTGGTGATATCCTCATCCACACCCGGACAAAGGAGAAGAACTTAGAGGTGCTGGCAGAGGTGCTGGGGGCTGTCCAGAAGACAGGCTTCAGGATCAGCCCCACAAAGGCCCAGCTGTGCTGGAAGGAGGTCTCCTTTGTGGGGGTGACCCTGGGGGAGGAAGGGCGCTCACTGGAAAAGCAGAGGGTTGAGCTAATACAGAAGATGTCAGCACCGTCTGATGTCACCACCCTGAGGTCCTTCCTGTTCCTCCTGAGGTTGTGCCGTGAGTTCATTGAGAGCTATGCAGAGAAAACAGCCCCCCTTTGCCACCTCCTGAAAAAGAACACCCCCTGGGAATGGGGGCCAGAGCAGGAAGAGGCAGTGAAGACTTTAAAGGAGAGTGTGGCACGAGCCCCCATGCTGGCACATCCCCGGGGGGACAGGCCCTATGTTCTGCAGCTGGCCAGCATGGGGATGGGGCTGCAGGCCACGCTGAGCCAGCAGCACAGTGCCAAGCTGCTCCCTGTGGCCCACGCCTCGCATCTCCTGACACCAGTCGAGCAACAGTTCAGTGACTACGAGAGGGAGGTTCTAACCTTAACCTGGGCCCTGCAGCACTGGGAGTACCTGCTGGGGTCGGCCCCAGTGCTGCTGAGGACCTCCTGCACCCCGGTGAGGTACCTCTTGTTGGGAAAGGGGGATGAAGGTCCCCTGTGCTGCCCCAGGATGGCCAACTGGGCGTTGGCACTGACCAACAAGGAGGTCCCTGGGGACCTCTCCCCTGGTGCCTACAGGGTGGTAATCAGTGCAGAGAGGGATGGGGAGGAGCTGGGAGTGTCGCTTACTGGGCCCAAGCCACGGCGGGCACCCCTCTTTGAGAGCAGCCTCAGCCTGGAGGAAGCCAAGGAGAGAGGCTACGTTGTGTGGTTTGTAGATGGGTCCAACTATCATGAGGAAGGGGTGCCCTACACAGGCTATGCCGCTGTCAACAGGGGCACGGGGGAGGTGGTGAAGGGGAGGTGCCTGCCACACTCTATCCAGGCTGCCGAGCGCTGGAGTGGCTGCCCCTCTGGAGGGAGAGGGACATGCAGTCTGCTGATGGCAAGCCTGTCACCTATGCCAAAAAGCTGCTGTACCTTGCAAGGCTGGCAGAGCAGAGGGCGTGCCCGGCACAGATCATTAAGGTCAAGGCCCACAAGAAGGGAACAGAGGAAGCCAAGTGGAACAAGGAGGCAGATGCCAAAGCCAAGCAAGGTGCCAAGGAAGGGCTGATGTGGAAGGCCAACAAGGTATCAGAGAGTGGCCCCGTGTCGGTGGCTCCCAGCAGGCACTGGGAGAGTGTGGATCTGGTGGGCTTGCAGGCACAGGACCCCAGGCTCAGGGAGTTAGCACAGGGCAAGGAGTACAAAGGGTGCAAGGTGTGGAAAGATGTCTCAGGGCTGATCCTGGCACGGAGGGAGGGGGCAGATTTCCCAGTCTGGGTGGTGCCGGAGCTGGTTCGGACAGAGCTGGTGGCCCTAGCTCATGAGCAAGGGCATCTGGGGACAGACAAGACCATGGTGAGGCTGCAGGGTGCTGGGTGGTGGCCCGAAATGAGAGAGGATGTGGAGAGGTATGTCAGCAACTGCCTGACCTGTGCAGCCAACAATCCCGATGCCAAAACAGCCAAAGCCATCCTGGGCCACCAGAGGGTTTCTGGGCCATGGAGCAAGTTGCAGATGGAGTTTATTGGCCCTCTGCCCCAAACAGCCCAAGGCAATAGGTACTGCCTAGTGGTCAGTGATATCTTCACCAAATGGGTGGAAGCATTCCCAGCTCGAAACAACTCAGCCAGTGCAACTGCAAAGATCCTGGTAGAGCACATCTTCTCACAGTGGGGCATCCCAAAGGAGATCCACTCAGATCACGGCCAGCGCTTCATCGGGGAAGTCACAAAGGGAGTGTGCCAGGCCCTGGGAATCAAGCAAAAACTCCACATCACAGGGCATTTCCAGAAGCCAGTCTCAGCAGAGGGACCCAACCAGCCCCTGAAGACAGCACTGAGGAAGCTCGTGAGCCAGCAAAGGAAAGACTGGGATCATAAGCTCCCACTGACCTTGCTGGCACTGAGGGGGTCTCTGGCATCTCAAACACTCTCTCCCCCAAAATTTCCTCCTGCAAGAGATCCAAAGTTTCTGGAACACTGGTGGCAAGGAGGGGAGCCCCCGGATGAAATGCAGCCCCGCGTGCTGATGGACAGGTGGGTCCAGGACATGCTGAGGACGGTGTCAGCCACCTACCACCAACTTGCCTCAGTGCAGGAGACCAGCATCCCTAAGATGGATAAGCAGCTGGGAGTGCTCCTGCGCCCCATGGAGTGGAACACAGGGGACCTGGTCATATACAGAAGGGTTAGGGAGAAGAACCAGGTGCTGGAACCCCAGTGGTTGGGGCCTGTTAGGGTTGTGAACAAGGCCAGCCCATCTGTGTACCAGGTAGAAATCAGAAAAGGGGCAAAAAGGCAGGAGAAATGGTTCCATTCTTCACAGTTAAAAGCATGGAAGGGAAACTAACGGGGCTGGAGAGCCCTCCTTGCTTATGTTTTGCAGATAAAGGAAAATGGAAGGCGATTGTGACCAGCGGGAAGGGCGATCTTCGTGGCATCACCAGCCCTGTTTGTGCTGCGGGGAAAATGCTTTCAAATTTGTGATTGCAGGATTTACTTTGCTTTCTGGTATGTGCATATTGCTGAGCACCCAGTGTGTCCAACTGACTCATCAGCATCTTGGTAAAAATGTCATTCATTCTCACTTAGAAAGGCACCTTGACACACAGGCCACAGCCCAGCCCAGGCTTAGGAGGCACACAAGAACTGGGACTGATTGGCCCTGGTCCCAAGCTTACATAAAACACACAGGAATCATGGGATTAAATTCTACCAAAGGCTTGAATTTGTCAACAGTGGTTATGCATGGGGCAGAGGTGTACTTGGAAAATGAGTGGGGCTGGGATAGCACAAACAGACTTCCACAGCTGCTGGGAAAGGTGGGACAGCAAATAAAGGTGGGGTGCAGGGTAATGAATGCATCCACTCACCAGCGAGTAACTCAAATCTCTGTCATTGAAATAAAAACTAAGAAGAATCAGAACAAAATCTGTGCTGTGGAGAATTTGGACTGCTGGTACAATTTTACTTTGGTCCAGCCAGTCTTTGTGGTTTGCCTTTGGGCACAAAACAGCGTGGGGCTGTCCTTTAAATTTAAGATCAGCACCACAGCACCCTCCTTTGCTGCCATTAAGATCTCAAAGTGCCATTTTTTGGCCTGGCATGCACCCCGTTATGTTGAAATTGGCAACCAGGTAAAACTGGAAATTAGATACTCCCAAGAAAATGTAGCTGACCCAATGCAAATCAATGGCACCACCGTGACTGTCACAGCCCCTGACGGCCACCACTGGATCATTCCACTGACCTGCCTCTGTGAAACCAAAACACTTGATAGATCTGAATTAGATGCAGAGGCTTCATGGTATAATCAGGATTATGGACGCTGCCCACACCTGATCATAACCCTCCAGGTGTGGTGTAAAGGAAGCCTGAGCGTAGAAATGTCCCCCAAACTTGGAGGAAAGTGGTGGATAGGAGGCCCTGAAGGATTTAAAAAAGAATTTGCCATCATTGCTGTCTTGCCCCCTATTGTTTCCAAAATAGGTCCTTATGTAGTGAAGAAAAATCACATCCAGGAGTTGTTGACAGGGCCTGTCCGGTCACTAAAGAAGGTGGTGCTGTCTCTCTCCACTGCTAACATTTCCTCCGTCAGCCCACACTGTGCCCCCTTCCTGTCCACTCTGCACACTGGCTGGCTGGCATGGCTCCAGAGGAGCTGCTGGCCTGGGAGTCCTCAACAGCATGGATGCTGAAGTCTTGGCAAACAAGCTGGAGACTGTCACCTCAGGCATGCAGGGCCTCCTCAAGCCCCTGAATTCATCCCTGTCCAGCCTTGGGATGGGGCAGTGGCTTGTGTCAGAGGTGCTTCCCACCTGGGAACAAATAAGTGAGAAAGACCATCAGGTGCTGTTGCAAGCCCTGGGCTTGGAACAAAGTAACGTCTCTCTTGCTCTTAGCTGCATCCAGGCCCAGATGTGGGTGCAGAGTGTTGTTGCAGGTATCCTGAGAGATGGTGACAACGGCGTCCTGCCCACCGAGATCCGAAAGATCGTGTGGGACGCGGCCACAGAGAAGGAGCGGCAGCTCCAAGCCTGGTGGAGGCTCGTCAACTTCACCCACGACCAGGCCCTCAACGCAGTCATTGCCCATGTCCTCACTGTGGCAGAGGCTCGCATTGAAAAGATTTACCCCATCGTGGCCCTGGGGGTGAACACCAACGGGTCTGTAGTCTACCCCCTGGAGCACCGCATGTGGGCCAGGGTGTCTGATGGGAGGTGGGAGACGGTGGATTTGGAAGCCTGCATTTTGGAGAGGGGGCTGGGATTCATATGTGAAGATGATGCCCTTAAGGCGAGTGATGTGTGCTTTGACACCAAAGAAGGGGTGTGCCACTTTGAGATCAACCCCCAGAGCAGTAACAGAACCATGTTAGTGTATGTAGGGACAGGCTGTGTGTGCTTCAGAACAACATGTGAATACGTGCAGATTAATGAAGCTTATAACCAGACTGTGTTTAGCAACTCAAATATGTGTGCTTGCAATGTAGCTACTATTAGAGGCTGTGATTTTGTGTATAAACCACCCATGTTTACTAGCCAGTTGCTAATCAGAAACTATACCTTGTATCGTAGTATAACCCCGACCCCCATCGGTATGGATTTATCACTTGTAAAAGAAATGTTAGAGCATGTAGATTTGCAGCAGCTACTAGAAAATGCCAAGGCTCAAGCTAAAAAGATCCTAATAACGGTTCACCACGATGGTAAAGTTATAAAACAGGTCATAGAACGAATTAAGAGGGCAGGAGAGCACCACTGGTGGGAATTTTTTTTTGGCTGGTCCCCCACGGCCACTGGCATTTTCAACACGCTGCTGCACCCCATTGTAGTCATCCTGCTGATGCAAATCTGTGTGTGCTTTGCCATGGTAGCCACTTGTTACCGGATGAGGCAGGTGAAGCTCTGCTTTGATAACCAGGTGAAAGGAGCAGGGCTGGCCAAGAGCCTCCTGAAATAGTCAAGGGCAAGACTGGGTTGGCCTCTGTGTTTGCCACCAAGAAGATCTTTTGGCTCCGCTGTTGGCTGCAACCCAGCAGGCGTTGAGCGGTGGGGACACACGCCATGCCAGACCTTGATGACAGGGATGGCCTTCTCTGTTACCAGAGGGCCACCCAGGAGGGGAGGACAGGCCAAGCAGCCTGCAGATGGCATGAGTCACAGAATGGCTGAGGTTGGAAGGGACCTCTTGAGAGGTTTCATTTAGTCTGAACCCACCTGCTCAAGCAGATTGCCCAGGACTGTGTTCAGCTGGGCTTTGACCACCTCCATGGATGGAGACTCCACAACTTCTCTGGGCAAGCCTGTTTCATTGTTTGATCACTCTCATAGTAAAGAAGCAAAAGTTAGCAAAAGTAGCTTGTTTTCGAACTTCCCATCCCCAAATAGTAATGTTAAGAAGCTGCTCTTGTGTGATTTAAGAGTCCTTAAACCAGGGAGATAGGGGTAAGGAAAACCAAGGACGCTCTCGGAAGGTTGTGGTTTATTGCAGCCCCGAGACACATGAGAAGTCTCTGTTTCGGCTCTGTCGTGGTTTGAGAGGAAGTGAGGTTTTTGGGATGCTGTGGTCAAACCAATGGGTCTTCTCGTTTGAAGACTGAGTCGGAGTTCTTCATTTCTCGGTCTCAGAGTTGTTTATTGTATCTTATCTATAAAAATTTTTCTCCTGCCTTGCTGAGGTCCGTCCAGCAGGACAATTCCAGGCACTCTGCCTGCCCCCAGGGCAGGGTTATCTCTTTATACTGCAAACTACGTATAACATGTTTACAATTACTTCCCAAAACCTATCACCTATGTTAGACAGTGAGCTTCTACTCTAGACCAATCTAAAAGTGCCAACATCACAGCAGAAGATGGAGGTAGAGAAGAAGAAGAAGAAAGGCTGGACACACCCAAGTCCTTGCATCTTGTCCCCAAAACCCCTATTCCAAAAACCCCAAAATCTACTTTTTCACCTAGTGATAATTTTATTATTACACTACTTAAACTTCTGTGGCTTTCAGGTCTTCATACAAAGCTGGCAACTTGCTCCACAGGTCATAATCAAACCCACAGGTGTTCTGGGCTGTGTGCCAGGGTCTCTGAGCCCCCTGGCAGGGGTCCTGGCAACTCTGGACACCCAGAGGGATGTCCTGAGTTCCAACAGGACACTGTCTTTGGAAGTAAAGAGAAGGAAATTTAACACCTGAGCTTGGAAAAGCACCCATGGAAGACAGCAGGGGTGTGAACAGCCTCAAAGCCTTGGAAAGATGATAAAAGATGAGCAGAACAGAAGACCCTGTAGCCACCATGGACTTTAAGGATCTGAATCCGCATGGACCTTTGCAGCATCACCTCCAGGTTCCCAAGACTCCCAGCACGCCTGGCCAGCGGATTGATGAGATCTTGTTTTTGGAGCCTGGACTTCACTGCTTTGCTTTGCTTAGTTGTGCATGTAGTCAATAAACCTGTCTGTTAGAGAATGGGCTGTCTGTTCAATCTCTGCCTCTCACTCACTAGTCAGGCTTGTACCTTTGGCTACCCTGGAAAAGAGAAATCCTGGTTAAAAGAAAAAGAAGTGGGGTTTTTTCCCCCTCTTTTATAAGCCTAGATCTCTCACTTGCTTTTTTGTCTGCAGAATATTCACTCAAACACAAAGATTTCAGCCTTGGGCCGCAGGATGGGGCTCTGAGGTGATGCACAAACTCACTCCCCTCTCTCACTCTGCCCCTCCTCACCTGCATCTCTCCCCTGCCTCTGAATACAGGAAGAGCCTCAAAGTACACATAGGGGGTCACAAACAATTTTAAAACATGGGCAATTTCAAGAATTAGATTAACTACCTCATTTCCAGGCCATGTTCAACTTCATCTCAGAGGTGCTGCACTCTCTGAGAATGGGGCAGGGGGTGGGGGGTTACACAGACAAAAAAACTCTTTGCAATTTAGGTTGAAGTAAATAGATAAAGTCCTCTAACCTAGCAGAAACCAAGTGCAAACTGAGATATTAATTTTAAACCCACTTTTCACAATCACCAGGCTGAGAAGTGCAAAGAGATATCATGGTGCTGCAGCATAGGTGTTTTAAAGAAATGCAAAACTTTCATAAAGACACTTCCCCTTAAAAATATACATTATAACTGAGCTCATGAAAATACAAATATATACATAATGGTCTAAACCCACAGAAATCCATTTTTCCCTCCAAGAACTACAAATACACCCCTTTCACCCTTGGGATGGGAGTTTGAACTCTCCCTTTACCCCTCCCACCTAGCTGGGAAAGGGCCATAACCTGATCCCCTCTATGCTTTGCTGCTCCCTTCAGTTTCCCCATCACAAAGCCTCACAGAAAACACAGAGTTATTTTGGTTCAAGCACTTTCTTACTTGCTAACACCTCACATGTTTCACAAGAACTAATTTCCCAGTGATTAATTACCCTTTTACACAAAGCCTTTACCCCCCTACACCACAGAAAATTCCCATTATCCACTCTTCAATCCCACACATGCACTGTGAGTGTGGCCCAGCAGGGATTAGCCCTGGGGTGATGGTATAGCCACAGGGAAAGGGTTCCTACAGCTACACACAACTTTTGGCTGAGCACAGAGCCCTGCACGTGCATCCTCTGCAGCTGCACCGAGCTGCTCCCTCTGCACAGCCACCTCATGTGTGCATGTGGGTTGGGAAAGTTTAGAAAAAGATGAAGTTTCCCCCCTTAACTACCATTTATTTATCACCACAAACCAAGGAGGGCTGTTTTCACAGCAGCAGCACCACAGACACACTTGGGGCTGCAGCCTGGGCACAGGAATTCAGGATCTGTCTGCTCTTCCAGCAGTTTCAGTAGATGCCAGAAAAGACTCCACCCAAACCTGCCTGCTCTTCTGAGTCAAAGGGGTAACACAACTGGATTTATTCCCTGGTCTTTATGTCCCTATCCTCTCTGCTTTGGGGCAGAGGGGACTCTGTGCAGCCCCTGTGAGCAGTGGCCTGTGGAAGCCCCCCATCCATCCACTGTGCTCTGGCTTGCCTCAGCTCCAGCTAGGCACATCAAAGAGGCGGTTTTCAGCTCTAGCCCAGCCTGGCTGCTCCTGTGTCAGGCTGTGAGCAGGTCACTAGCCCCACTGACCTGGCCCCATGGTAATAATTCAGATTAAATTCTGAAAATTAGGGGTTTAGGTGCTACTGAGAAGCAATTTTGACTCAACCTGAACAAAGTGATGAAAAAAGAAGCTTTGGTGGAACCTCAGACCTGCTGGGGTCCTCTTAAGAGTCAAAAAAATGCCCATAAGGGACAGAAAAGCAACAAACACATAATTTAAGACAAGGTAAGTGCTGATCTCTGGATATTTCTCAGGAGGCTGCAGAGAAACTTCTCTGTTATTTCTCTTGATACGTGGTGTGATGGACATTTCCTGCTGCAGCAGAGGATCCTGGTGGCTTTGGAAGGTGGCCTGCAGTCACACAGAGGTGCCACAGCAGCTCCTCACTCCATTTGAGTGGTCACAGAGTCTCCACCCCCTCCAAAGCACGGGTGAGAGGAGATATCTGAGATATCTGAGCAAGGCTGCATGGGGCCATCTGCAGAGCCAGCCCTGGGGTAAGGACCTGGCAGTACCCTGAACCCAAACCTCCCACATGGGCTCCAATCAAGTGCAGGAGGGATTTGCACCTGGGTCCTTCCCTGGCTAGGCTTGTACCTGAGCACATGGCTCAGAAAAAGCTCAGGCTTTGATTTCCCATCCCCAAACAGATTACAGCACTGTATTTTCACAAAAATGTTCAACAAAGCTTGGAGCTTTTTTTGGGGGGGGGTCTGCCTGCAAAGCCCTAAAGACCATCAAGGTTCATTTCATACCTCTTGGGACAGGGCCAGCTGGGCAGATTTCTCTGTCAGAGCTGCCTCTCAAATTCCACAGTCACCTTCTGGTGTTAACTTTGCTTTTCAGACTTGAGGCTTGGCTATGACTCTTTTTCCTTCTCTCTCTTCCCTCTTTCCCATCTCCAGCTTTTACCCCTTCCAGCACCAGCTGCTTTCCACCCTCCTTAACACCATTTTCCTTGCTTCTCAAGTGTGAGTGTCAGTCCAGATCCCCCTTCAGGAGTGAGAAAGCCCCAGGGACAGTGACAAAAGGGCAGTGATACAACCTGGCTGATCACAGTTTATGGGCATGATGGAAGAAATGAGCTTAAGGCAGAGGAATAAGGAAGGGCATCAGGACTGAGAGGCACAATAAGGAGAATTGGTTTGAGAGCTAAAATGCTGGGTAGCTTATCTGGGATGTGGGACAGATTATGGTTTGTGTTGATTTTTTTTTCTTTCATAGAGTCTCACAGATATTCTGTGATGTGCCAGCACTCAGCATGAAGGGAGATGCTTGATTTGTTCCTCACAAGAGCCTCAGGAAGTGATCAGATCCACATCAGCCTGGCTGAGAAGGGTCATGAATAACTCAGCAGGGAGTTACTTTACTCTTAGGAGTGGTGAAATGACTGGAGGTGTATCCTGCAGAGGGAATTCTTGTGGGTTCACTCATCTTCTTAAAAATAAAACACAACGGAAACAAATTCCAATTTTGAGAGATACCTATAATTAACGTGACTGTTGAATTTGGCGTGGCTGACAAAAGAGTGTAATTAAGAATTAGGCCTTCTACAGCATGGGACAATCAAAGTGTTTTTGTTCCTCTTGCTGCTCTCAGCATCCTCACCAGTGGAGTCACAACACAGGTATCTGGAAAGAGAATAGAAAGTCATGAAGTTACTTGAAATAGTGCAGGCTAGAAGATATGGGGGGGAAATATCTGCCTTAAAACCCCTGAAGTTATCTTTGCTCTCCATGAGCAAATGTAAGGCTACAAAGATGCCTGCTTGCCTATGCTTGCCTAAGCAAATGGCATTAGAATGTTTATTAAAAATGCTAAAAAAAGAGAAAGAAACAAAGGTTCATTTGTTTTAACAGCCCACCCACCAGTGAACAAGAAAGCACCACCACAACAGCAGTGGTATGTGTGTCCCCACTTCCTTCACACTTCATCAGAAACCTCATCTGTAATCTTAACCCAGTGAGCTGCCAGAGCAGTAAAATCACACCACGAGGTGAGGGAGCTGTGAGATGGGCAGGGAGCTGTGAGATGGGTGCTGGGGAGCAGATAATGCCACACAGGGTGAGGCAGAGATGGACAGAGCTTGGGGGGCTGCTCAGCTCCTTTCCTGCTCCAGCTGCTGCTTCTTGCTGCTTGGAGCAGAGTGCAGAGATGAAAGGCAGGCTGTGCAGCCCCTGCTCACAGGGCAGGGCAGGCAGGGGCTGGCTCTGCTGGGGCTGGTGCCACAACACCTCCACCACAGACACCCCCAAACACATGCGGTCAGATTTCTGCACTTGTTGAGCTCAGATTAAAAAAAAAAAAACCAAAAAAAAAAAACCAACCAACCAAAAACCTCCCCCCCCCAAAAAAAAATCCCCAACCAAAGAAGAGATTAAAAAGAGCTGTAAACAAACCTGAAGGCAGGCAGTGAACAGCTGGCATCACCTTCTCCATCTGATTTGAGAGAGAATTTTCTGAAAGCAGAGCCACTTCCATAAAATCCCCTCATTTTAAGGGCAATTCTAAGGAAATGGGTCCATCTCCTTCTTTAGGCTGTGATACGCTCAGAGAGTGACATAGAATAACTGAGCAGGGAAGAGATGTTCATCCCAAGAGTTTTCAAAAAATATCACAGAACTGTAAATGCTCGAATAGACTCAAATGCCAGCAATGCCAGTTGCTGGCCATTCACAGATGGCCCCAAAATGCAGACTTTATTTAAATCTGATGGGATCTGATGCTGTTTTGCAGGATACAACTCTGCTTTCAGGGTGCTGATTTCACATCAGGGTGCTGATTTCACATCAGCTTCCCAGTTATCCTTCTCCATGCTGAGCATGGCAGCATGGAGCAGGGATGGAGCTCACATGTGAAGAAGCTGCTGGTGCACACTCAAATTTGAACAATTCACACAATACAGGTGAAAAAGGTGCCTTCCCAGGGGGCTCTGAGCTCTCTGCACCACGAGCACCACTGACATGAGCTTAGGGCCCAGGGACCTCAGTGTGTGCCCAGATGTTGCTCCTGAAGGTGACCCCAGGTGCCGCCTGAGAGAAACCCACAAAAGCTGAGCCCACGGTGCCCTGATCTGAGCTTGCATGAAACTGCAGCACCAAAACTTCTATTGGCCTCTAGGAAGTGGGCAAAAGAGCCAAATCTTGCAAGCTGCTGAGAAGTCTCACGTTTCAGTGGTAACACACCACTTTGCCCAGCCTGAGTGATTCATTCGTCCGGGCAGAAATGCAGTTTCCTGGTGCTGCAGCAACAGGGGGAGTGCAAAGCAAGAGAGGGAGCATTAGTGGGGTGAAGCTGAGCAAGGCAGAGTGATTTGTTGTGTTTTTTTTAAGCCCAGCAGCTGGCTATGCCCCCAGTGTAAGAAGGGCGTGGGTCTGCTGAAGGGAGTCCAGAGGAGGCCATGAAGATGCTCAGAGGGCTGGAGCTCCTCTGCTGTGGAGACAGGATGAGAGAGCTGGGGATGTTCAGCTTGGAGAAGGCTCCAGGGAGACCTTCTGGCATCTTCCATCACCTAAAGAAGCTACACACATAGACTGACATAATACAGTTCCAAAAGAAACATTTTGAGGGAAAAAGCTTACCAAAATGCAAGAGGTATCACAGCCAATGTATTTCTCACATATCATGGTATTAGATATCTATGGCTCAGTTTTTGGAGCTTGAATTTATAATGCAGGGGGTTTGGAAAGATCTAGCACTTAGCTTTGGGGAAAAAAACCTTCATTTCAATTTTTTGTTAGCTTAGTGCTTGGAACACTGCTGGGAACTGTTTCCTCCTTAATTCTAAGGAATCCTACTTCGCTTTAAAGGTGTCTTTTAAATCTCCCCTCTCCCACACAAACAGATTTTCAGTTTTCTCCACAGCTCTCACAGAGAAAAAACCCACAATGTACTACTACTTTCACAATCCCCCCACTGAGAATCTAGTTTTCTGTCAAACTTTTGTATCTCAAGTACAGAAGCAGCAAGGACCTGAGCTTGCCAATGCAGGAAGAAAAGGTCTGTGAGCTGAGCATCTGTGGTTTTGCCAGGTGTTGTTAAGTATCAATTCTGCAATGAAGCCCAGCTTGTGCAAGGTGGGCTCCCACAGGTGTTCAGCACTTGTGGCTATGCCAGTCCCCTGTGGAAGCTTTGATTTAAGTTTTATGCCCACGCTCAGTGTTCCACCCTGGAGCAGGAGGGACTGACAGCACACTCCTAGGAGCAAATCTGGGCAGGCATTTTTCTGCAGCCCTCTGAAATCAAAGCAGGATTTTCCTAAATTCAACAGGAATCAATGCCTAAACCTTCATTTTGCCAGGAAAAAAAACCCATAAACACAACCCAACCTGGTTGAGATAGCACTTAATTGCTTTCAAATTGAGCTCTGAAAGGGAGATGAAGAACCCTTGGTGCTCCTTTTCCAAAGCTGTCCCACAGATTTATGGCACTGCACTTATTTATAGTTTCCTATTAATTGGGGTTTTTTGTGACAATTTTTGTGGCACCTGTTGTAGGGTACACTCAAGAACTGTTACAGCTGGTCAGGGTTAAAAAGATGCCACGCTTGGCTGCTCAACACCTTGCTCTGAAAACAGAAGCAGGATGGGAAACAGGTACAGCAGGAGAAACACCAACAGATCTGGCAGGGCTCTGACCTCCTCCTTCAGGCCATTTCCACCACTGCAAGTCCAGAAGAACCACCAGCTACAACATCTTGTGGTTAAAAAAGCTGCAGCTGTTCTACACTGTGATCTGGTTCCACAGGTAAATCAGGTAATGGCACATTTCAAATGCAGTACAAGGTGTTGTATTGGGTAATTTGTAGTGATTTTGGTTGAATGCCTCTCAACCTTTAAGGAAACATGCTTGGAAAAGTTGAAAGGTGAGATATGACAAGGATGTGGCTCATGAGCCAGCAGTGGGGTTAACTTGGCAGGTGTTGGTGCTCCCTGTGCCTCTCTGAAACCACAGCCCGAGTTCAGGGCACACGAGGTGCTTCAGTGGTTCTCCCTTCCTTTGGTGAGAACCTTCCACTGTGGAAACAACTTGCTCACTTCACTCTGAGATGTTCTGTTTCACTTGTGGACTTTTTCAGGCAGACTGTGAACCAGGATCTTGCCACAAATTATTCACATTCTGCAGCCAGTCACGAAACCAATGTATAAAAAGTCATAAGGGGGAAAACAAACTATAAAATAGTGACAGTATTTTGCACATTCATGGCACTCTTCACAGGGCAATGAGTGTGACAGCTGTGTTCAGAGATGAGCATCTGAGCTCCACTGTGTTCACTGAACAAGCAATTCCACGGCTTGCAGGCATTTGCTGTTACTCCTGCTCCCTCAGAAGGGTGTCTTGCCTCCCTCTGATGTTGGCTGCCCTTCATGGAGAGGTCCAGCAGATCTGTTTGCCTGTGAGGGAGAGCAGCAGACACAGGGACACAAGGATGTCCAAGGAATGGTCACCTTCAGGAGGGAGGAAGGGAAGAAAATCTGCTTCAGGGGCACAGCGTGGCCAGGAGAAATCTGCCAGAATCACTTTTTGCACCATTTGTAGCTGAAACAAGAGGCCTTGGAAGAGCTACTTAATCCAGGTGACCTGGTGAACCAGGGACAGAGCCAAAATTGAAATGCAGGAATTTTCCATTCAAGCTCAGTTTTAAACAGCAGCCATAATCTTGGTTTTGTGCTCTACATGTACACAGTTTTACCTTGTCCTTTATGTATAGAGCAGTTCTCTCACAAAGCCAAGCAGCACACAGGTTTTCCAGACCAGGAACAGATCTAATTTAGTGCTGCAGAGAGGAATGATTGTACCTGCCCTGGACACTGTGGTCTCAAGGGGTCTCCAGAAAGATCTGAAAGATTTTCTGCTCAGATGTGACAACGATTTGTGGCTCCATTTGTTTCTCAAATCAGAATTGTAATGCTTTGGTGGCTTAAATGGGAGGAACAGATGAGCAGGATTAGGTTTCATTACTGACATTTGTCTCTAAGAAGTGAAAAAAGATGTATTTAAGTAAAGGGTAAATAATATCATCAGTGTCTGTGCTTAGTACTTTAAATGTAAAGAACTACTGGCAGAAATGTGAAAGGCCAGGAACAAGGAGATCAGGAAACACATCAACAATAACCATTATTTATGACCTTAGAAAATTGGTTATTGCTTACCTAAATTAAAGCTGTAAGTCACTTCTGCTAGATGAGAATCTGCTATGTTTTATTTGCAGCATTTACATCATAGATGCATCATTTTCAAATGGAAATGTGACAAGAACACTTCATTTGGGATCTTATCTTTCATGTTTGACACCAAGAGCCTTAGTTTAGAGCACAGTTTCTGCAATCACTGCCCAGTGGGTGGGTGAGCAGAGTTCACATTTGGGAATGATCACTGAACACACCAAAACCATTTCCTTGTTCTGCCAAATCACACCTTTTCCATATTTTCAGAGATGTTAATCTTCTCCTCTTGACTTCCAAAAGTGCCACTCTTTTTTCAAAAGTGGACCAATTGACACTTACTCCTCTTCAATTAGTGTGTCCACAGTGTACAAGTGGGGTACTCACTCATGGCCTTTCCATCTATGGAGCAAGGGTGCCCTAGTAATAAATGTCACTGGCCAAATTTGCACAGCCCTCTGTGCCAGAGTGACAGAAACTCAGAGGGAAGATCAGATCGGAGTGAGAAAAGAGACACTCTGAAGACAGCAGAGGGATCATCAGTCTCAAATAAAGACTGAAAGAGCTTAGGAAAGGGGACCAAAACAAGAGCCCCACGGACACCTTGAACTTAAATCTGAATCCTCATGGACCTTGGGTTGAGGTTCCTGGGACTTCTGCCCAATGAATTGTTACTGGCACCTACACGTCCCTGCTCAGCTTAGCTTAGTTCAGTTTGTCTTTTAGAGGATGGGCTAAACTACTTGACAGCCCAGGTTCTGGCTACTCATATTTATAATTTAGCAGTAGCAGGAAAAATCTAGAGCCAAGATTGCAATCAACAACAAAACACAAATTCAAAAAGAAACGGGAAAGAAAAAGCAGACTACATTATTTTTTTCAGGACTTTTCAACCTTCCTCTTATACTCACAAAACTAAGAGAAATCAGACAGAATTCAAGGTTTTGAGGGCCCTGGTCTCGACTCTATCCCACAGCACAATAACCCACAACAGAAAGCTTCAGTTGGGCAGATTTACTGAGCACAGCAGCTCAGCACAGGTGGCTCTTCAAACAGACCCACCCTGGGGAAAGCACAGTTGGAGTGCTGCACACCAACAGTGTGATGGCTTTCAGGTCCCACATCAAGGCTTACAGAAGCTCTCCTGTGACCTGAAGACAATGAGACACTAAACAGCCTCTTATGAAATTGCTTTTAAATGATCAGTTTGCAGAGCCTCACTGTTTGCTCAGTCCAGCAGCTTTCAGTAGGATGTCACAGAGGATTCAGGGGCTCTGCACAAACCCTGCTCTGAGCCCTGCAGGCAGACTGAGCAATTCCCCTCTTTCTCTTGCCTTTCCCTGCCTACCCCAGGCCCTGTAGAAGCTGATGTTTCCAATTTCTTATTGAAGGTCTCACTCATGAGTCCTGGGAGCAACACAGGAGCTTGAACATACTATGGAATTATAAAATCATAGAATAGTTTGGGTTGGAAGGGACATTTATAGATCTTCTAGTCCAACCCCCTGCCCTAGATTAGGTTCCTCAAAGCCCAAATCCAACCTGGTCTTGAGCACTTCCAAGGATGGGGCGTCCATGGCTTCTTTGGGCAGCCTGGTCCAGTGCCTCACCACCCTCACAGGGAACAATTTCATCCTAATATCCAATCTAAACATGCATTCTTGTTTAAAGCATTTCCCTCTTGTCCTGTCACTCCATGTCTTGTCAAAAGTCCCTCTCCAGCTCTCTTGTAGCCCCTTTAGGCACTGGGAGGTGCTGGAAGGTCTCCTGGAGCCTTCTCCTCTCCAGGCTGAACACCCCCAGCTCTCTCAGCCTGTGTCCACATCAGAGGTGCTCCAGCCCTCTGAGCATCTGTGGCCTCCTCTGGACTTTCTCCAGCAGATTCATGTGTTTCTGTGTTGGGAACCACAGGGCTGGATGCAGTGTTTGAGGTGGGGTCTCACCAGGACAGAGCAGAGAGGCAGAATCCCCTCCCTTGGCCTGCCCACCCTGCTGGGGATGCAGCCCAGGACAGGTTTGACTTTCTGAGCTGCCAGTGCAGATATCCAGGTCATGTCCAGCCTCATCCACTAGGATCTCCAAGTCCTCTCAGCAGGGCTGCTCATTCCTTAAAAATCAGGAACCATTTCCATGTTTAATGGACTCATTTTCCATTTAGAACTGGTAACCAAAAAAGCAAAGCATACCAAAACCCCAATAGCAAATAACATCTGGAATAATTTTGTTAAACTGCAGATAGGCCTATAGCAGTTTCCTATACTCCTGTTTTGGGGGATTGTAATTATGTTCTAAACAAATATTTAAAATCACACCAGTTCTATATCAGTCTTTTGTAATTTTATTATTATTGTGCCTTCACTTAAAAATTTTTAATGGCCAGACTTGAAGATCTTTGAGGTATTTTCCAGCCTTAACAATTCTATAAAATGTTTTATCAAAATGCTTAATATGTAAGCAATTTTGATATTTAGCCCAGTTGCACAGCACTCTCTAAGAAGTGCATCTGAAATCACCACAAAATCCATTTTGCAGTTAACACTCAGCAGCCCTCTCCTGGGCAAAAGGGAAGGTACAAGAGCTTCAATTCAATTCAATTCAATTCAATTCAATTCAATTCAATTCAATTCAATTCAATTCAATTCAATAAATTTCTTATGCCAAATGTAAAATGAATCCTGAAAGCAACACAATTGATGCAGACTTGGCACTTACCAGGATTAAGGTCACTTTTGCCTTGTCAAAGGGAATCTTTAAGTTCAGCCCACTTCCTTCTACACTGAGCACTGCAGATGCTGTGCCAAAACAGGTGCTGCTACCCCCAGAGAGCAAAATAAGTGGGAAAACTGCAAAGGTTGAAGGAGCTTCTCTGGGGTTGTCATTGAAGATGTAACTATGAAAAGTCTAGGACTGCATCTCAGTTTAACTAGACAGTGCCTCTTAAAACCATTAAACCAAACAACAACAAAAAAAACCAGTCCAAAACCAAAACAACAAAAAAATCCCCAAGAACTTATTCAAGTCAGTTAACAGCAGACCACAGGGCTCATGAAAAAGTCTGAAAGTGCAAACTGCAGAGGAAGAGTAACAGAAGAGTTACTGACTTACTAAATCTGATGTTTGTTTCATTCCATGTGAGAACGGAGTTACAGAATGGATTTACTGTGGAAGTAAGTGTGATATTACAGACAGGGCACAAGTAACAACCAGCCCCAAGTGCTGGAAAAAGGGAATCTGTAGGTTAGAGACTGCAAAAGAGGCACAAAACTCAAAGCACACCATGATCCCATTCCATGCAAGAGTCCTGACACAATGACATAAAGAGCATTTATAGATAATACAGCCTCTGCTGCAGTTTTACACTAGAATTGATGAATTTTACACTAGCATTTATGAAGGTGGCCTGTTGCAGTGTAACCATGGCTTCAACATTAACAAAGAGTATTTTTGATGTCTGAAGTGATAATTCCAGCAAATTGTTGTCAAGTGCTGATGAGAATAAACCATTCTGAAAAATGAAATATTATAGATACTCAACCCAAGTATTATAGGTACCAATCTAGCCAGTCCAGATTTAATTAAAATAAGATCAGTTTAAACATTATGTGAGACAGTATCACCCCAGGAGTGGGGCCCCAACAAGGAATGACAAACTGGGTATCAAAATGCTGCTGATTGGCGTGGAGGGCCATTAGTTTCCAATATAGGAATTAATTTTCTAATTAAAACTTTATTTTTATGACACACAATGGGCCTGGTGGCTCATCTTTTAGAGATTCTGTATGCTGTGGTGTAAGTAATCCAAAAAATCCAATATTCCACTGTTACTGATTTTTGCAGTTTAACACCTTCAACAGAGGGGTGAAAGATGGACACAATAACTTGAGTTGATTCACACAAGAAAATCTGTTCTGACCATCAGATGAAAGCCCTTCTTGCACACAAAATACATGAATTGCCAGTGTTTGTAGCAGAAAAGACATTTACAGAGGAAAACTGCAATTTGCTCAAGTGTACTGAATTGTAAAAACAGCTACCTAGAGAAAGATAGAAGGAACAATATTCTCTATTAAAAACCTCCCAGCCAGTTAAGAAAAGGCCAACTGCAGTTAGGCACAAGTCTATGAAATGTTACTATCATGGGCAGTATTCACTCTATTTCAATTTGCATAACTTCTCACTGGAAAACGTGTTTGTTTCAAAGACAGACTTCTTGATATGAATTAAGGACAGTACTTTGTGTATATTTTCCTTGGATTAGCAGTGAACTGCACAGTCTTCTTGGCGGACATCACCCAACCAAGTGCACACTACCAAAAAACCCTAAGACTTTATAATGTAAAATTTAAAATGAGGTTTAGTTCACCTTTTTCTTGCTGACCACTGTACCGAAAAGATTGGATTATAGGGGGTAACAGTCTGGTTGGCCAAGTAACATCTATTGTGCCTCCTGGAGCAATCCTGAACCCTGCTGCGACCTTGTCCTCAATATTTTGCAGTAGCTGATGAATTGCATGGACATATATTCTAGGGACAGCTTAAAATATTACCCTTTGTTATTACAACATCCATTTTCATTCCTCGGTGTTGTAAAAAGGCGGACGGGACTTAAGATTCTTTCTTCTTTGTAAATTCATAATATCTTAGTTCTCTTTTCATATTATTGTCTTTTCTCCTGCTCGTGAAGTCAATTTCCCACCTCTTAACAATTTAGTGCCTCTGTTTGTGCTCAATCTTTGCCAATACAAAATTCAGCTGCTACAGCCGAGTCAGCAGTGATGAATGCAGAGCTACAACAACCTCTTACCTCAGTATAATACTTGTAGTGCTGTTAATTAATTTGTCCCATGAGAGAAACAGCCTCAAAATATATGTATATATAAAGACACAGAATTAAAAACATTTGTGTCCGTTTCAGAACATGTGGAAACCCAGAGCAGCACAGGGAATATTTCTCTGTCTGCTCTGGGCTGTCCTGACACCCAGGGGAGCACGGACTCTGACCCTCATTCATGGAGAAAGTTTCCTAGATTTCAAGATAGACTAGAATGCACAAAAGTGTGAAATAGATTATAGAGACCAGTGTAGGTGTATCACTGGGTGAGAAATTTAGCTTTTGGGATTTTTAGTATGTTGTGGATGGAAGCAAGATGGAGGGCACAGGGTGTTCATCCTGGGTTTCTTCTTCTTCATGCTTCTTCTTCCTTTTCCTTGGTTTGGGTGGCATTTTGTAATTGGCAGAAGAGTCTGCATTGTGGGCTCTGTGGGATCAATTATTGGGTTAAAAGGGAAAATAATGTAGGTGTCAGTTCTTAATTGGATAGTTTAGTCTTAAAAGCCCTTGTAACAAGAGATTGTTGGCCATTTTGTGCCTTCTAATGAAAAGCTGCAGAACTCACAGTAGTGAGACTGTTTTACTGATAAGAAATAATAAATACCTGAGTCTGAACATGAACTACTGTCTCAAGTGCCTAAAATCCAGACCCAGAAAAACCAATGACTGCTACCCTCACAGGAACCCTAAAGATTCACACTGCTCAGGTTTTCTGCATGCTCACAGGATGATGATTAACAGATTTGACATAAAATAGGCAGGGTTCCCAAGCAGCAACTTGGCTGGGGAAGGCAGGGCAGCACCTCAGGCAATGTCACCTGCTCTGATGCAGCTGCTGGCACTGCCCTGCTGTTCCATCAGTAAAAAAGCACAGGAGTTCAGCTCCAGCTCTGCCAGGGTCACACAGCCCAGCACAGCTCAGCCTCCCTGCTCCCCCAGCCCAAACAAGGCCAGCACATCCTGATCCACAAATGGGGACAGCAGCTGCTGCTGGGGATGGTTGGAAACACAGCAACTTCAGGAGTGCTGGGTACCCACTTTTAAAAAGACTGATCTGGTATAATTTCACCTTCAAATCACGTGAAAAAAATGTATAGACACATGTATCATTTTTCTTTTTATTTCTTTTTATTGTTACTTGTGCTTTGTCTGTAATATCACACATTTTATTTATTTGTATTTTCTTATTTTATAAGTTACCAGATTTTTATGCAAATACGCTTGTGTATATATATATATATACACACGTATAAACGTGTATATATATATATATATAAAATAAATAAATAAATAAATGTACATATATATGTACACAGATCTATCTATATAGACATATATCTATCTATCATATATATCTATATAGATATATAGATACATATCTATATCTATCTATCCTATTTATCATATATATCTATCTATGCAGACACATACATATATAAATAATAAATAAATAAATAAATAAATAAATAAATAAATAAATATGTATGTATATATGTATGTATTTAATACCTGGGCAGGGTATTTCTACATGGTATTCTGACAAACCTGCATGAGGCAAGCTCAGGAATGAACTGATGTGTCTCTCACTTAAATCCCAGCCAGGCAGTGAGGTGTAAATGGCTTTCACTTTGGTCTGGGACACTGCAGGCTCCTTCCCAAGGGCGCCACTACATCCACAGCTGCTAAATGACACATCCCTGCTCACTCCCAGAGAGGGGTCATGAGCAAGTCTGGCCTTTCTCCTTCTAACTCTGCCTCAAGGCCATTTGTTATACACAAAATTGGCAGAGCATGGGGAGATCTATTTTCCCACTGCCTATGTGCAAGCAGTTCTAGAAATGTTAAGCTGAATTTTAGGTTTTTTGCTTACAGACTCACAAAACTTTCCTGGCAATGAAGAAAAAACTTCTTTAAAAGGCTACCTGACAGTTTGTGACCAGGTAATCAGAAACTTTTGAGAGAATCAATCAAAGGCTGTGGCCCTGCAGAACTGCCAAACTGACATTGTCATTTATATGCCTCCAAAATATTTAATGGTGTTGGTGGTGTGAATATGGAGTGGAACAAATTTCTGACATTAAGAAATGGTTCACTGCAGAGCAGACCAACTACTGATTGTCACAAAGCTGCAGCTCTTCAACAAAAAGATATTGATGAAAATGTTTAGGAAATGTAAGACAAGATTTTAGTTGGTTTTTTTTTTTTTAAATAAAAGATACAAGCATCCATAACACATGATGAAGTCAACCAATAATTTTCAGTGTTGTTTTCCCTTTATTTTTAGTCTAAACAATTTGTTTGTCAACAGCCAAACATCAGAGGGGAAACCAGATTTCCAGACTGGAGACATGGATCCAGCCCACATCTCCTTTTTACCAGGACCCAATGGCAATATCTCCTCATGTGATTCTTAATAAACCTTGTGGTCTGTCCTTGCCACAGGTTCCTCAGCTGTGTTTTGGAATTTGTGGCACCTGGCAGTGCCACAGACAAGCTGTGAGAGTTCATGGCTTGAGAAGTCCACTGACATACCACGGCTACAGCAAATATTAACAGCAGTTTAAGTATCTCAAAGGAATGCATAAGTGAAGCAGCAAACATAAGGAGTTTCTGGAAAACAAATTATGAATCTGATCCCACTGGAATGCTAAGAAGGGCCTGGCAGGTGATTTTAGCACAAGATATTTAGCCTCAGACACTCATGAGATTCCATGAAGAGAATTGCAAAGATGCCTCCAAGATTTAATTTCACATTCTTGAGAAGTGTGGAGCTATAACAATTCCCTCTGGCTTCTGGGGTGAGAAATCCCACTGAACAGATTGGCCCCTCTGCAGTTATGGCCCTGTTTTCAGTTTCACAACACACCATCTGCCTCACCTGTACCATTTGCTTTGCCCCATCATCCTTCCCAAGCACTACAGAAATAATTCTTTTCAGAGGGAACTGGGCTGCAAAAAGCACCTGTCAAAGCTGTTTAGACAAAATAGGAGATGAGTGTTCAGGCACCATCCAAGCATAAAGGGAAAATCCAGCAATAAAACTGGCAACATCTTCCTGTTCTGTCATACTTCACTTGTGTGCCCAGAAAGTAAATGTGAAATACAGCCTAGACTTCCATGAATGTACTACCTAAAACTGTCCTTTAATAGCAGATATTTGTGCCAAGAGAAACAGAATATTACTGTTGGTGGATTGTCAAGGCCAAGGAAAGCAGACCCTGGAGACTACTGCTACCCAGAGTGACATGATTCTTTTCACTACCAACTCAGCAGCCATAAAGTATTTCCTGTGATTACTTTAGCTCTTTGATGATTCAAGAACTTAAAGTCTAGGACAGAGAATCAGTGCCAAAAAGATTTTATCTATCAAAATGCCTGCAAAATGCTAAAAAAGCAAAACGCATGCACACAAAAGTCAATCTGTATTCCTTCCTGGGTGTGTAACACTATTCATATATAGCACTCATCTGAGATATTTGGGCATTTTAATAAAGGACTTAAATTCCAAATGTGCTCCAGAGGCTATGGAGCCCTAACAGAGAAGAAAGACAGGTGGGAGGAGGTGAGAAAGAAGAAGGCTAGAAAGTTGGTTTATGGCTCTGCACAGAGACAGAGGACAAGACTTGCTCAACACCCTTAAATATACATTCTCACATGTAGGTACTTTTGTATTTAGGCTTGTAAGTTTGAAATCTGATTTTCATTTCTGTACATCTCTGAATTCTGCAAAGGTAGCACGGGAGCAATGAGTTACTGTAAAGGGATGAGTTAAAACTTAATTCTTATGTATGAATGTAACTTTGATGGACCTTTCAGTATTACCCTAACCGGCAGCACTGGCATAAACAGCATCACTTTAAATGACTATTTTCAGTTGGGGTATGAACAATCTTTGTTTGAATTCACTGGTTTTATCAGAAAACAGGTGTTTCAAAACTGTTGAAAGTGCTTGACTCCTTTGAGCAAACACAGTCAGTGTTTTTGCTGCATCACTGCTCCCTCTGAGGCAATGCTCACCTTAAGTCACACTTGGAGTTCTGCCTCATAATTTAACTTTTTGCAATACCATTTTAAAAGCTCGAGACAGAGGTTTGTAAGGAAATAATTTGATTGGAAACTAATGTTTTAGTGAGTTGGTCTCAGTCTTACAAGTTCTCCAGCATAGCACAAGCAGTGGGTCACTGAAAATTTATTTATTAGCAAAAACCACTCAAACTTTACAAAGACTGGTGGATGAAGAGTTTCCTAAACATGTCCACTTTTGCTCTCATAAAAATGACTTCTCATTCTTATCTCCAATGTGACTTAAAAATGGCATGAATAAATAGAAAGAAACTGTTATTAAGGCAGAATAAATCATAACAATAAATGCATGCTTGAAAGCCAGCATGCTATTTATTGGTGTAATTTTCTGACTTGTGCATTCTGAGAGGACACAGCACTTAATACATCAGATGAAGTGAAATTAAAAGCAGTCTGAGGTAATAGTGAATAACAGTGAAGACAGTGAACAGCTTCATTGTTTCAACGTTCAGACACAGAAATTATGGACATTGAGAAGGCAATGGGAACTTCAGGCTCTCTTAACAAAAAACCTGAAGCCCTTTAAATAAATAAAAAGAATCAAAGTAACTGAGGTGGATTCTGAAAACCTGAAACAAACAAGTTGCCTAATAATAATGAATCAGACTCTTGCTGTGTGAATTGAAAGATAATGATTTGCTTACTGTTTCTCTATTCTCCATTGTGATCTTAGAATCACACCCAGATTTTTTAAAAGTTTTTTTCCTCATTGTTACAGAAATTCCATGAATCCACTAAAACTTTGATATGAGAATGCTTAAAGAAATTTTAACATTGTTATATTTGCAAATTTTACCACTTGAGAGAAGCCTGAGAATGTCTTTCCAACTTTAAACCTTTGCAGTTTCCTTTTGCTGCATTAATTGTAGAGGAATCTTTGTGGAATTCCGTGTAGAGAAGGCAAGGAAAAAAGTGTTCCCTGGGGGCAATATAAACATGGTAGGAAAAATAGTAACATTAATTAAAATATCAGAAACCAGGTAATTTAAAAAGTCTGTTCACACCAGGGTTTTCTGCCTCTTGATTAAAAAGGAAATGCTCTCAGCTTTAGCCTATTATTAACTTTTCTTTCCCAATACTTCAGGGCAAAAAAGACAGAAAACAGAATAATGGAGTAAAGAAAATGTCTAAGCTAGACAAACCCCTTAAGGCAAAGGCATAATGTTTCAAGTTCAAGGTACCAAACCCACAAAATGACACAGCCAAATTGTACCTTGAGATGCCAAGAGCAAACACAGCATTTTAATGAGAAGTAGGTGGATGTGCATGAATCAGGTACAGCAATAACTGCAGCTCCTCAAGAGCAAACACTGACTCGCACCTTTCCCAGTTCATGAGCCCTTCCACAGCCTCACAAGCCATGGCTGTGGGAATCCTTAAAATCAGAGGGGCTTGGGGCAGCTGCAAAAGGCAGCCTCAGAGAGAGCAGAGCTGTGATTGGAGCTAAGCAGTAGCCATGAGATTTGGCAGCAGAAAAGTTATATGAGATGTAGAAAGTAAGGATAGCTGGAACAATGCTCTGTATATTAATGCTTGGCCAGAATAACTCCCTAAGCTACAGAAAAGTACATCTAGCATGATATTAGGAAGTTCTAAGCTTAATAATGGAGCTCTGTGCATTGTGTTTGAAGGCTTACAAGCAGGTATTGTATTCAAAATAAGCAATTGTTTTAAATTGTTTCAACTAAAGGTATGTGTATCGGAAAGCAGGGCAACCCTGACATGGGGAGAGAATTGATGAGGAGGACTCCATGAATATCAGACTAATTAATTACTTTATTATACTGTATTATTCTATATTACATTACACTACATAAAAACTGAATCTGCACAAGCACCCAACTCAACTCCACTGCCCAGAATCTCGTGACTGTCAGCCCACAGTCCTGACACACACCTGGATTCAATTGGTCAGTGAATCAAAACACTCACAGCAGAATCCAATTACCAATTCCCTTCAGGTAAACAGTCTCCCACAATGCATTCCACTTGTGAACAACACAGGAGCAGTAAATGAGATAGGAACTGTTTTTCCTTTCTCTGAAGTTCAGAGAATGTGAATCCCAGAAATATTCTTGGGAAGTTGTGCCTTGCTTTTCTCTAGGAAGAGAAATGCAGCTAAATACATGTGCTTGTAGTGGTTGGATAAATCTACTGTCAATGTGCTTTTGCTTTGTGTGATAGGTCAAAAAACTTTTGAAGTGAGTTGTAACATTGAGTTCTTTGTCTGCTGCCTGGGATGTGAGCTGCTGGCATCTTCCCATTGTCATAACCATGGAATGAGACTGATGCTGGAAAATAAAACAGCTTGGAATGTGTCTCACAGCAGCCCTGTCCCGTTTGTGGTTTGTACATAAACCCCTGGCTGGCAATCCTGGGGTTACAAACCTCACCAGGACCACCTGGCAGCCCCACTGGAGCTATGCATGCTCAAGCCTGTCCCAGCAGCACACAGAACAGGTCGATTTGCATCACATGCACCTCATTAATCCACATTCATTTGTTTCACTCTGCAAGCAGCAAAGGCAGGCACCTGCAGGCTGTCACTGTCTCAGCTGACTGCTTGCAGCTCTACATGATCTTACAACTCTATCAGGCCATGATATTCCTGCTCCATAAAGGGAGGAAAGATGAACAAAAACTTGGATGCTGAGGGTATCAGGTGTGTCAAGCTGCAGGCAAAGGGCAGCACTGAAATCCCTTCTGGCTGTGGGCAGCAGGCAGCATGGTCAGTGCACAGGAGGAGTCAGACAGCAAACACAGAAATTCACTCAGATACCCACAGAAATTCAGCTGAGAAAGGGCAGGCAAAGGTAAGAGACTTTAAATCCTCTGTCAAGTACACTGGACTGTGGTGTAACATCTCTGTATTCCAAATGAGGAAGGGAGGCTCTCCCAGTGAGATTTCCATTTCTGCAGTTAGGTATAAGAATTTCCTCCAAGGAAACAATATTGTAGTAGCATTAAATTTTCATTTTCTTAGTGAGTTTACTCTCTGAATATATTTTGAGTGATTTTTGTTTTGTTTTCAAGGTTCATGGGAATGCAAAAATTGAAACACCAGACTGGTTTCTGCTTCGAGATGAAGGCTGTTAATGCTGGCACTGCATGTTTCCATAAAATAGTTTCATCACTCAAACCCTAAGAATTTTCCTCCACAGAATATTGAAACAAGAGTTAATTTACAAGCTTTCAGAGGCATCTTTGAACACTACATTAGCATTAATTTGGCTACAACACAGGACTAAGCCTGTCCTCTGCTTCCTCCGTCCTATCACACCCATGAGAACTGGGCCAGATTATCAGTGCTGCAGCAGACTGAAATCAGCTATTCTGATTTTATCAGGAAAAAAAAAAGAAAAAGCTGCACTTTTTTAAAGTGTCAGAAGATTTTCATTGAAACCAGTAGCTCAGGATTTCAGAAAACAAGTATTTGATTTTTTTGTTTCTGTTTCTGTGAGCATGGTTTGATCCAGCTGTGCTTTAATTCTTGAAATACACCAAAAACTTGACTAGGGTGCAGCAGAAAGCTGATTAAGTCTATGCTGAGTGGTTGATTCCTTCCAAAGAAGAATCCTTAGGATAACAGACTCTTTTCCCTTTCCACACTGGCATGTTTTAGTGCTCCTTGTGCCCTAAGAACACAGTAAGAAATACACCTCACTTTGCAGACTCTCTGGAGCAGGTTAAGATAATTGTCCTTTCTGACATACAAATGCTCCCAATTGATTGTAAGAGAGCACTTTGTACAATGTTATTTCCCAGCCTCTTCTCAGTGCCCTTTAAGCAGGGTTTGTGGAATACTGGGTGAGAAACATGATCAGTAAATTGGTACCCAAACTCTTTCTCCTCTCCAGTAAGTGAATAAGATATGCTGAAGAAGGGAGAGGGGAAAATGAGTAATTTTTAACATCTGAGAGCTACTTATTGAGTCTTGAAAAAGGATGCATGACTTTAACTACAGATTGACTCCATTCCTACAGGCCCCAAGGGGTTTTACCTTGTTAACACTGAGTCAAAATAAATTCCTTACACAAAAACAAAAAGAAAGAAACAAAAATTGTAAGTTCTTTATAATTTAATCAAATAACATACACATGCTCCAAAGGGAGGATGTGTGTGTTGTGTGATAAAATCATTAAGAATTGTGCCATTGAGTCATTCCAAAGCTGAAAGTTACTGCTGATTTTGCATTGAAGAGAAGGATACCCTCTGTTCTCGCAGATTGTCAGACCAGAAAGTACCCATAATATGCAGTTCCACAGCTCTGTTTGGCAGAGGTAGGATCTGACAAACACAACCAACAGCCCTTGCTGTGTCTGGCTCATGACAAAACCAGGACCAGCTCTGCACTAAAAATAAGAGTGTGAGCTTCCTCTAAAGGTTAAAACCCACAACCCTCAGACTCCTAAACCCCTTGCAATTCCCAGGAGCTCAGAGTGCTTCTGAAGTTGTTAATGTACCAAAGCAGATTTTGGAGTTCAGAAACATGGCAATTCAATTTAGGCAATATGTGTGAAAATAGGAACTTAAACCTAAACATAGCAAGGCCATATTGGAACTTTCCCCAAGTATATTCCTTTGGAGAGCTCTCATACTTTCCTCCAGAAAGCTGACTGCTTAAAATAGCTTAGTCAGCTTTCTAAAGGGAGTGATTAATTCCACTGGAGTTATTTCTGCTCCCAAGAATGCTAACAGATTTAACTGACAATGGGGAAAGCTGCTGCTAATGGATGTCTCACATATTTTAAATAAAGCCCACATTTATGTGTTGCTAAGTGTGTGGGTTTTTAGTTTTTTAACTTGATTTTCATTATACAACCTATCAGTCAGTGCTTGCAAACCACTGACCAAAGCCATTCAATGAATGCTAGTGACTGCTAGTAATTAGTAACTGCCTTGTAATTACCTCAGAGCTAGTAGAACCTGTCTAGTAATTCCCAGTAACTACTAGAGCTAGTAAGTCCCTAGGAACTGCTCAGTAACTGCAAGAAGTTTCTCAGTAACTACTAGGAAGAGTCTAACAAATTGCAATAACATAATAATAATAATAATAATAATAATAATAGTAGTAGTAGTAGTAACTGCTGGTAACGTCTTAGTACCTAACAACTGCTAGTAATGACTTTGTAGTGTCTGATATCTAATATTTACTAATCTAATATCTAACAATTACTAATATAACATTTACTAATTTAAGAGTTAACAATTACTAAATTACTAATTACTGCCTTGTAACTGCCTAGCAAATAATAGTTACTGCCTAACAGCTCCTAGTAGCTACTTAATAGCTGCCTAATAATTACTAGTAACTGCCTAGTTAATACTATGCCTAATACCAGCCCTTCCCTTCATTGACCCAGCCCTGAAAAGGGCTGAATTCCCCTCAGCCCCCATTGTTTCCACCCCAAGGAGAATGAGCAGAGTAATTTCCCCCCACTTTTCCCCAAAAAGGGGCTTCACTGAGATCAGAGCCTCCTCTCACCTGTGAGGGGTCACAGTGCGTGGTTGAAGCTGGATTGCAGTGGCAGGAGGAGTCTCAGGAGCTCCTGCTTGGCACAGGGATTTTTTTCCCTCCTGCTTTTTTCTTTTTTTCCTCTCCAATTCATGGCTTGTCTGAGCTCTGCTCGCAACAGTCCAAAGCTGCTGCCATTAAATTTGATAAAATTGTGCTTTGGATAATTTTTAGAGGGCAGCAGAGGGTGCTGTTAATTCTCCTGTTGGGAGGATGGGGCCACTCACCCCTCCAGCCCAGAATCCAGAGAGACCCAAAGCCCAGAATAATCTCCTGCTCAGGGCTCAGCCTTGCTCCAGGCTCCAAAACTGGTGTTCTTCTCCAGCTGGCTCTGAAATTCAATGGTCTTTTCAAGGGGCTCAGGGTAAGTTCGCTGCTCTAAATATGGATTGAGAAAGAAGGAATTCCTGATATCCAGCACCTACTTTGAAAATATAGATTCTTTGTTGTAATTTTATTATTCTGTTCGGTATTATTTGTTATTTGGGAACCACAAACAGTGCTTGGAGTGATTAATGACTGTGTTCAATACAGCCACACTCCAAGCTGTGTGAGTTTGGGAGGAAAAAGCCAACCAGCACTGATTTTGAGGTGCTGAAGTCCTTCTGGCAGTTTCTAAAAGATGCCTAGAGCCAAGGGAATCACCTCTGAACAAGAGATGGGACCAGAGCATCCTGCCATCACCTACCACACATGCAGAGCACTGCAGCTAAAATTGTCATTGCTTGTACGAGTTAATTGCCTGTAGTGACTTTTCTGGGCTGCACAGGGTGAACTGGGAGCCTTGTGCTGGTGGCTCTGGGACAGCTCTGGACCTCCTCAGGAGCAGTGGAGGTGTCTGGTTGTTATGGAAATACTGCTCACAGCCACATGAATAGCCAGATCACCCTGAATTTATGGAGCTGTGGGTTGATACTGTTTGTGCTTTGCACCTGCAGGCAGGCTATAAGACAGGGATTTGTTATGATCCCAGACTTCATCTGCAGGCAAGAAACACTGCCAGAGGCTTTTAGCAGAAGCTGCTGAGCAGTTCTGTGTCTCAAAGAGCCCAGTGATACTTCCCACTGCCTTGGAAATCTAAAGGATTTATTTTACTGCCACAGGATGCACAGGATTTGCCCTCTTTATTTCTCTGCAGCTCACTTTTGCTGTTAACCAGGCAGATTTTCCTGTGCAGCACAGAGATGTGGGAAGAGGACTGCAATAACTCTTATCTGCACAGTGCTTACAGCAGGACACAGCATCAGGTTTCATTGGTGGAGGGTGAGATTAGCAGGAACCAGCCCTGTGAATGCTGTTAAATGATAAAGAAATGCTGAAGGGCAGCATGGGCTGGGTTCAGTTTTCACAGTGAGTTCACTCTTACACATGAGGGCCTTTCCTTGTGTCTCCCTGAACTTGCACTGGTGCAGGGAGTAAAGCCAGGGCCTTGCTGCTCCTGAGTTTGATCTTTCTGTTGGACCATCCTTTTCCACTCAGGGGGCTCAGATTCTCCTCCACAGCTGAGCACTGGAGGTGGGGACAGCTCTCAGGTGCTGGTTCAAAGCGGTTTAGTGCATCCAAGATGGTGAGAGTATCAGGATGTCCTGCTTGCTCCTGCAGTCTGTGCTGAACTGCTGGTGTCCTTCCAGCTCCTTCCCCACTGCTCTGTACACACGCTGCCACTGGCATTTGAAATGTGAATTCCTCCTTTCCTGGTGGTGACAGGATGCTGAGAATGTCAAGGCACATGTTCCTCTGTTATCCCTGCCTCTAAACTCGCTGTCCATCTCTTGGAGGGTAAAAATAAAGCAGCTTTGTTTGATTTCTAGAAAAAGCCAGACGGCAGTGCAGGGGTCAGAAATAGGCATCCCAGCCCTCCCCATCCCACTGTCTCAGCTGTTGCTTCCTGAGAGACAGAAGCATGTGGTGGCTAAAAATACCCTGTGAAGAGAATACACTCTCTCTCTAATGGGAGAGTATAAATTAAGCTGAATTGTAACATATACAACTTCTTGTGACTGGGAGAAACACCTCCCCACGTCACTTTGGAGAGAGTTTTCCTAATGAAGCAGAAACCCCAGCCCTGTGCCATCCCTGCATAGCTCAGGGTTATTGAGCAGAGGATCTCCTGCCTCTCCTGCTCCCACCCCCTGGCCCTGCTATGGGAATCCATGTGCCCAGGGGAGGGGGCAGACCAGCCCTCCCTTTATAAGCCTGGCCTCACAGCACATCCAAGCTGGCGGGAGTGCCAGGAGGTTTGGCTTGCTCCGAGACACCCACCTCCCAAAGCCTGGGGTCCCTGGGATGACCAAAGGAGGAATGGAGTCAGTGGAATTGTTCACAACTGAAGGCAAAGGCAGGGGTTTGAAAGCCCAGAAGGAATTCTTGCCTGGGGATGTCATCTTTGCAGAGCCAGCCTACGCAGCCGTGGTTTTTGACAGGTAAGAGAAAAGCGCTTTGGAAAACTCAGAGCAAAAATAATCTCGCTGCAAAATTTCATCTGGGTGGTTGTATAAAAGTTTGGAGGCGCCTGGATGACATCAGAGAAGGGATCAGAGGGAAGTCAGAAGCACTTCTGGAAAGAGACACATTCACAGTTTATAGTGAATGTCCTTCCCAGGGCTCAGACCAGGTTGTTCACTTGCAGTAGGTGCAGTTTGTTTCCAGGATATGACACCTTGCAAGGTGCTTGGTGTTGGAACCTTTGAGAAAAGCAGGGAAAGTTGGATGCATTCAGTGCCTCACAGAAGCAGCCCCGTGCTGCACTGCAGAGAGCTGCCAGGAGCCAGGGTAATCCAGGTACAGGAGTCTCACACTGGCTTTGCAGAAGTCTCTGGTGGGTAAAACATGATAGAAGTGAGTTCTGTGGTGCTCTGCTCACTTTTACCATCCTCAGCTGCCCTTCCAGCTTCATCACCCACTGCCCTGGAGTGAGGAGCTGGTGGGGATCAGCAAGTGGCACTGTTTCTGTTAAACAGATTGAATATTTGCAGCTGCCTGAGCTAACTGGAGACAAACGTCTGCTTTTGCTCTTTCACAAGACTGGTTTTAAATTTATGTTCACACTGATGTAGCCAGATTCTGAGTTCTGGTGCAAGGATATTTTTCTTTTCTGCTGCTCGTTTTAATCACAACATTCACTCAACCTGTGCTGCTGGTGTGGCTGGTAGGTGCCCACTTCTGCCCTTTGGATCAGTGGAAATATTCACTTAAATAACCTGGAAGAGAAAAGATACAAAAATGGATTTCTGTGCTGATTTCCATTGGGTTAAATATAAATTAAAGCCTCTGACACAAATGAAATTTCTTCAGCCTTATGGTAACTGAGAACACAATGTGGCCCTGCTTTTTAAACTGAGGACGTAGATGGCAGCTGAAGGTTTAATTCTGAGCTTAAGAAAGTTGTGAGTGCTCTTCAAGGGCATCATGGTGAGTCCTGAGACTGAATTTTTAGCCCCAAACAGCCAGTGACTCCAGTAAATACCCTGCACACTAAACAGGGCTGTAGGCAATTCTGCTTAGCTGAGTTTGTCCAATTAAATCAGCTCTGCTAACGAAGTCTGGGGCACAAGCAGAGGTTCTGCTGCTGTATTAGCCTTGATCAAATCATAGCTGAAGCTGCTCAGTGCCACTGTGTGATCTGGCAGCAGCAGAGAATTGGATATTAAATGTGCAGGGGAATAAATAAGTTTTTTATGTGTCTTTCATTCACTGTTTCTTTGTCCTTTAACTGTCAGTGAGTGAACATTATTATGAATCTTTGCCGTAGCAGGAATGACACCTTTAGTTTTTATTTTAATATGTCATTGCAAGAGCTCACATTAAAAATGCCATTTTTCACTTTAAAATGTTGAGTTCTTGAAGTCTTAACCCTGAGCTCAATTACAGGAGTTGGTGACAAATCATTTCTCCTTGATGTGTCCATTTAGCTCTTCAGTCAGTACTTCAGTTTCTCTTGTGTCACTAGCTGGAATTTTGTGGTGATTTGCTTTGGAAGTGCTATGGACAATTATTTCTCTCAAATGCCTTATTAAAAATACTTTTTTTTTTAACAGCTGGAAACCTCTTGGCTTTTGTTGGTGGGTTAAAATATTTTTTCTTCCATGTTGCACCCTGCATAGAGCAGAGCTGCCCCTGTTGAAGGGCTGCAACTTTGCTGCATTTTCAAATGTCACCGGTGTAATGTGAGATAAGGGCAGAAGCTATCACTGCACAGCTTGGACTGCAGACTGTGACTTAGGCTGAGGTTTCCAACAGAAAACCTCAGATGTGTTTCCCTGCTTCCCTCCTTTCCTGTATCAGGTCATCTGGCCTTGTTCAGCTGGCCTTGTTCAGCTCCCAGAGGGCAGGTCCAGAGGTTGAGCAGCAGAAGTCAAGGTAAACACAGCCCTTCTGTTGTGCAATAACAATGGATTCTTACCCTCCTGTGGCACATTGCATCTCAAAGCACTGAATGTGGGTCAGGGGTGAAACACAGTCCCAAAATCTCTGAAACAAACCAAATGCTTGTTGGTAAGAGCTTGGTAGGATATAGCCTGGGTGTGAGATATAATGGAAACACATTTTTCTTGTGGCAATTACCTTGATGCTTTTCTTCCACACCCAGGGCTTTGGCTTTAAAGGTCCCTTCTAGTGCTGTCCCTAGCTGCATCAAACGCCATTGAATTAATTGCTGTCAAAGAAGGGCTGCCTGCATCCTCATATTCTTTGTTCCTGCAAGATTGAATCCCCACCTGGCCTTGGTAGTTGGTTTTCCCTATAGGAACTGCTGCTGTCTCTGCATGGATGAAGAGCCCAGTGAAGAGGCATGTGCTTTTCCTAGCCCACAAACACAGGTGCATAGGTCCTAAAATTGCTGTTGGATCTACACTATTAAAAAAGGGCCTCAGCCTGCACAGGGAAACCCAAAATCCAGAGTCCCTCATCCTAACTCACCTCAGTATCTCCCATGGTGTATGTGTACTATGGAAAAGGGACTCAGATAGGAAGGATTGCTGGGTTTAAGTTTTTGGCTCAGGCCCTACCAAATATGTGACCAGATTTTCCAGAGATCTCAGCTGTGTTTGTGCATAAAGACCACATAGATGCACAAGAGTGCAGAGCTGGTCTCTGCTTTGCAGCCCCTTTGAAGAACTCAGTCCTTTGGGAAGTTCATTCCCAGTCTGTGGGTATTGAGACCCTGAACTCCTTCCCCTGATTTTGCTGTTGAAAGATGTCTGGAAGGCAGCTGTAGTGCAGAGGCCACACAGGGATTTCTGTATGGCTGCACAGGATGTGCAGGCAAAGCAAAGATCTCTTTGAGATCAGGAGGAGCAGCTCTGCAGAGATACAACACCATTGTGCTGTCCAGAGCACAGCCTGGAATGGAGATCAGACTGGGATATCAGCCACAGTTTACCTGGCCAATAACCAGATGGTCAAGTTTGAAGTCAGAAACAAGTTACATGTGGGAGCTTTGACAAGCTGCCAGGCAAATCAATCAATGACCTTCCTGTACTGACCCAGAAAGTCAAGGCTGTTATCACTGCTGGGAGCTGTTTGGAGAGGCTTTTCTATCAGCCCACTATGGATCCATCCAATATATATATACATCTATATATATATACTGTGGATATCACAGTACAGACTCCAACCTGACTTACATGTGTAGATAGAGATGGATAGCTAGACAGACAGATACATGTGAGAAGCTGTCAAAGTAATTTGTCACCCAACTGCACTTTATTGATGTCTGTCTTTCAGTAGGAGGCTGAGTTTGAGGAAGCGTGGAGATTTTATTTTGCTAGGAAAAAGGACAAATGTTTCCTTTGACCAAACTCTATCATCAGGTGTCCCCGCAGAGCCTAACACTGGAATTCTGTGTCCAGACAAGTGAATCCAACACTAAATGCTGATATAATCAATGGAGCTCTAAATGTGCAGTGAACACAGACATCTACCTTTGAGCTGAATGGCTTTCTGGACCCTTCAGACACACCTTGGTGTCTAAATATACAGGCTGCATCCCACCCTGGAAGTCCCTGAAGGTCACAGGGACCCTGAAATCCCCTAAAGTCATTAAGGTTGGTGAGGGCTTGTACTCTTCAGGCCAATGATGGTCATCTGAGCAGCAGTTTTTAATACAGTGCCAGAGAAGTATGTAAAACTCAACGAAAAATGAGGTTCCTATAAACACCATGCAGCTCATAGTCAGATTTTAAGGCCAGAGTATGACTCACAAGGCTAACTCTGTTCATTTCAGGGACTAGGACTGGGTGACCTTTAAAGGTCCCTTCCAACCCAAACCATTCTGATTTTATGATTCTATAACTTAGTTGCTTCACACAGTGTATATTTAGCACTGACTCCTGTATCAAGCCTGTCACTTCTACCTGAATGAGAGCAGGCTGCCTAAAGAAATGGTGAATACTGATGGCAAAGGGGTGCAGAACTCTGTGTGATTTCCAGGATAAAGTGCAGACACAGCCTGATCTCTGATTTAGCCTTGCTGTCATCAGCTGAAATATCACCCAGAAAACACCACCACTGACAGGCTTTGCCCTGACATAGGAGCAGAAAGCTGGAAATGCATCTTCTCAAGGGATGCTTTGCTTTTGTTGGGGTAATTTTTTCAACTTGCAAAGGCCCTGAGCCTCTCACTGAAGCTTTTTCTAATCCTCCCTCCCTCTTCGCTTTCTCCCTGAAGATCCCAGGTCTCCTTTCCTCCATCACCTTTGTGACCATGGCATTCCCAGGGCCTGGTCTCAATGTGCTGTATGTGACCTTCTCCTCTGACACATCCCTTGGCTCTCAAGCCTGCTACAGTTTACATTTCCTATAAGCAAGGGGATGCCTCATATGTCTCTGTCAGCCTTTGCCAAGAGAAATTTGCTCTTTAACCAGCAGGATTTGAGGGACAGTAGTCAAGGAAAACAGTGTCATGTGGTGGAAAGCTGAGATCACCTGAAGGTCTGCTTGATGAGTGATCTGCAAATTGATAAAAAACTGAGATCATGCAATTTTTGCTTGTCTTTTCATGTACAAAGAGGCCAAAAACACTTTCCAAGGAAATGTGGGGAGCTCTGCTATTGTAGTTAGGATGACCTAGACATATAAGAAATCCAAAATTTTCCATCACAGCATGACTGAAAAGATTATGGGAACAAATTCTTTGAGCTGACACCAATAAAAACTGAGAGCTAATGTGATCATATTCATATTTTAAAAAATGTTCTGGGGTTTGATTTTTTATTACTATCTCATTTGTTCAAAAGCCTAATTAAAACCTGGGAACACAGATTTTTAAAAGAAAATCTCACTCACATCTCTAAGAAAAGGCTGGGAAATCTTGTAATGAAAGACTAAAAATAAAAGAGTCAAAAGTTAGTCTAAAATAAATCCTCCTCTCAAATCAGAAAAACTAGATTATATCATCCCTGACATTTTAAAGATGAAAGTACTAAGCTCTAACTCTTTTTTAAAGGAGCAAACCCATTCTTATGCTAATAATTCATCTTTAGGTAGCAGGTGCATTTTCTTAGGCTGTTGTCTTTAGTGAAGTGTTACAGCCTCTACTTTGAAAACCAAGGAGACTTTGCCCTACATCTTAAGTTGTTCTTATGCTGTTCTCTATAGCAGACTGAGGAGAGAGATGCCCTGCCAAGCAATCATAAATAAGATTTAGGTGTAAGTTAGACCATCTCTGTGTGTCATCTGTGATGTACAGAATAGCAGGGACCCACATTTAACAGTTTGGGAGCAACTCACTGTGCCTATCAGCTCCTCAATGAAATCCTCCTTGATTCTTTGCACTAAAGCCATCTCACCTGGCTTTTCCAGGCCACTGAATGAGATGTTTTGTGTGCTGGGTGGCAGATGTTTGGGCTGTGCCTGTCTCAGAGATGAGGTTAATACATTTCCTGTGACAGTGCTCAACCCCGGCAGGTCCAACAGACCTTAATCTGTCTGAATCCAATCCAAGCAGTCACAAGAATTATTTGTTTCTTGTGCTTTCACTGCAAGCTGGGCTTGCAGGAACCATGGTTTAATTGTCAGTGCTGTGTTACCTCTTGCATTTGTTGGCTGGCACGCTGAATCACTGTTTTTGTCACTGTAGCTGCATTCAGGATTAGTTGTAGTTGTGTGTCCCACCTAAGTGTGGGGGTCCCAGTTGCTGGGGTACCAGTTTTGGGTTTCTCTGGGTCAGGATTGAAGGCACTTGAGGCAGTAATTCATGTTCAGACTCAGGTGTTTATTATTTCTTATCAGTAAAACAGTCTCACTGCTGTGAGTTCTGCAGCCTTTCATTAGAAGGCACAAAATGCCAACAGTCTCTTGTTACAAGGGCTTTTAAGACTGAACTATCCAATTAAGAAAGGACACCTAGATTATTTTCCCTTTTAACCCAATAACTGATCCCACAGAGCCCACAATGGGACTTTTCTGCCCAATTACAAAAACCAAAACCAAACGCCACCCAAACCCATGAAGAAGAAGAAGGAAGAAGAGACATGAAGAAGAAACCCAGGATGACACCCTGTGCCCTCCATCTTGCTTCCATCCACAACATACTAAAAATCCCAAAACCTAAATTTCTCCCCTGTGATACACCTACACTGCTCTCTATAATCTATTTCACACTTTTGTGCATTCTAGTCTATCTTGAAGTCTAGGAAACTTTCTCCATGAATGAGGGTCAGAGTCAGTGCTGCCCTGGGTGTCAGGGCACCCCAGAGCAGACAGAGAAATATTCCCTGTGCTGCTCTGGGTTTCCACACCTAAGTGACACCAGAGCATGTGAGCCCTTCAGCGTTCAGCTTGGTTGATGCTGGGGTAGGAAGGAAAAGTGGCCAAGGAAACCTGAGGCTCCCCAGAAAGTCATTCAGTGAGTCAGCCAGTGGCATCTAAGTCAGCCCTAAATCCTGACCTGGCAAGCTTGTGATGGGCTGGAGGCATCAGTGTACTGAAGAAGATCCTGCTTTGGGCAGGGTGAGAACCAGTTCTCACTATGTGTGGGAAAGGGCACTGATCACCTCAGGCGTTGTGGAGTGCACAGACAGAGCAGAAATCAGTTGGGCTGTCCCTGTGATAAAGCAGGGGAAGCTGAGCAGCAAGACCCAGAGGGTTCAGACCTCCAGGGTTCCTTGGTGGGTGCCACAGCTGAAGGCACCTCCCCAGGGTCCTCTCCAGGAACTTTTAGTGCTGCCTTTGTGCCTCAGGTTTTAGCTTTTATATTTTTCAGATTCTCTGCTGCTTTAGTGTGTAATTCTGAGCTTCATATGAGGGGATGGTGAGCTCTCTGCACAGAGTAGGGAGACAAAAGAATTCTTTCTCCTGCTGGGGACCAAGGACAAATGATCCAAATCTCAGGCCCAAGAGCAGAAACAATGTGGACTGAAGAGAGAAAAACAAGAAGGATGGGACTTCATAACCTGAAGCTGTAATTGGACAATTAACTCCAAGATGCAAATGGAGCAGAACTTATAAAAGTGAGAGACCCCGTGACTGGTCATGCTTTTTTGACCATTTTGGTTCATCTTGGGTGCAGCCTGGGCTGGGCTCTTGTGCTGCCCAAGGTGGATCCACTGAGGCCTTTTAATAAATCCCTGCTTTATCCTTTAGCTCTGTCCAGCCTCTGTTCTAGGTCAGCCTTCCCAAGGCATCAGCCTGGCTGTGCAGCACCCTGCCCACATGGGCTGCTCTCTGTACTGGGGGGGAGATCTGGGATACCTGGAACCATTTTGGGTTGAGTTAAACACTTTCTAGACCAGACAGAGAAGGTTTTGTAGATCAATGATTTCCATGGGCTGAGAGACTTAAATTTAATCTCAGGTTGCTCCACCTGGAGAACCTCAGCCTTGCAGAGGGGACGAGAGAGGAGCCTGTGAACCATGCAAGCCTTTGGTGTCTGGGTGTTGTGTGTCTCCAGGACAGGTGGAACCAGAACCCAGCCAAGGCAGAGCCCCACTCTGTCCTTCCCTTTTGGGGCATCCAGCTCTGAGCTCCTCTGACACAGGAGTTTCACAACTGCCAAGGGGCACCTGGGGGATTTAGGTGCTTGCAGATGCTTAAGCAATGCTAGTTGAAGTTTTATGGAATGGATCTCAAATACTTGTGTCTTCTGATTTTTTTATTGTGCCAAGAGTTGAGCCCGGGCCTCTGGAGTCCTGATAACACACAGTATCCACAAATCCAGTCTTTTTTTTGAGACCATTTTGGGGCACAGAGGATCCCATAATGGTTTTGTAAGAGCTGCAGTATTTCTTACACTTGCCAGTCAGGTTACCTGGGAGTAATTGTCTCTGCAGTTTCAATACCACAAGGGCTGCTCCTTTCATTCTCAGAAAATCTTGTATAAAATTTTGGTGCATTTCTGCATCTCCTCAGAAGTGAGGGATTTCCAGAGCTGGTGGTAAGTTCTGCCAGCCAGGTTTGCTTTGGAAAATCTGGACACCCCATGCAATAAACAGCAAAATGCAAAGTCAGCATTTCAGTATTTTTTTATTCTCAGGGAGCAAACTGAGGGCAGAGGAGCACCTGGTAGAGGACTTGGATTTTTCTGCACCATGTTCCCTTCCAACCTGTCATTCCTCTCTACAAGGAAACTTTTTTTTTTTTTTTTGCTTTCTGATTGCCCTTAAAACACCCCGGTGGCAGGAGGGACCCCCATTCCCCATGTGAGATATCTCCCTGTGCTTCCTGGCACGATGTAACCATGTGGGTTTATCAGCTCTCTGGCTCTGCTTTGCCTTACAAGGAGTTTAATCTCTCTTGCACCTCTCTGCCCCCCTGACCTGACTGCTGACAGAGCACAGCCTCACATTTCTCACCAGCTTTCAGCTCTCCCATTTGACACAGTGGAGCTGGCTGCATCCCCCTTCCCAGACACATTTCCCCCTGTCCCATCCTGAATGCTTGCCTTACATTGGGCTCCCTCCAGCACTGCTCACTTTCCAAAACCTTTTTTCCAAACCTCATTTTTGCACGTGGTTTTGTCTGATGTGGGTCATCCTGCTTTTAAATCTGTGGCCCTCTTTATCCTGCAAGAGCCAAGGCACAGAGTGGATTAAGTCAGCAGCTCACACAATATTTTCAGAGACAAGAAAATGAATTTTAAATGTACTGTGATATAAATATAAATATGCATATGTATGTGTGTACCTATATATAGCTATAGGTATAGTAGAGACAAAGGAGAATCTTTGGGCTGGAATCTCTGGGGCTGTGAGTCTGATTCCTGCTTGTGGCACATCCTCCTTACAGGCTCATCAATAATTTTTTTATTTCCCCATGCCTCAGTTTCCCCACTCTGCACTGTGCACAATTATAAATGCTCCTTTGATCACGAAGCCTTTGTGGTCCCTGAGCTTTTTGCAGTGAGGAGAACCTCCCTTCTGGCACCAGCAGTGGCTGAGTGATGGGAATTTAAATTCTCCTGTACTGTCAAGCCTGGCTGGAGGCCCAGATAAAGTGGGTGGTTGCATGGAGAAGCAGACAGCTGCAGACACCAAATCAGGCAGTGAAAAGCCTTCTCTAGCAGCAAGGGGAAAGTCCCAAAATTTTGTGGACAGGAGACCAAATGTCTCCCCCTCCTTCTCAGTGAATTAAGTTCTAAGAGCAAAAGCTGGAAACCTGAAGGGGGATATGGGGGAGGTTTCCTCTCAGTCTGGGACCCTGGACACTCTCAGAGGGAGGATGTGAGGTCAGACTCCTTCATCAGTATCCTTCCCCAGCCTCAGTTATGGTTACATCCATACAATTGTAGGATGCTTCTTAGAAATCCTGTTTTGAATTCCCCAAAGATTAAATACCCCTTTTGAAGGGGTCCCAGTTATTCCATCACCATTTAACTTACAGCAAAAGCACCAGGCAAGAACACAATCATTAAGCTGGGTGGGATATTTCTCCATCCTCCCTAAAAATCCTGAGGGGTTTGTTGTTGTGGTGTTGAGACGGTCCCCAGGATGAGGTGAGAGATGAGAATCTGACTCCAAGTTCTCAGAAGGCTGATTTATTATGATATTATATTAAAAGAAAATGATATACTAAAACTATACTAAAGAAAGAGAAATGAGACATCAGAAGGCCAGACAAGAATGAATAATAAAAAAACCCAGACTCAGACTCTGACACAACTGGCTGTGATTGGTCATTAATTAAAAACAATGCACACGTTTGGAGAAGCAATCTCCAGGCCACATTCCAGAGGAGCAAAACACGGAGAAGCTGAGGCTTCTCATCTTCCCAGAAGAAGAAATCCTGTTGAAGGGATTTTTCATAAAATATCACGGTGACAGTTCTTTTGTGTGCAGGGGTGCAAAACAGGCAGGAACTTCACTGGGCAGAGCTGGGCCTCACTGATCCAAGGTGTCCTTCTGTCCTTGCAGCCTGACACACGTCATCTGTCACACCTGCTTCAAGAGGCAGGAGAGGCTGCACCGCTGTGGGCAGTGCAAGTTTGCCCATTACTGCGACAGGACCTGCCAGAGAGCAGCCTGGCTCAACCACAAAAATGAGTGCTCTGCCATCAAGAGGCATGGCAAGGCACCCACCGAAAACATCAGGTGAGAGCTGGCCCCTGTGGCCTGGGAGAGGACAGGACAGACCTGGGACACGTTTTTCTCATGGCAAAGAACAGCTGGGTGGCCTGATTTGGGCAAGGTGGAGATGGGAGAAGGTTTAGGATAGGCTGGGAGCATCCCTGAGATAGGGAAGGTATGTGGAGGAGTGTTGGGTGTTGTGAGAGTCCCCAGGACGAAGTGAGAGATGAGAATCTGACTCCAAGTTCTCAGAAGGCTGAGTTATTATTTTATGATGTTATATTAAAAGAAATTATATACAAAAACTATAGTAAAGAAAGAGAAAGGAGACATCAGAAGGCTAGACAAGAAATGATAATGAAAACTCGTGACTGGCCAGAGTCCTGACACAGCTAGACTGGGATTGGTCACTAAGTTAAAACAATTCACATGCTGGGTAAACAATTCTCCAAATCACATTCCAGAGGAGCAAAACATGGAGAAGCTGAGGCTTCCCATCTTGCCAGGAGAAGAAATCCTGGCAAAGGGATTTTTCATAAAATATCATGGTGACAGAGGAGCATCAATGGCACAAGACATATGTTCTTATTTGGGATTTTTTTGCTTCTGGGCCCCAAAAACTCTGAATGTGGTAAGGTAAACCTACCCTGCATGGTTTAGAAAGTGTGGGAAACTTGGGAGTAGGTGGGAAAGTGAAAGAAGAGATGGGTTCTTCCCCAATTTGCCTATAGGACACATTAACTTTATTGTATTTGCTGGGAATGTCCAGATGAAGGCAGGATTGATGAATCTGACTCCATGTTCTGAGAAGGCTAATTTATTACTTTATTATACTATATTATATTAAAGAATACTATACTATACTAAAGAATACAGAAAGGATACTTACTCAACACTAAAAAGATAATAATGAAAACTCCTGACTCTTTCCAGAGTCTCAACACAGCTTGGCCCTGATTGGCCAAAGAATGAAAACAACTCACACCATAATCCAATGAAACAACCACCTGTGGGTAAACAATCTCCAAACACATTCCACATGAGCACAACACAGGAGAAGCAAATGAGATAAGAATTGTTTTCCTTTTCTCTGAGGCTTCTCAGCTTCCCAGGAGAAAAATCCTGGGTGAAGGGATTTTTTCGGAGAATGTGAATGCCACATTAACTTGTCTTCACATTCTGGCTCCACTATAAAAAAATGAGAGGAATCCTCAAGGAAATGGGAGCAGCTGTGGAGGGCTGGGGACCTGGGGCTCTGTAGAACATCTCCTGATGAGAACAGAGGCACTGAGACAACCCCCTGCATCTCCCTGTCCTTCAGAAGGCTGGGGATGCTGAGCCTGTCTCAGTCACTCTACCTGCACACCATTTCCCCCAGGAGATGAATTTTGTTTTCTCCATGGTGAATTTTGTTTTCTCCACGATGAATTTTGATGAATTTTGTTCTCTCCACGTGGTGCTGGTGCTGTGACCCTGTGGCTGTCCCCTGGCCAGGCTGGCTGCCCGCATCCTGTGGAAGATGGAGCGGGAGGGCACTGGGCTGTCCGAGGGCTGCCTGGTGGCCATCGAGGAGCTGCAGAACCACGTGGACAGCTTTGGGGAGGAGGAGAAGAAGGAGCTGCGTGCTGACGTGGAGAGTTTCCTGGAGTTCTGGCCGCCCCACTGCCAGCAGTTCGGGATGCAGCTCATCTCCCGCATTTTTGGGGTGGTATGTCCAAGGGGAGGCCGGGCATGTGGGGAGGGTTTGTAATGTCAGCTTTGGGAGAAACTCTGCAGCTGGCCTCATGAGAGGATGGCTGACTTCATCCCATTCCCCACCTGCTTCTCCTCTGCATTGACACTGGAAATTGAGGCATAGCAAAGGCTGAAACATTTTGTCTGTCTCAATGTGCAGACAAGTGTTTTGCTCAATCATAGGTGCTGCATTTTCATCACAAGTCCCACTGGGCACCTCTCTGCACCTGGGAGAGCTGAGAAAGTATATTTTTAGTGAATACATCTAGAATATATTTGGATACAGAAGATCTGGTTTAGTAGATACATTAATGTCTACTAATATTGTGTGCGTTAGATTTTTTACATTGACGTAATATATACAATAAAACCAGTAAAAAATGGAAATATATTTAATAATATCAATCACAAAGTTGTTAACTACAAATTTTTGTTCTCACTGTAGCAGACAGGAAAATTCCAGTTCAGGCTGAGCTGCTCTGCTCCCAGCCCTGGGTATCCCTGCACTGCCCCCTCAGCTCCCAACACTGCCAAGAGGAGACACAGGCTCTGCTCACTCCTCTGCCAGTGGCTGCTGTGCAAGACAAGCTGGCCTTTGCCACTGCCAGTACAGGGAGAGGACACAGCATGCTTTGGTACCCACACCACAAAGAAAACCCAGTCTACTGGACACAGGGAGACCCTATGTGCTAGTGACCAGCACAGCTTATCTGTGCAGGAGCAAGGAAGTACAGAAAAACTACAGAATCAGTTCACAAAGGAAATAAAACTATTATCAGGGTAAAATAATCAGCATCTGAGTTAATTATTTCCTTTGATTTATCCTATCATGTTTTTTCTTTGCAGATATTTCCATTATTTATGCCTGGACTAAAACCTGCTCTGTTTATAGTAGTGCATAATATAGAAAAGTGAAATAATTCATTCTTGGAATATATGTCATGCAAAAGTAGTAATGCTGAAAACTTACAGCAAAGAGTAGCAGCTGGTTTTTATAAGCTTTGAGGGCAACCCAGCAAACATGACCAGGTTCAATACAGCAGTCAAGGTTAATTTCTAACTGATACCTGCTTTCATGAGTGTGAACTTTGCTTTCTGCTTGAATTGCCTCAAAGTCATTTTCCTGTGACCTTTCTCCAAATTATTTTCAGGAATCAAATATAAGGAAATCAATACATGGCCAAACCAAGTTTATCTTAGGCATCCCAAGTGAGCACTGACAGCAAATATTCTGTAATATTGACTCAGCTCTGGCCTGGTCCCTCTGCACAAGTCCTGCATTGCTTCTCTTCTGATGCTTTATCCCAACTGGAGTTTCAGCTTTTTCTGCTTTAACAATTCTTCCTGCCTGTTTTTTGGGACTAGATCAGCTGCAACGGCTTTACCCTCAGTGACCAAAGAGGACTGCAGGCTGTTGGTGTGGGAATCTTCCCCAACCTCTGCCAGGCCAACCATGACTGCTGGCCCAACTGCACTGTCATCTTCAACAATGGCAAGTGAGTGGATTTCTTTCCTTTGGTGAAGCAGGGATGGACCATAACAGCCAACTCAGCAGGCTCTGCCACCCCCAGTGTCAGGTCCCTGCCCCAGAAAATCTATTCATTCTTCTTTCCTTCTCTAGCTCAGAAAAAAACCCCAAACAGTATTTTCTTGCTGAAGACAAACTGGTTTCTCTCCTTGTTATTTAAAGAATTGTCATCTGATGCACTAACAAATACATAAGATTTGACCCCAAATCCAGCAACCAGCAAAGAATTTTCCCCTAGTGTCTTATGAGTTTTGTAACTAGACTCAAAATAGGTAGCTAAAGTAGTAAGCAGCTGTTTAACTCACCCCTTATATTGAAGTCTGTCGCCTCTGCTTGAGGCATGGCGTCCTGGGTCATTTATAGATAGTTGAGGAGTAATTCTACTTGCAAATTATCAAGGATTATGCTGAGTCTACAACCCAAGGGTTTCTCCTAACTGAAGCTTGCAATCAGCTGTGTATCATTATCTGCTGGTGTGTTTATAACCACTCCTAACACAACCCCCATCTGGTAAGAGTGTGCCATCTCAATTAATCACTGATTAACTCTTTAGCAACGGGACCTTAGTGGCAGGTGTGATTGTTATCTGCAAGCAGAGTCACCTGAGAGTGCAGGATGCTCTCAGTGTCTGGGCATTCCCTATTCCCACCCCAGTCCTGTAAGAAAACCTCTGCAGGACAAGTGAGACAGAAAAAGATTCAGTGGGAAATGGGAGATGTTTCACCAGAGCTGGGAGTGAAACCTGGTGAAGCTGGTAGCCCACAGAAGGGATGCTCTGCCCTTCCGTTTCCAAGCTGTGACAGGTATAAACTGCTGCTGATTCAGAAAGTTGCAGTGTGTGCAAAACATTAACTGTGGGAAGTTGCTTGCCAAAAACTGCACAGCCACAGGATTTCCTCTGATCTTTCTGCTACTATTTTACAGCTACCTGTCTTCACTAAACTTCAGTGCTATAACTTAACCACCCCTCTTCCTCCCAGCCCCTCATTTTTGGACTAACACTGGTTCTGCACTCCAGTTATCACTGCTGGTTTTCCCTAACAAAACTACAGCAGCATTTTCCAAGCAGCTGGTAAATGAGCCAAGAGAAAACAAAACTGGGTGATTACCTTGGTGGGAAATAGGGTCTGATCCAAAGTCAGTTTGAGTCTGTACTATGATATCCAGTTGCCCTGGATTGGATCCATAGTGGGCTGATAGAAAAGCCTCTCCAAACAGCTCCCAGCAGTGATAACAGCCCTGACTTTCTGGGTAAGTACAGAAAGGGCATTGATTTGCCTGGCAGCTTGTCAAAGCTCCCACATGTATCTGGTTACTGACTTTAAACTTGACCATCGAGTTATTGGCCAGGTAAATTGTGGCTGACATCCCAGTCTGATCTCCATTTCAAGCTGTGTTCTAGAGAGCACAACTGCTGATGTCAGTGGAGACCTTTCTGTACAGGAGATCCAGTCCCCTTGTTCCTGCCAAATATCAGGAGCAGGTTTTGCACACTCCCTGACCTAGACCACTCGTAAAATCACAGTGCCAGGGCAGTTCTCCACCAAATCCTCTATGGCCCAGTGATGGACAATTTGGTCCTGGCAGCTGCACATCAAAAGGGAAGCTCTCATGCAGTGCCACATGAGCCAGCACAGGCAGCCCCCTTGTCTCATTTGTGTCCAGTGCTATGCCATGTACCCATTTTTTTGTTGTTGTACTTGTACATGTGTAAACTGCAGATGTTTGTTTTGTCTTTCAGTCATGAGGCTGTAAGATCAATGTTCCACACACAGATGAGGTGGGTCAGACTTGAAAGCATCATTCTCCTCCATTACCCTGTACCCCCCATGCCCCATGTCTAATGGAAAAGATGCAAAGACCCCAAGGGGCTCCCTCTGTTTACTCCAAATTCCACTTTTTCTGTTTTCTAAACTTCTCCTCTTCCCCTGTGTAAAGCCCCACTAAACCCAAACCTCACTTAACTCTGCATTTTGTAGTAAATTAAAATAATAGTGATAATAGACTGTCTTCCCCGGGGTGAATTCACTCTCTGCCTTCCCATCCCCTCCCTTGGCTTCCTCCCTGTCAGTATTTCCCCTCTCCACTTCTCATTTCTCCTCCCCTGACCATGGCAAGAGCATGAAAGTCAGAACAAGGTCTTGCTAATCTTGTACAGCCCAAAATAAAGCCTTGCATATTAGGAGATGAGAAATGACTGTGTTACTGACACACTAAATACTCCATGTTTCTCCTGCAACAAACTGTGCCCGAGGAATGTGTTGCCTACAGGCGCAGTAATACCATGAGTTGTAGGTTTCAATTCCTTTTTATCATAATCCATGATTAATGTTCCACCTTTTAATGATGCCGCTGTTACCTGATCCAAACTAAATCAATCACAAAAATATGTGCAAAAAAAGTCTTTGCTTAACTCATGGCATTTGGTATATTATAATCAGTGTTCTTAAGGGGACACTGCCTTTAAAATTTAATTTCAAGCAGGCATGCATTTTCCTCAAAGAAGATGTGAAATACATTTGAAGTGCTCTTCTTCACCACTGAATCTTACTCAGTACATTATAGATAGGGACATAAAAAGGGGAAAAAAAGAGTTTCACTTCTGATTAGAGTTGCTATTTGGGGCAATTTGAGTTTTGAGCTATCAGGCACTCGCTGTGCCTGTGCATGCAGCTATCAAGGTCCCTGCTGCTCGTGGTAGACACTGGGGAAGGAGCCCTTGACAAGCTCAATGGTGTGCTCCTGGCTGACAGTGTCTCTTTAACTACAGTATTTAAAATATGCCATGTGTTTCCTGGCTTACCCCAAAGGCTATCAATCCCCTCCACACAAGGGATGGCTGCTTAAAATACCCCTGTGGTGCTTAGGCTATCAGGGGCATCATGAAAGTCAGAGGCTTAATTTTGCTTCTCTGGTTGCATGACTCACTTTAACAAGGATCCTGTGAAGTGTGAACATGAATGTTTATAAGTGTAAACTTTTCAGCTGGGAATTGCTCTTTTTTGTGCACTTCCTCCTGGAGTAGCTGCTTGCACTTTTCTCTGTCTGGCACTTTCCTGTGGTTGTGACATAACTAATAGCTGCCCTTTGTGACAATGGCATGTTTGATGGTAAATTTTGTATGAAATTTGTTGCTGATATGGCAACACCCAGAGAAGATCAAGACCAGCCTTGGAGAAGAATTTTGACAGCAGCTTTAGCAGAGCTGGAAGACTCAGAGCTACACCCTTGGTACTGAGAGCCTGTAACAGGAATTCCAAGGGAATTAGAAGGGAATTACAGGAGAACTACAATCCCTTTGCAAAAACATGATCACACAGAATAAGTCACATCCTCCCCAAAAGGCTTACTGCTAAAGCACCTGGTGATACCTGTAAGTCCTCTGCCACCTCTGCCTTTAGTGAGGCTTTTGTTGGGTTCCACCTAGAGCACCTCATGCTCAGCTGGGAGCCAGCAGGTCCCCCCCAGGTCCATCTCAGGGCAGACATGTACATTAAAACACATTGTTGAGCTCACCAGTAGCTGGGAGAGGAGGTGGATACAAAAGAACCACCTCACAGTTGGTATTTGATGGATTTTTCCCCCCCAAAATTTCTGGCCAAATTCTCTAGCTAGTCATGCCTGTTTAACCCCTACATCTGAGAGATGGCCCAGAGTAACTGGGACATTCAGTATGTAGAGTGAAAGAGCAAGGGAATAGTTCTGAATCTCCACATTATTTAAGACCTTTTGCAGGGAATGACATAAGGGAAAGGCAAAGACAAAGGTCTGGCTTTCCAAATCCCATCATCAGGGGCTTGTCATGGATTTCAGTAACAGAGACTGGCAATTGAATTGTGGTAGTAGGTCAAATGAGCTATTTAAAAATAGACTCTCTCCAGATAATTACTTCTAAACTTTTATGTGGAAATGCATGAACAGGGTGAGGGCATCTCTTATGCAGCACCCAGAGGGAATTTATCTTAACTTTTCAAAGTGAAAACGATACCAAAGGCAGCAGAGCTCAGGATCTGGGAGTATAGCCAGGGGTGTGTGGGTAGCATGCAAAACAGCACTTAAAAAAAGATCCCAAATCCAATCTCAGCATTTTGGTGTGCATTTCTGATCTCAATGGTTTTTTTTCTTCTGGTGAGGTCTGCAACAAACTAAAAATTGATGTCTAGGTTGAGCCACCATATGGATAAATTAATGGAGCCATAACCTCTTTATAGCTCATACCTTTACATATCCCTACCAGGGACTTTTAGAAGGGCAGGAAAAACTGCTGTGACTGTGTTCATGCTCTGTATTCAGTTAACCAGGCTGCTGTTCACCTCTGCACTGCCTCCCTGAAGACTTAAAGCAGTGCCTTAGGGCGAGGGCTCACCTCTGCAAGGCAGGGCAGGCTGCAGGATTGTCCCTGCCGGCTCTGTGGCTGCACTTCTGCTTCTGCTGCTTCTCCAAACGCACATCCCATCTCCTGTGCCCCCAGGATCGAGCTGAGGGCCCTGAGCAAGATTTCCCCGGGGGATGAGCTGACAGTTTCCTACGTGGATTTCCTCAGCCTGAGCGAGGAGCGGCGGACGCAGCTGAAGAAGCAATATTACTTTGACTGCACCTGTGAGCACTGCAAGAAACAGCTCAAGGATGACCTGATGCTGGCAGTGAAGGCAGGGGAAAGCAAGGTATGGTTTGTCCCGCAATGTCCAAACCCTGTGGTGGCTGCTTCTCCTCTACCAAGGCATCTGTGGGTCTCTAGGATTGTGGTTTCTCAGCAGTCTTGATATGAACATAGTCAGATTTTGGCAATGTGAAAAAATGAGAATAGAACTGGACCTTGATTGGGCACAGCAGCAATTCAAGCCCACCATGCAAGGCTAGCTTAATCCTTATTCTGCAAGATAAGTACAGTTTTTAAATTTAAAAAGCCCCCTGAAGTTGCCTTTAGCCTAAAAGTCCAACAATAGATAGGATGCAAGAATATTGTAAAATTAGGTGTAGAGCTGAGAAAAAATGGTGGCATTTTGAGATTGTGGTGGTTTTTTCGTTTGGTTTTTCTTTGGTTGTTTTTGTTGTTGTTGTTGTTTTTGTTTGTTTGTTTCCTGAAAAACTGCAAGGGACACTACATTTTGAGTGCAGAGAAAGAAATGTGTTGCAGGTGATCCACGGTGACAGGACTAATGAGTGCTGCTGGAACTCTATGGTTTGTACCATCACACTGGCTCCAGGAATGTGGGAAGCCTGAACTTCCAGTCCCTCTTTGCAAAGGCCTGTCACAAGGAGTTTGCACCATCACTTGACATTTTTGCAGGCTTGCTGCAGGCAGACTGACTGTGAGGAATTAACATGTTGAACTGCTCATTTTTAAGTAATTCTTTTCTTTGGAGGTCTCACAAGTCATCCAGTAGGAGGTATAAGGCTGTGGCTTGCTGTTGGCAGCGGCTTGGCCAGCAGTTCCAGTTTATGAGTGTGCTGGCAGCTCTAAGAGTTCCTTTTTGGTTCCTCTGCCCAAGGATATAATTGCTCCTAGGTTTTGCAATCTCTGGCAGTGTTACCTTGGGGATTTCTACTCCTGCAAGCCTTATAAAGTGCATAAGGGAAGGCAAAGCAAGGCAGAGCAGGAAGTGTATCACCAAGTCATTGATCTGCAGTGTTGAGCAGTCACACCATGATCAAACAGCCCAGGGGATGATGTGGAGCAGGTGGGAAACAAAACAGAAAAGTTGGGATGAGGAAATGTGACCTCACAGAAGCAGTGCCACCAGGAGAGGCCCAGTGAGATGCAGCTTCCTGGGAAGGAGCACAGAACCCTCAGCCTCCCTCTCAGGAGGTGCCAGGAAGCCAAGCTCAGTCCTGTAACTCTTCTTTCAGTGAGATGGAGCCAGGAAAGGCTGGATACTGCAGAGTGCAAATCTCTCCTTGAGAAAAGTTTAGAGAAACAGTATTGAGCTGATGTAAGGGAGCTCCCTTATAAGAGGCAGGAGATGGGACAAGAGGAGACCCTTTCCTTGCTGGGTCAAGTTCTCCTCTGCTGCAAATGACCCTGCTATAGACCCATTTTAAATTATCAAGCTTCATCTTACAGCTAATGCTGACAACTGTACCTCTCCACTTATATTATAAAGCTGTTCCAGAGCTCAGTTCTCTGATGCAGAAGGATTTTTATCTGGCTTTCTGCAGGAGTATTTTTGTACACATTCTCCAGTAGAAAGCATAAAAAAAAAACCTCATCCCTCATTGAACACCTGCTATCAAGTCTTGAGTGAACAGTGAGACCAGGAATCACAGAATGATTTGGCTTGGAAGGGACCTTATAGATCATCTCATTCCATCTGCCCCACCATGAGCAGGGACACCCTTCCACTAGACATGCACCATCTCCTTTTTGTGAGCATCAGAGGTGCTGTGCAGCACATAGCAGGAAAACATGCACTTCTGGGGCAATGTCCCCCACAGTGTGAAGTGCTTGTGCAGAAAAATCCTGTAAGTATGCAAGGTGCATGATTTCAGCTATTAAAAATACACCTCATCCACAGACAATAAGTATCCAGGCTGACCTCACCCTCAGAGCATGTTGGCTGTGTCACATTTCCTGAGCTCAGGCACACTTGTCTGGGGGCAGCAGCACTCACAGCTGCATGGAAAAAGTGCTAGGAATACATGGGAGATGGACAGCTTCCATCCTCAACAACTGCTCTGACCTCCAGTCCTTCACCCCTTCCAAAGAGCAGAAAAGTTCCCATTGTTTATAGTGGCAACTGACTTAGAAGTCTAGTAAAGGCAAGGGAGGATTTTTATTAGACAAAGCCACTGTGGAAATGCTGTTTAAGGTGCCTATTCTGGGAGTCTTGACTCAGACAGCACAGCAGTGTGATTTGCACTGACATTAACATTGACATTAACATTGCCTTTGGATGTGCTCCGTGCCCCAGGACACCCCGTGTGCTGCTCAGGCAGCTGCCCAAACCTGATTAGCTACAGTAGCTTCAGTATAGGACTATAGAATAATAAATCATAACACAGATGCTAACATAATAACATCTGTAACAGATAGGGGTAAATGGATCTGTAAATGATGGCTTTTCCTTCAATACTGGACTTTGAAGAGGATTTCCCAACTAGATGAATTTCAGATTCATCAAATGTCTAATCAACCAGGTGTGGAAAAAAGACAATAGGACAGTCCTACACTCCTGACTCACAGTTTTTGCATCCTTCATTGCAATATAGGAACTCTGCTTTTGATCTACACCCAGAGGTCTCTCCTGGCTGCTGGCTCTGCTGTGTGTCTCCAGACCAGGCTCTTCCCAAAAATTCCCAGAGTCACATGACTGTGGGCTGATTTCAGATTTTCTCATTTATGAAAAGGAAGGTCATGATAGCTAGAATAGTTGGAAAATGCAAATTTGAAGGGCTCAGAGAAGCAGAGGATGAATGGTTGTGCTGGATATCATGTTATATTTCAGTATTAAGAGAAGAAAGAGGTGGCAGCTAATTATGAGCTCATTAGTGTTTTGTCAGGTGTTCCTAGATGTGCTTCATGTCTCTAAATGCATGGTGAAACACAAACTTCTTTGTGGTGTGCAGGAAAACACATTTCCCTATTGGGGTGCAGCTGAAATCTGAGCTTAGCTATCTTAGGGAGTTGGGAACCAATGACAGCATTTCTCAGGGTAGGTAAAATCCAGGGATCTTTCCTATTCCACTGATCTCTCATTCAAGAGCCTCATTTCCCTCTAGCAGCTGCACTGAGAGCACCTGATACTCACCAGCTGGTGGCTTTCACAGCCTCCTTGGTATCTCACGAGACCTCTCAGTTGCAGGGTGAATTCTGCCCCTTCTCCAGAGGGGAAGAGTGGTGGGGAGGGTTGAGGAACCTAGTCGTGCATCTCAGAGGCACATGGCCACTACCCTGATGGGAAACACTCAGTGAAGTCAGCAGGACCTTCACCTTTTAACCTGGAACTGGGACATTGCAGCCCATTTCAGCCTTGGGCGGGTCTGAGGGGCACACTGGTATTTGCACCAGCAGTAGGGAGTGGTGATGTGGGAAGCATCCCACCAAGCTGATTTGGACCAAGCATTCTTTCAAGCAGTACCTGTTGGCATGTGTGAGGCAGTGCCTTTTCCTCATTGGTGTTCCACTGCTGTCCCCAGCCCTCTGCAGACACAGTGAAGGAGGTGATCCAGCTCTCCAAGGACACGCTGGAGAAGATCAACAAGGCCCGCATGGAGGGACATTACCACGAGGTGAGTCCTGGTGCTTCTGCTCTCTTGCTGCACACACACTGCCCAGGAAAGGAGGCCTTGTCCCCCTCTACATTCACAATTTATGGATGAAACTGTAAAGCACAACCATGTCTGAGACACCCCAGACTAATTTCTTTTGTAGTAATGACACAAGGAGATTCAGGTGACTTCCAGCACCTCTGACCGACACACGTGTTGAAGCCAGGGCTCCTGGGTGAAACACATGAGTTACAGGGTAGGTGTAACAAGTCAGTTCTGCCAGGTAGCCTCAAAAAAAGAAGGACAGTGGGTTTGGGATAGGAATAAGACCATCATGGGTCTTTGTGTTGATCTCTTCAGTGTTCTATGTTGCTCATTTGTTGGCTGCTGAGGATAGGCGTGTGGTTTGGGTGAACCATGTCCCACCTTGGAGCCCAAGCTACAAGGGCGATGGGTGAGAAAACTCAAGGTTTTTTCTCCCTCTTTTGCTCACCCAGGAAATATTTAATTGTTCTCCTCAGAGAGCACTCCAGGTTGAGTAATGACCTCTGGGTTTTCGCTGTCTTTGGGAAAAGGCTGAAGCCCCCTGGAACAGAAATCTGGACACTGACTCATGGCTGGATCAGGAGTGGAACAGTGCAGCTCTGTGGCTCCAGCTCCAAGGGGTCATTAAGAGTATTCCCTGCCTTGAAGATTTTCAGGAGGCTGGTGGATGGCGCTGGTGTATGAATCCTATAGGCACTTGGTGTCCTCTCCTGAGCAATAGATATCACTTTTTCCTCCCCAGTTTTAGGAGTGTAACCCTGGGAGAGAAAGCTGTGAGTTCCAATCATTTTCCTAGGCTGATGTTTCTCAAATCAAAGCACATCCTCTCTTCCCCAGCCTTCACAGAGGGAAGAGACTGGTAGGAAGAGACTCTGGGACTGGTACGGACTGCGCAAACCACAGGGTCTTGAGGTGGCAGCTTCAGGCCCAGAGGTGTAGGAATGTGCCTTCTGTAGGTGGAGTGACAAAACTATCCTTTGTCCCCTTTAAAAGGAAATCAGCCTAGATGTTTTTTTTTTTTGATTCGGTGAAAAAGGCATCTTATAGGCCTGGAGGGCTTCACCTCAAACTTAAGGATAGCTAATTAGAGAGGAGCCAAAAAGTCCTGCCTGGGCAATTTACTAGAAAAAGAAGAGAACAAAGAAACTAATTGCTTTTGTGGGGTGTTTTACCAGGGGCAGGAGGGCCTCTTGTTTGTTATTTTGCCTTTTAATAAAACCTTTTTGTTTCCAACACTCCAACAGAAGCCATTCTGCTGATTTTATGCCTTCCAACTGAGCTATCTTGGGTGTGAAATAGACCTCCAAGAGCTTATGAGACCTGGCTCGAGGAGGTTCCTATTTCAAAAAGGTGCTTGGACTCACCTCTCCTGTCCCTGCTTCCTCCACACCCAGGTTGTGAAGCTGTGCCGTGACTGCCTGAAGAAACAGGAGCCTGTGCTGGGGGACACCAACATCTACCTGCTGAGGATGCTCAGCATTGCCTCCGAGGTGCTCTCCTACCTGCAGATGTTCGAGGAAGCAGCTGACTATGCCAAGAGGATGGTGGATGGCTACCTGTGCGTGTGTGCCCTACTCCTGGCAGCTCTCTGAGCTCGTGCCATGTTCAGCAGTGTGTCACAGGAATCATTTTCTTAGTCTGCTCCCATGAGGGCAGTGGTGATGAAATTCATATGGGGACCTTTTTTGTACCACCAGACAGAGACGGGTCCCTTCTTAAATGCACATGGGCTCCCAAACACCTTGATATTCTAAACTGGAGCTGGCAAATGGTTTAGGAACATCTTTCCTTGGCCTTTTTGTTTTGTCTCAGAAGCATCTCAGGGCTGCCCTTTCCCTGCAAGACACAGAGCCTGGGTGCAGGACAAAGAGGTTGTGACTGCAGGAGTTGCCTGTTCCCTGCACCCTGCAGGAAGGAGAGGTCAAAGAGAAACATGTCAAAGATATCCCCTCACTCCTGAATATTACATGGATTTTGTCTTGGCTCATTATATAGTCCTGTGATAAAAGCTTAGTGAGAATAAAGAAACTCAGGTTTAGTTCATATAGATCCAGGGTAAACCTCATATTAAAAATTACATGCTTTATTATATACTGAGGTTTTATAACAGGACTGATGAGTATTTAACGGAAGGGAAAAAAAGGAGAGAAAGAAAAATAATAGAAACTGTTGAGAAGAGGGAAAAGCCTAATTCATCATCTCATTCACCCTCCTGCTGAGGACATCTCACACTCATTATTTGTCTTTTTGGTCAGTTTTACCCCAAAAGGCCTGTTATGTTTTGTTCTTTTGCAGAGGGGTGACAGACTCACCTCCCTGGCTTGCAGGCCTGACAAGCAACTTCATGTCCCAGCCCTGGTGCTGAGCTAATTGACCGAGAGAAAATTCCTTCCCTTCTGTGTCCCTCAGTTTTTCAGATCATGGGGAAGACCTTGGTAGCTTTCTTTCTTGCTTTAAGTGCCAATTCAAAATTCCAAGGAAGCCCTTGAGGGCAGGTTTTCAGCTAAGACCAAGCAGCTTCTAACTCTGCTTCAGCTTCTTAAGTTGAACATAGAGGAGAGGTTTCATTTTTCCCACCTTAGGCACGGAAAATTCCTAGATGAAGGGATGCATCTGCAGAGGGTGAGATGAACATTTCTGGAGTTTCTGGAACCATCTGTTTCTCTTCCTGCTTTGAATGAGGAACTGGTGATTGTTGCATTTTTACCCCACTAAGTGTGTCAGGTTAAGCTGCTGCCCTCTGAGCTGTAGGGTCAGATCTGTGCTCTGCTTGTGCCAAAATATTGACAGAGCGTGGTTTTCTCTTGGCATGAGATGACAGAACTTGCCTTTCTCCAAGCCAGGAGTTGAACTTTCCCAGTTCACATCCCATCTTTCATAACTCATGTCCCTGTACAGCTCTGTCCTTGAGTAATGTGCCCCCTCCCCTTTCTAAGAAGGGCACATTTCAAGGGCACTGCCTGCAACAAGCTCTTCACCTGAGTAAACAATCTGCTCTTTGGCAAACATATCATGTCAGTGACACTTTTGGGAACCCAGATTTCTCCTGAACTAAAATTACCCAATGTTTTCCCAGGAAAATTTACCATCCCAACAACGCTCAGCTGGGGATGGCCGTGATGCGGGCAGGAGTGACACACTGGCACGCTGGCCTCATTGAAGCTGGCCATGGCTTGATCTGCAAAGCCTATGCCATCCTCCTGATAACCCATGGACCTTCCCACCCAATTACCAAAGACCTGGAGGTAGGTGTCATCTCCTGTCTTGTCTCTGCTCTCTACCTGGGCAAGATCACAAACGGTAGAAACCACCTGTAAGAGCTGAGACATGTATTAAGTGCTGACTACTTCTTACCAGTGCTGTGGTTTTATCTAGATTCTGTTACATTCTGCTGGGAAATGCATGTCCTTTCTTACTGGAAATTTTCATCCCTGAAAATTCCAGCGAAAATTCATCCCAGCTTTTATTCTGCACCAGAAGATACATGAGAAATGGCAGTTGAGCCCCTGAATCTTCTTTGAAATTGCTGTGCCAAAAGACAGAGCCCCCCATTCTTCCAGCAGGCTGATTTCACTGCTCTCAGATGGATGACATTGCAATTTGAGTATATCAAATTACATGTGGTGGATGTGCCCAGTTTCCCACCTGGTTTTCTTTATTGGTGTCCATTCTTCTTTATTTACCACTCCCTACTCCTTCTCAGCAGCAGTGTGTTTTTTCCTTAGATCACTGATAGGTGCATTTCCTAGCTTAGACTCAAGAGTGGAGATCCCAGGGAATTGCATCTGCTCAGATGTGAGGAATTATTTACAATTGCAGCTGGGGATCTATTATTTCTGCAGCCCCTAATTCACTTCATGTGACCTGTTTGCTTTATAGCATTCTCCTTTATTACCCCCAAAAAATTATAGGATACGAGATGAAATCCTTTATTGATGTCTTAGTCCCCATATAGCAGAGCTATAACCTTTATTGGTGCAAGTTTGTATCTTCAGAAAAATTAGTATCTACTACCTAAAGCAAACCTGTTGACTGTTTCCATACGTGTAGCAAAAGATGAGACACAGCACCTCCATTTCTGTGCTTCCCTTCGTATTTTAGGTAGAAAATAGTGGATATATAGCACATGCTCATCCCTGTGCTCCTAAACAAAGGGCTGAATAAACACACAGACTGGTGTAAAAACATGTCCTAGAATCCCTTCTGATCCTCTGCTATAATGCAGCACTAGGAATGACTGCTGCTGATGAATCCTGGGGTCTAAAGGGTGCAACTGTGGGACTCTTCTCCCATTTGAGGTGACACCCACCCTGGTGATGGGCCACCCCAAGGGCCAGGCCCAGGGTATGGATGGGAAGTGCACTCATTTCCTGGCTCTGCACAGCATCACCTCCAGGTCCTGCATCACTTTTTGGAGCGTGAGGCTTCCCAGTAGGCTGTGGAAAAGCTGGATGTGGGAAAGGCTGATGCCTTCTTCTGCACACAGAAGAAGTGAGTGAGAAAGAAGGGAGTGAGAAGAAGGGAGTGAGAAAGGAGCAGAATATCTGTGCCCAGCCAGCTTTGGTCCTGCTGGTGGGACACTGGTTCCTCAGTCACTGCATGGTCTGGGACATCCCTTGGGGACAGTGCCTGATATTGGCAGTGTTTGACTCACGTGCTTTGAGGTCCCTGTGTCACAGGGTTTGTAACCTGCTGTGTCCCCAGGTCATGCGTGTGCAGACGGAGATGGAGCTGCGCATGTTCCAGCAGAACGAGTTCATGTATTACAAGATGAGGGAAGCTGCCCTCAAGAACCAGAAGATCCAAGTCATGCCTGAGCCCAGCAATGAGAATGCACCAAGCCTCTTCCACAAAAAGGAATAAACCCATAGCTTGGCACCAATTCATGCCTGCAGGGTACCATCACCCGTGGCACTTCCAAACACTGGGAACGTGATACAGCAGTGGGATAGATCCACAAGGATTGTTTCCAGTGGCACAAATCTGACAGCATGGACCTGCTGGGGGAGCATCCTGAAAACTCTTCTGAGGGCTTAAAGCAGAAGAGGTCCTGGCAGAAACAACACCCCTTTTTCTATCACTAAGGCATTAAATAATCAAAGAAAAAAACCCTGTTATAAAATTATTTACATATTTATTGGAAGCGTGTTTCTCTCTACACATGTCCTAGTTCTGAATTCCTTTGTTAAATTTTGATTGATTTTTCCTAAGGGGTTCTACCACTTCCTTGGGATGACATAATTTCTTTCCAGTGGTGTCCAAGGGATGATAGAAGTGGGAAGCCAGTTCCACAGTTCCAAGAAGTGTCATGTACACCTGTGGGCAATGAATGCAAACTGAACATGACCCACAGATTTTGTGTTAAATGATATTTTTTCTGATGAAAAACTGCTGGAAAATGATTTTGCAGTTGGCACAGGTGCAACATCGAACTGTAGGCCATTTGCAAATGAGACTACCTGGAATCCTTACATCAAGATAAGTTAATTGAGAAATTATTCTCCTTAGTTACAAATCAGAAAATGTCCACAGTGATGGACACGGCCCCATGCCAGAAGCCAGTTGCTATAGTTTGGTGCACTGCCTATGTGGATTTTTCTAACTGGACAAGCAGTTTCCAGGGAGGGGAATCCACCCTTCCTCATCTTTAGGGTGATTTGGGGGCTCTGATGCCTTAAAACATCTGTCTTTTAACTTAGCTGTTTAATCAATTTTGCACTGAGGAAAAAAGAGATAGTCTATAGATCAGCTGCCAGTGGACTGCCAACAGAACTAAGCAGAAGTCTAATGGCTAAAGTTGGATTTCTAGATTTAAAAAAAATGTATTTGTTGTCTGCCCATATGTCTCAAAATCCAACTGATTTCCTGCAGACTGTCAGTGGCAGCCAGGAGAGGAAAAGGTTTATTCAAGAATCCCCTACCTGCTCCTCAGCACAAGAGCAAGTAAACAATACCAGATCTTTTCCTCTTTGACATTTCTCAGTAATTTTGCTGATGTTTCTCCAGGTCTGAGTTCACTAAAGACCAACACCTGATTTTTAGGCACTGTTTAGCTCAGCCCTTCCATTTGTCTGTGAGGTGCCTCTGCTGCCCTGTGTGACAATCCATATTGGTTCAGCTCTTGGTATGAGGATCAATGTTGATCTGTGGTATGAAAACCTTTCCTGGGCACAGAGGAGTCTTGGCAGCATCCTTGGAAAAGGCAGATAAGAGGAAAGAGTTTCCTTTCCTGTGTGCAGCAGAAAACCACATCTCCATTTGGCTTCAAGTGCCAAGCAAGAGGACAGGAGATGACTTTGGTGCTCCCTCTGTGTACACTGTGAACAACCAGCCCATCTCCTGCCAGGAGAGAAAACCTGTATTTCACCCTGGAAGAAGTGTTTAATTCCAGTTCAACCCAATTTATCAGGTGCAGCTTGGGGTGAAACACACACTGGATACCTGAAGAGAATTGTGACCTTCCTGCTGGTGGGAAGGGGTGGGGAGGAGATGGGGATGGGGCTGGAAGAACACTCATCAGCATGTGTCACTCAGTGGCTCTGAGCCTGTGCCTTGCCTCAGCTCCATTCTCCAACACCAGCACACCCTTAGATCAGTTTGTTGCCCAATTTCTACCATTGCTTCCATGAGCTTTAGAGGCTTGTGTCTATTTATAGTAGCAATGAAGAGGTCGATGACAATGAAGAGGATTCAAAAAAGTTTTAATGGACACATTTTACATGGTAAACTACTGGCACGTGTAATATTTCTAGATTCTCTTGCTGACTCTCTTCAAGGTGAGGTCACCCATGGTCATTGTCTGAAAAAGAAATGGAAAGTATTAGCTTTTTATGAATTTGTAGAATCATTGAATATCTCAAGTTGGAAGGCACACATAAGGATCATCATGGTATTTAGCTCCATACTGTATTTAGGATATGGTCTTGCAAATCAAATCAGAACTGATCCCCAGTCTATCTCTCATAAACTGGATTTTTAAAACTTTTAATTTCTTCATGACTATCCCAAAGCATGCAGGGATAAGCTGGCATCCCTTAGCTGGGATCAGTTTGCCTCACCTTTCTGCTCTAAGAGTGCCAAGCCCTGGCACATACCTGTTCCTCTGGGTGGGTGAGAACATGCCCTCACTACCCGAAACTTTGATCAGCTGTGCCTAAACTGGGGTCTTAAAAAGTATTTTCTGGATCATACTCTGAGGAGAAACTGCCTTCAGCTCCTGGCTGCAGAGCCTGTGTGCAAGCACGTGCTCTGCTCCAGCACCTCCCAGTGCCTCTGTAGCTTCCTAGGGCAGGCTCCTGAAGGCAGCCCTGTTGTTCCAACAATTTCCCTTCTACACTCACGTAGGTGATGGTGTCTCCGTTGAGCTCCGTGACGGATTTCATCCCTTTCACCTGTGTGACCAGTTTGTTGTTACCCTCCATCTGCACAACAGCCTGGTGGAAGACAGAAGCATTCATGTTATTGCTGGAGACCACCTTGACCCCTGCAGGTTGTCATTCCCCTGCTTTAGCAGGAGGGGACTGCAGAGCCACCTGCACATCTGAAAAGGCTACAGACAGCACCAGCACCCCCAGGGCAGCTGTCACTGATCAATGAAATTAACCAAATAAATAAGACAGCAAAGCCCATTTCTGTTTATCTGCTTGCCCAGCTATAAGATGTGTTCGTTTGCCCTTGAGCTGCAGATGTACAGGGGCTAAAAGTCTTCTAATAACTCTTTCCAGAAGAGTTTATGCCAAAGGGAGTGCAGGGATGCTGGAAATTGTGACACAGCTGGTAGAGCTCTCAGAACCCCTTTCACAGGGCATTTCTTTGGTGATCATCCCTCCTGCTTTTAAAAATCCCTGCAATTCCATCTTCTCTTGAGGCAGAGATGAGAGGCAGATTTTGCCATTGGTGTTGCCTTGACATTCAATGAACCATTGGAAACTAATGTCCAGGAAAGGGAGCACCCAAGTTCAAGGGTGGTAACTCCTCACCTTGCCAAATCATCTCCCCCAGGGTAACCTGAAGCAGTGGGAAAGGCTAACAGAGCAGCTAACAGCTACTGGGACTTTAAAGGAGATTTATTGGTTTATGATTGATTATCTGATTTTCCTGCACTACCTTTGAATCAACAAAATTAAGGCAGAGCTATGTTTTGCATTGCAACGTGACACAAAGTCAATCCTTTTCCACCTCAAATCTTTCAGAACTCTTCCTGTCAAAAATTTTTACCAAAGCATCTCTATCCCCCTTTTCCAAATGGGATATTAAAACAGTGCAATGTTTTCCAAAATTACTATTGAAATAGATTCAGAAATACAAGGCTGCTTCTGCAGGAAGTGCAGTGCATTAATTAATACTTGTGGTATGGTCGGTCCCTTTGCTCATATGCAGAGGGAATGGCTGGAAAGGAGATTTAATGTCCCTGAGCCCCCATGGCCCTGGCAGAGGAGGGGCTGCTCACTCACCTTCACTTTCTCTCCATTCAGCATCTCTATCTCACTCTCCTCTCCAATGGTGAACTGGTTTTTCATCACTTTGGAGCCAGTGGTTATGGTAATCGTGAACTTTTTCCCGTCCTGCACAATTTCTGAGACGCTCTTGAGGTCCTTGCCCTTCTGGATCTGCTCCTCAGGGAGCCCTGCCCAGGAACAAAAGACATTGAGTGAACGGTGGAGCCATCTGTAGGCAGATTAATGCCACTGAACAAATCAATGTTGCAGGTTTTGGGGACCTACAGTTGGGAAAAATTCTATTCCAGTGTGGAAAAACCTTTCAGTGATGATGCTTCCCCAAGAGCCATATGTCCCTGAGTCTGCTGGGGAGGAAGATTAATACTGTAATCCTGAATTTTGTGTGGGAACTAGACATGTCCCGTGTCTTGCTGACCTGACTAGGAGCACAAACACCACCTCCCTGTCTAAGAATAAATCCTGCTTTCCTTCCTTCACTGACAGGCAAGGAAAAATTGATTAAATAAGACAGAATAAAGGAACAAAGTGGTTTTTTTATGAGATTCAGGGTTCCTCAGAACCAATTTATAAAATCTTTTCCCAAAGCCTGAAGGTGATCTGACAGGTAGAGCCTTCTGACACGTAACTGTGCAGAAATATTGCAAAGCCCCCTGTATCCCTGCAGGACCACATTCCCTGTCACAGACACAGTGGAAACCCATCAGACACATTCATCATTCAGCATTTAAACAACAGCAACTATTGTTCTGATGAACGGTGGGATGTGAGGCTGTGCAGCATCACAGCACAGTGGCTGAGCAATGTCCTGCTTGTCCCCAAATTTCACAGCCTGATGGAGCAGGTCTGCAGTGCCCCTAAGCCACCAAGGTCCTGCAGGCTTATCACATGTGTGCAGCATTCAGCCACACTGGCCAGTGGCTGCAGAACCCACTAGGACTGACTTCCTGCAAGCCATAAAACTTCATCCATCATCTCCTGACCTCCCACCCCAGACAGAGAGATTCCTTCTCTTCTATTTTGAGATTACATCTCCACACAAATACGTTTAAAATTCCAGTAATTACGAGGTGACAGACAGAAATAGCAAATCTCAGAGATGTCTCAATCTACATCATCAGCACATCAGCACAGTTGGCTCCCAAAAATCAGTGGGATCTGCAGAGACAAAGCAGTACACAGAACATGCAGGCACATACCGAGGGCTCTCATGAAGGGCTCAAAGTTTTCCTGGTGCTGGAGCTCGTATTTTCCAGTGAAGCTCATGGTGGAAAAGCTCTCTGTGCTCCTAACGCAAGAGAAGGTGCCTTGCTGGTAAGCAGAGCTTGGTTTTATATCATGCTTCTGCCTTAAAAGTTGGCCAGAGGTAAGATGATGTAATTGGTTTATGGGCATGTTCAAACATTAACATAAAACTGGGCAATGGTCAGTGATAAATTTCTCTACATTTTACAGACCACAATATACAACGTGGGGGCAGGGAAAACCCCATAAAATACTTTTATGGAGGTTGCAATGTGGCATGCATAAACAAATGATAAAAATATAATAATAATTGTGCAAAGAGTCTCATTATCAGAGGAAGGAACCAAATCATCTGATGAGTTTGCAGTCTAGAAGCACGTATGTGGAGGAGGAGAATGTGGTGACTGTGTGTCCCCTGGGGCTGTCCCTGGGGGGTTTCTGCTCACTGGTGTGTGCATGGTGGGTCTTTAGCACTGGCAGAATAGTGGCTGCACACTGGCAGGGACTGACTCACTCACAGACCTGTGCTGGTGGGGTTTGGTGTAACCCAGATGTAGCAGCAGCACAAACCCATCGCTGTCCTCTAAGAAAAATACTCCAGATCTATTCCTGGCTTTGCACTGGCCCACCTGAAGACTACAGTTTGAACCAGGCTCCACCTCTATGGTCCTGTGTGGATAGAGAGCTGGTGCCATTAGTGATCTACCAAATCACTTTCATCTCCTTTTCCTGTAGGAGCCACAGTCACTCTGTACTGAAGAAGCATTCCAGCTCTTGGAGCTGCAATTCTCCCAAGTGCCACATCAGAAAAAGGGCCAGCAGCAGCCTCCAAGCTGAGCACAATTCCTCCCTCGAAAGCAGGACTCAGAGCTGGGCTCCTCTTCCAGTCCCTTTGGCTGAGCACCCCAGGACTGCTTCATGGTATCTGAGCATCCATCCTCTGCGTCTGAACTCCCAGGCTGGGCTTCTTGCCTCAATGAATTCCTCCTCCCTCCCAAAGTCAGCTCACATCTTTGTCCTTTTTTGAAGTGAAATAATGTATAAGAATGAAAAAGACCTATCTCCTTCCAATTTGGAGATGCAGTCAGAGCCTTCTGCTGCTGTCTGTCCTGCTGCTGCCACCTCAGCCCCGCTCTCTGAGCTGCAGCAGTGAGCCTCAGTTTCTGGTTAATTAGTACAGGCAGTGTCTGCCAGATGAAGCAAGAGAGGGAAAACCTTGGCTGGTGGGATGGACAGTGGATGAAGTTGGCTGGGAGGGGGGAAAATCCACAGGGACATCATCCCTGCGCACCATGGAGGGAGCCAGGCAGGTTCAGAGAGCATTCATGGAGGGGTGGATTGACTCAGCAATTTCTCCAAACAGCTTTTTGGTTTTTTTTTTTCCATTTTATCCCCTCAGGAATGATGTCACGTTAGGAATTGTATTTCATTTTTATGCCTGCCTCAGGTGAACAGCCCAGTGTCACATGGGGCTATGCTGACATGTCCCTTTTCAGTGTCCTCTTCACGGGGACAGCGGTGACTGACCTCTTTTGCTGTGTCCTGGCAGCACCCTGAGCTGCTAGATCCCTGCCTCCTGTCAGCCAACATTCTCTGGCCATAGGATACCTGGAAGCACATGTGTGCCTCTCACATTTTCATGCCCTGGACCTCCAGCTGCTCCTCCAGTCAGTTCATGTTCCCTCTCTTTGCTTGATGGGGAGAGAGATTAGGCTTGAAAAAACTGCAGAGTTTCCAGGTCCACAGTGTCCATGGAAATGAAGTTCCTAGGGTCTGGATGTCACTCATCAAATGTTAAAAGGGAATATAGTTGTCCAGGACTCTCTTGGTAACAGGGCAGAAATTTTTCCATTCACATAAATGGGCAACTCATGAGAGAATTCACCCCATTTGGAACCCAAGTTGTTTTCTCTAGGTATCCTCTCCTCCTATGCTTACTGTGAATAGCTATAACACATCTCTGCTCCTGATTTGCTATTGCTAAGTGGAGACTATGGGTTGCTGTTAGAAAGTTTGGAAATGTGACCAACTGATTTTTGATCAATGAACAAAAATAAAACATCTTTGTGTTCTGTTGGGCTCAATGTTCTTTTATTTTATTTAGCAAAGATATGCAGTTCGTACTAAAGAAAGGAGAAATGCTTATTGAATGAAATTTGGCCAAGGTAATTATTATCTAGCCAGGCCTGCTGAGCAAATAGCAGGTGAGATAAACTTAATCTCAATAGCAAAGTTCAGAATACTTGTACATCTACCCAACAGAATACAGCATCTTTTAAAGTATGATATGATTTTATCTTTCCAAGAAAATGTACTTGATTTGTATTAACATGAGGCCATGTCAATTGATAATTTGATTAAAGTAAATCCATACCCTAAAATTTGAATCTGGTTTGTATAAAGAGAAAAGGCATGGATCATTTTCAAAAATTATTGAGGAAGCTACATCTTGAGGGAAGCCAGCAGGTACTTCTGTCTTTAAGCTGCTTTGAAAATAAAGCAGAGGATCTTAGAAGCTTGTCAGAAAAAAAAAAGATTGAAATATCTTATTTCTGCTTTTTGCACCTGAATCATGCAGAATGTCTCAGGTAAGAATATCACCAGTGGATCAGCCATGGCTTTGGCCAAATTTTAAACCCCATCTCCTCTGTCCCCCTGGGCACTCATCCTGGATCCCCAAGACCCACCTCTTGAAGGAGAGGTGCTCAACCCAAACCCCCCAAACTGCAATTTGTGGCTGGTGCCTCACGTTACAACATCTTCCATAATCAAGAAGAGTTTGGCTCTGTCACCTCTGTAGCTGCCTGTGGAGCAGCTGCATCCTTTTATGACATCCCCTCAACCCTTCCCTGGGATTCCTGAGCTCAGCTCTCAGCTCTCACTTTCACTCAGCCTCTGGGAAGCCACCCTCCTACCTGCACTCCTTGGTAAGTTGGACATTGTATCTAGATTTTCAAGTTTACAGCTCCTACAGGAAAAAAAATGTCTCTGCCTCCTCCAGTTCAAATGGAAACAATTAAGTTCTGAACTACAAAAATGACTTTATAGCTCAAGTATGGGGAGAGGCACTTCCTGTAGCCCAGGGGAGGGTCCCTGGCAGCCTTGTGGAGGTCTGGGAATGTCTTCATGCATCTCCCCTCTATCAGCTCACTTGCTTCTCTTATCTATCCCACCAGTGATTCCCCAGACTCCAGTGAGCCCAGCACTTCTGTGCTTTGGGAAGCCAGGGTTGGGCTCTACACTAGGATTTTCTTTGCCCAAATGTGAAAGGCTACAAGGCAGGACCTTTGATGATTCAGTCCTGGATTTTCCTAGTGCAGGTCCAGTTGAACACCCCAAAACCCCTAGACATTTTTTTAAAATGCTTGGTCACAAGCTTGACAGTCACAGATCCCCAGGTGGGCTCCCCTCTGTCTCAACCTAGAGTATTGTTGGGTAATTCTATTTCTGCTGCCCTTGAACCTGGAAACTTGGTCTGCTGCCAAGTTTTCACATCTCTGGTATGATTAATTTGAACTCTGAGGAATAAAAGTTTCTTCATCAGGCCACATGACTGCATTGCTTCGAAAGGCTGGATAGGATGGAGAAGATGCTGCTGCTGCCAAAAGCTCTCTGTCCCTCTTGGTTTTCCTTGTGCTGTGTTACCAAGACAGCACTGAGATTAAATACAGCATCTTTCCCAGATTCCTCTCTTTTTAAAATGCCCTTGGCAGTATGCTGAGACTCCTGCCTCCAAGCTGTAACTTCCAAGCTGCAGATATGCAAGCACCATTTCCTATAGGTTTAGATTAGATATGTCATTATCAGAGCCCTGATAAGAATGCAAAAGCAGTAGCTTGTGCAGAGAGCTGCTGCTTGAGAAAGCTTTCCATCAATGCTGATACTCAGAGAAGAGCAGCCCTCAGCCCTTGTCATCTTATTGCAAATGTGCCAAAGGGAGCAAAGGGTTTGTATTGCTTCTTCAAGGTCAAGGCGGCTCTAGCACTGATAGCACAAGAGCCTTAGCTCTTATCAATGATCATCTGGGGACCAGAGCTTACAGAAGAGTTGGACTTTGCTGCTGGGATCTTGCTTTACAATAGGAATAAAGCTGCTGGCTCTGCCACCCACTTCCCATTCTCTTGCTTCTAACATCTGTGGTGTAGAGCTGTGGCCTCTCTCCAGGCACAGGGACCCTCTGTTTATGCCCTCAGAGGATGTGTATTGTCCCAGCAGGTTGGCCTTTAGTGGGGTGAGGCTGTCCTCCATCCCACAGCCCTTGTGGAGTCAGGGTAAAGGACTGGAAATGGTGCTCATTGCTTATGGAACTAGTTTGTGTCAGGACAAGGAAAGAAAATGTTGGGAAAGAAATGAAGCCATTAGCAGTCAATGTTCTCGAGTGAGAAAGGTCTGGAAGAGACCCCCAAAGCAGAGCCAGTGAAGATTTAACCAATGTTGCATCAGACCCCACCACACATCTGCAGTGCAAACATCTCCCTCTGATCCAGGCACATAAGAGCCCCTGAGACACAGTGGGGACAAGGAAACTTTAATCTGAGCAAGTGCACAAGACCAGCATGTTGACAAGGAAAGGTAGCAGCCTCCAAGTGCACACAGGTGGTCAGATGAACTCCAGTCCTGGAGGGACACCTGGCTGTCACTGTGGGCCAGTACTCCCCTGTCCAGCTGTGCTCCCCTTCATCCTGATCTATCAAGCTCAGTGGCTCACTCAGTGCTCCTCACAGAGGGTTGCAGGTGATTAGTCAAGGAGAGCATCCTGGGGCCAGACAAGTGTGGGGTGGAGCCTGTTCCTGTCTCTCCCTGAGGTAAATATATAACCACAATTTATATATAAAATGAAGGAAAGTCCAAGCAATAACCTCCAAGACCTTCCCTAGCAGATGGTGGGTGCCCCTTGGCTGGGGAAAGCAATGAGCCAAGAGTGATGCACCAGCCAGAGGGTCAGTGCTGAGGCAGGACACAGCTGTGTTTTTATAGTCAAAGTGCCTCCCTGAGCACAGGTATCTCCATTTTGCACATTATGGAGCCTGACTTTTCCAAAATGATCTGGAGAAGCTGATAAAGCATCTTCCTTGTCCAATCCCTAACTGGGGGTCGTAGAGCCCACATGCTATGGGATTGCAGATTTTGATAAAAAATGTGGCTATGGGGTATAATGTAAACTCAGGAGAACCAGATTGCACAACCTTCTCCAGGATACAACAGCTTCTCCCGTACCCCACCAGGGTGCCAGCACTGCACATTTCCTTGAGCTGCCTTTCTGCTCTGCCTTTATGTGTGGGTCCTGCACTTTGGCCTACAAGACCCAAACCACAACACAGATGCCCTTGACCTGGTTGTGAAACACCTTGCTCTGAGGCAAGAGTGTTGCACCCAAATGTGGGGAAAGGGCTGACATGCTGGCAGCTCCTTGCCCTGCAAAATTAGCAGAGGTGGAAAAGTCTCTACGTGCACATTTGCAGATGAGAGGAGGTGATCCATGTGGAAGTTCTGCCTCACATCAGCTGAGATACTGGCAATTTAGATCAGATTTAAAAAGTGGGGGAAAGAGCCGCCTTTGCTGTAACAAAGATGCAGCTTTTTACAGTTTAATTTATTTACAGTCATACATTTCTGTCTTATATCTCCTTGACATGAGGCTCAAAGAAATAATTCTGGGTGCATATTTGCCTGTGCAGCTGCAGACATTCTGCAAACTTCCTTAGCCCCCTTTCTGGTGCAGATTCTGAGCCTAAGTTGTGCCTACCTCTGCGAAGGCACAACTGAAATACTTTGATTTCTGGTCAGAACCTTGCAGTTTTTACCTAGAATCTCCCTGTTCTCTCTGTGAATGTTCACACTTCTGTACCTGAGAGGGCAGGGGACACATAACTTCCACAACCCCCAGTGATAAGCTCCTGTAATTTTTCTCAGCCAATGTAACACACTTCCCACTGGGAGGTACTCTGTACAAGGCAGTAAATGGCATTGCAAAATCCCCAAATCCTGGTCACTGCCTTTCTGACCTGCCTGGTGTTGTCTGGGTCACTTACATGTCTGAAAGCTTTTGTCTGAATGCAGTTTTCAGACCCCAGACAACTTGTGGGCAGAGACAGGACTGGGAGTAATGGGGACATTTTTGTTCTGCTCAGGGTTATGTGTTACTTTTTTATTAAATGTGGTGCTTTTTGGACCTGCATGAGAGTTGGGGTCCTTTCTGTGTGCCCTTTTCTGAGTGTCTTACTGGGGACAGGAGAGATCTCACTGAAAAGAAGGTAATAAAATCCCAGGATGGAATCCTCTGGGGAGAAGATGGGCGAACATGAAGAACCTCCTTCCCACCCCGACGAGCTCTTGCATCAGCTTTGTATCCAACCCTCCTGCCGCAGGACACCGCCCGTGCTTCCTTTTCCTCAGCCTCAAAACTTTGGAAAGGTGTTTCCCGGCTTTTATTGGGACAGCGTCCGTAACCCGAAGGGCAGAGGGACCTGTGGGAAGGTGGGAAAGGCTGGAGGGGATCAGGCAAAGGGATGTGCATCTCCTCCAGTATGCCTGGACACAAGGCACTGCCGCCATCTAGTGACTTGGGATTCGCCGGCAGAGCCGCTGGTCCACGGCGCTCCTGAGGATGCTCTGCCGGGAAATGGGCCGGGGACCCCCACCCAACGTGCCTCTTGTGCTTGGGACATGTAAAGGGGCACACTTTGCTGGAAAGGATGGAAAAGCTGCTCAGCAAACATGAAGTTGAGAGTTTTGCTGTGCTTGTCTTTGAGTGCTGCAATGTTCGGGGCTGAGAGATGCTATTTTAGGAGGATTGGTGCAGAAAAATTTTGAATTTTTGCTGCTATACATGTCTTTCTGCTTCCTCAGTCCTCATCATGCTTTGGGATGCCTTTGGAAGGTGGAGAGATTGAGGAAATCCCCCTGGAGGAATGAAAAATGATGCATTCCGAAAAATGATGCATTCCAAAAAATGGAAAAAAAAAAAGAGAGAAAAAAAAAAAGGGGAAAGTCTGATAGCAGCTTGAGCTGGGGTTTGCAAATAGAGGTGATTCCTGACATATGAGTCCAGAGACCATGAACTGCTCAGGAATGGGCAAGGTCCAAAGCAGAACTGCAAATCCCAGCAGAAATATGGAGGCAGTGAGTAAGGCCAGGTTAATTAGAGGCTATTACGTTTTCTAGCTCTTCATCTGTTGCTGCAGTGGATGAGTCGTGACAGGCAACATGGGCACACTCCTCCCCTCCTTTTCTTAAAAATTCAAAATAATATTAAAGAATCATAGAATGAATAATGGAATCATGATGGTTTGGGTTGGAAGGGACCTTAAAGATCATCTGGCTCCAACTCCCTTGCCATGGGCAGGGACACCTCTCACAAAACCAGGCTGCTCAGAGCTCCACCCAAAATGAAATGCCACTCTAAACTTGAGTTCATGGAAATTGTAGGGCTGAGCATGGGAAAACCTCTCCATGTAAATGGCAGTGTCATCCTGGTTTGTGTCCCAGGCTGTTGTTCTGTGCTCACCTGCGACTGCCACATCAGCAGTCCCTGCACCCCAGCAGTAACCACTTGTTAATGAGGGTTATCACTGCTGATAGACCCAGGGCATGGACAGACCTGTGGCAACAGCCTCTTTGCAGATGCAGAGCAGCAGGTATCCTGCTGTAATCAATTTTTTATTTTGCAGGCCTCCTGCATCCCAGAGAGATGTAATGCTGAAGGAATCATCAATCTCATTGTAAGCTCTTCACTTGGAAAAAAAAATCAGATGCATTAATGAAGTCATCTCACATAGCTAAAACACACATTAAAAGAATTAGACACGTGGTAAGTGAATGCCCAGAGACATAAGGTCCCATGCTGGTGGGAAAAGGTGAGGTCTCATTGAAGTGTGCTGGGTGACTCTTGCAAAGATGTATATTGGTGATATTAAATACTTGCATTGGTAATAAAAACTACAAGCTTGTGCAGTTCTTCCTATGGATTTGATCCTGTCCTTGTTCTAGCTCAAAGTGTGCTCTGCCTCTGCATGGGCAAGGAAGGAAAATCCTGAATTCACCTTGGCACACCATCATGGAAAAGGGGAGAGGTTAGAACAGAGGAGGCAAATCACATATCCTGCAGCTTTTGCTATTTCCTTTATTTCTAATATTTCACTGTTTTGTCCAGAGATACTACTTGCAGTTTTTTGTGCCAGCTACCACTGGAGCATGTTGAGGAGCTGACACTTTGTTTTGGAGACATCAGCCACTCCCCTCATCATCCAAGAAAAGCATCACTGGGAGCTTCCAGTGATTCCAGGAATGGTGATGGGGAGGTTTCACCATCAGTTTAAGCCTGACCAATCTCTGAAGAACAAGGTCCAGTCTTGCTATTTTATCCAGAACCTTCTGAAAAGACCTGGATCCACATCTGGAATGGGGACAGACCTCCATTACAGGGTGAGCACCCTACTGCATGTCATTGTGCCAAGAGAATCTGGTGGCTATACGTACAGGGAGAACTATGGGACCACAGCAGGTTTGGGTGGCTCAGGCTTCATCTTTGCAATGTCATGAGGAATACTGAGCACAGAGATGGTGGGGAAATGCAGGCTGGTTGGTGATAGAATTTATATAATTATACATAAATAGCTCCCTTCCTAGCTGATTTCCTAGAGGTGTGCTCTGCTCTGGCCCACTGTTTGAGCTCAGATATATTATTAAAATACCTCTGTTTGCTTCCTGCTCTGCTACAGCTGCCCTGTTCAATCTTCAGCAACACCACCAAAAGCAGCTCTGTCCAGAGCCTGAAATTTACCTACTGCCTCCACCTAAAGAGCCTGCAGAAAGGGTCTTTTGGGATGTTGAGTGTAGAAAAGTTGTTTTCCCCGGGCAGTGACTGGACCACTCTCTACAATAAAAATATCTCTCTAATGAGATATTTTTCTCATTGCTCCAGTTAGAACCATAAGAATAAAGAGAGAGAGGCAATGTATTTGGGGCAGACTCCAGTGCTTTGGCAGGTGGTATGTCCTTTGCTGCAGATGTGGGCTCTGTGGCTCACAGCAGGCTGTTATCAGCCATCCTTCGTACCTCTGCTCCTGCCTGCCTGGGCTGAAGTCCTTTTGCTTTCTCCAGCACTGAGCTGTGTCCTGGGTTTGTGCAGCCACTGGTCGTGTGCTGACCTTGCCCTTCCAAAAATGCTAATTATATTAAAACAAAAAGCAGCAAAGGGATGCACAGCCCTTCCCAGCAAAGAACTGTATTTTTTTGCAAAATGCCTCCCATGTCTCCTCTCTCCCCCGTGCCTCAGTTTCCCCGTTGATGTGACAGGGCTGTTCTGTTGGGAGGCTGAGCAGAGCAGAGTTCCAGACTGACTGTGCTTACAAGGGACTTCTGGGATTTCCTGACCCAAACCCTTCTTTAAGCAGCTTCAATCTCAAATTTAAGTCCAAACTCGTGGTTTAATCAGGTGTCTCCATGTTTCCCCACTCGAAGTCGGAATGTCTCCAGGCTTACACAAGAGACCACAAGGTCTCCATGCCCTGTGCCTGATCACTCTCAGGTTAAAAGCTGTCTCCTAATATTTAACCAGATTTCCCCCTCGCTGCAGCTCGCACCTGCTGCCCCTTGTCCCGGCTCCTGGCACCGGCAGAAGCAGCCGAGCTCCGTCTCTCCCGCCTATTCCCATTCCAGGCTTGCCTCCGC